>NW_026652278.1:106087207-106584464 GCF_009828535.3 Hylobates moloch | reverse complement strand
GCGGATGATCAGGGATTTAGAGATGTGGGTTACCACGGATCTGAGATTAAAACACCCACTCTTGACAAGCTCGCTGCCGAAGGAGTTAAACTGGAAAACTACTATGTCCAGCCTATTTGCACACCATCCAGGAGTCAGTTTATTACTGGAAAGTAAGTGTTCCAACTTCTTATATTTATTCCTTGGAGAAATCTTAAGCATTTAATGAAGATCCAGCTCCAAATTTAAGGGAGTAACAGAAAGTATGGGGAACAACTGAATGAATGAAGAATGAATGAATGATGTATGGTATTGGGGTACCGTGTTAAAATGGATACAGTGTTAATGATCTTAATTTTCTAGTCACTAGTGTAGTCTAGTTTTCCTTTTTAGAGCCAATTGTAAGTTTTTAAATGAGATGAGAACATATAGATACCCACCAACCAGAGATTTCCAGAAATGGTCTCCTGTGTCAAATCTATTCTACTTTTGAGCATGCTCAGATTTTGTTTCAGATGTCATACTAGAATTCACACTCACCATCACTGATAAGAAAGATCAAAAATTTTTTTTACTCTTGGTGCATTCTTAAATCTAGAATTGAATTATCAGATAAAATGAGCCAACGAAACAGATAGAGAGTAATGTAAAATATGACCAGTTTATGTATGACTCTGCTTCGGTCTTTGATGGGTCATTTTCTCTTATGAGACCCCCTAATGAAGGCCATATTTAGTTAGCAAAGCAGTTCTCAAAATGCAAGGAAATACAATGGTAAGTGCTCAAGAGGAGTCAAACTTCATCTGCAGTTTTCTGCTGCTCTTCACAGGTCTGGAATTTTCTGACTAACCAACAGAAATCAGACTGTTTTGATGCTTAAGTAAAGTGCTTCTCATATTGTTGCTGCTTTGCTAAGTAGCTAAATCTTCTACTTAAATTGTTCACACATTTTCATATTTTTACTCTATCCTATCAGAACACAGGCTACTGGAATTGATTTGGATGTACAAATTCAGCCTGTGGAACGAAGATAAACTAGGAAGGGCAGGGGTTAAGCTGGACAGAGGTAGAAGAAAAGCCTTAGCCATTTCAATCTATGTCTTGTGATTTCAGTTGCAGGACAGGGAACCCTTGCTTCTGTGAAGTTGTTCTTGGAATTGGATCCTATAAAAGTAGCCAGTATCCATTGGAAAAATAAAGACTATTTTGTAAGAATCTCTGTCTCACAGAGACTTTTGCTTACAGCATGATTTCCACTGCTTAGCAAACTGTCAGAACTTAGCATCATTGCCAGAAAAGAAAAAAATTATTGTCCTTCCCTCTCCTGAGAATGAGAAAAGTCTCACTGTACTTCAGGGTCATTTTAAAGGTTAACTATGGCATCAGAAAATCAGGGGTATTTGATATTTATAAAGGAGTAGATTATTGGCTGGAAAATAAGTGCATCTGGTGGCCTAGAGGTCCAAGTTCTTCATGTCTAATTCCAAACACCCTTATATTTGGTTCATGAAATAAATGTCTCACAAAGCCTCACTGGACCTCTTCAACTAACTTATAGAATTTAGATTTACACAGATAGCCAACAGTGGTTGAAAATATGTAACTGAACTATATGAATTTATTTTTCACAATAAAGCATATGTTCAAGGCTTTTCACCAAACAAGAAAATTTGTTCTTAAACATTATCTTGCACTGAAACAATATGTAGGTTTTATCTTTTAACCATTATGTTTACTTAATAAAATGAAACAGAAACTAAGGTGGAAATATTTCCTAATTTTTCTCTTTGGTGAAAGATTAACGTCTCTGTAATTTCAATGCAATCAAACATCTGATGAGATTTCTTTTCTCATTAAAAATTTTTATTCAGTGCAACAGGTTGTATAATTTTTTATAGACAAAAAGTACAAATAGCTACTGTGATTTGATTTAAATTTCTATTTGAATTAAACATTTGAATAGTTTTTCACTTGCAATTTCTCCTTTTAGACAAATTGCTGGAAGCTTCATTTAAATGAACACAGATGTAAGAAATAAAGCAGTTATGGAAGCCCAGTTCTGGACACATTATTAACCCATTTATGCCTGAGGTTGCAATTTTTTGAATTTTTGCAATCAGACCCTGGCAATGATCTTGAGCAGTAGTATATAAATTACTCCCACATGCTTAGAATTCCAATAATGGAACACTAGGCATAAATGAGTTAATAATGCAGGTCCCAGAGAGTATGGTCATTTGTTCTCTCTATGAACACATGTCTATGCCTTGTGGATCTTCTAAATTAAAAAAGGAAGCCATAAAAAAAACTGAAATGAACTAAACTATTTTAAGGGAAATAAAACGGGTTATGTGAAGCGTGACATTATTCAAATATCTTCACATGACAAAGAGTTTACATAATTGAAGCTGAAGTTACTTTTGATACTATTAACAAAACAGCCCTCCCTTTATATTTTTCTGGAGTCAAAAATTAAAAATCCATTTTCTTTTACTACACAAATCTGTAACAAATTGAAGATTCCCTTAATAATTTACATCATACTAGTCTGGCAATATTGATTATTAGTCAGCCTGTCAATAAGCATTCATGTGTACAGACCCCTGCATTGGAGCTATGAAGAAGAAACAAGAAGTGAGCCCTAATCTCTGCATAGTAGTTCTCAAGTTGTAGTATGCAAAAAGAATCAGTCCAAATGCTATTTAAAATGCAGATTTCTGGGCCCTTCAGCTTTGGTAGGTCTGGGGTTGAGTCTAGAAATCAACAGTGATTTAATGAGCATGTCAGGTTATTGTGATGATGACATTATCAAAAATAAATTAAGACTGTTAGTATTAAATGTTAGTGTCTGCTGAACAGTCACTGTGTTCTGGGGTAATGAATTTTATATGCATTGTCTCATTTAATCCTTGCAACAACTTTAGATAGTTGCTCTTGTTATGCCCATTTTATACTGATGTTGCAACAGATTCTAAGAAGGGTAGTGATGTAGGGATTCTATGCACTGGGCTTTGAGAAACAGCGTTCTAGGTGTTCACAGTTGTCCTGATGAGATAAAAGGTTGATTGGGAAAGTGACTGCCTGTGTTTGATTTACTTCAAAGTAATTTACTCACTTTTTTTCTACAGTTTTGCAAATAAAGATATGGATTAAAAATATCATTTTTTTTCTTAAAAGAGAATATAGTGAAGGCTTCATAAAGTGAATTATAAGTTTTGCAAAACCTAGACATGTTTTATGCAGACTTTAGAGGAGGAAAGGTTGACAATCTGAATTGAATTCATATCTTTGATAGTAATTTTGTGTTTTTACTATTTTGTTACTCATTTATCCCACTTGAAATACCATGATGATCGCTGTTAACAAATGCAAAGGTAACTCAAATAATGTTTATTTCTAATGGGATATTTGATAAATTCACTGTGCTTAAAACAACCCCCTACCCAACTGGTATCCCTCACCGTCGATAATCACTCTCCCAGTTTCTCATACCTTAAATTAATTTTGCCTGGTTTTGAACTTTATACAAATGGAATTACAGAGAGGGTACTCTTCTATGTCTGGTTTCTTTTAGCATTAAGTTTGTAAAATTTTTCCATGTTGTTGCCTGCAGATATTCATTATCATTGAATAGTATTCCTTTGCATAAGCATATTACAATTTATTTATCCATTCTACTGTTAATAGACATTTGGGTTGTTTTCATAGTTGGGTTATTATAAACAGTGCTACCATAAAAATACTTGTATATGTTTTTTGTGAACGTAGTTTATGCATTTCTCTTAGATATCTGTCAAGAAGTGGAAATCCTGGGTTAAAGGGATGTCTATGTTCAGTTTTGGTAGATACTGCTCAAGTTTCCCAAAGTGATTCTACCAGTTTGTACTCTCACCAGTAATTGTATGGAATATTCTACTTGCTTCACATCTTTGTTAACATTTAGTGTTATCTTTTTTTCATTTTAGCCACTCTGGTCATTATGCACTGCTACATCATTATGGTTTAAATTTGCATTTTCCTGACAACTAATAAAGAAGAGCATCTTTTCACATTTTTATGGACCCATTTTATATCCGCTTTAAAGAAGTATTTATTCAAGTGTTTTGCCTAATTTCTCTTTAGATGATTGTTTCTGCCTTATTAATTTGTGGTAGTTATTTATATATTCTATTCCTTTGTTAGATATTTGTATTGCAAGTCTCTTTTCCCATACTGTGGCTTGCTTCTTCACTCTCCTCAACAGCGTTTTGGTTTTTTAGTGTATGTTTTTTGGTGGTTTTGGTGTGTTTGGTTTTTTTCTTAGTGATTTTTCATTTTTTTTATTAACAGGAGGTTTTAATTTTCTTGTAATCCACGTTATAATCTTTTTCTTTTTATGTCCTATTTAAGATATTCTCCCTACCCCAAGATCATGACCATGGTCTTTTATCCCTAAGAGTTTTATTGTTTTGTTTTTATATTTAGATTATGATTCATCTGAAATTAGTTTTTAGTATGGTTCTCCATTGGACTGCAGCATCACCTTTTCATAAATCAGATGAATGCACATGTTTGATCTGTTTCTGCACTTTTCCATTCCAATTCTCATTATTTTCGCTGTCAATTTGTTGTGTCAATCCTATGTTCTCTTAACTACTATAGCTTTATAATAAATATTAATATCTTGAATGTAAAACCTCCTGCTTGTTCTTCAAAATTGCCTTGGCTATTTTATACCAGTTCATTAATTTTCCTAGGAAAGAAGAGAGTATAGATGTACAGATGCAAATAGCTTGGAAGATTTAGTTTTGGGACTCTGAAGTAATTCTCTTCTGAATTATCCTACAGGTAATTAGCTGAGAAGGAAGATCTGAAGGTTTAACGAGAGAGGGAGAGAGATACAAAATATCTGCTAGGAGAGTGAGAAAGTGAATTGGGTAAAGAAATGCAGTAAAAATTCTGGGCTGTAATGAGAGCCCACTTGAGATTTGTGGTCATAAATTTTAACAGACACCAGGCATTTTTTGTTTGTTTTTCTCCCACCCTGCTTGGTGCTTGTGTGCAGAAGTACGGTTGAAGAGGTGGAATTAACTAGTTTTTGAGATTTGCCGAATAACTAGCATGGTGGATCGTGGACTCTTTGCAAAGAAAGGGGGAATACTATGGGGCTTATGTTCTCTTAAAAAGTGCTGAGGTCAATAAATTAACTGTCTGGATGTCGTTGAAATGAGAACACTAGAGTAAACTTGGAAAGTTGAAAACATAGATAATAGTGATTGGGAAAGTGTATGCATGGGGTCAAAATTCAGTTATGCAGTACAGATTTTGAAAATTATATGGTAATGAGTGCTAAGGTCAGATGGGGGAAAATATCTTTGGAAGTAAAGAAGGCAAAGTATTTGAAGGACAGAGTGTTGAATAATCACTCACATGGATATCCATTGAGAAATCACTGAGAACAAAAAGAGAAATCGTAGCAAAGACGACAGCGAGCCAGTGCTGGGATCATCTATGAATGAGGGGTCAGGTTCCGGAAAGGCCTGAAGTTGGATGTAGGACTCTAACAGCAAAGATAATGAGTCTATTGTCTGTTGCCTTACTTTTCAAAGGCGTTGAGCTTTTAAAGGGAGACAAGAGCCAAAATTGTCTAGAAGTGCCAGGGAAAAACTGAGAGAGCACCCGTACCTGCTGCAGGCTCTGTGAATATTGGGATGTGAGTAAAAGCCCAGCCCCAACTTGAAAATACGGCAGGGACAGCCAGCAGTTAATTACAGCAAAAAGGTACAGGGGCTGTCCAGGGAAGAGATGAAGTTAAAGAGGATTTTGCTTTGAGACCAGATTGCACAACATAGTGAGACCCTGTGTTTAAAATTAAAAATAATTAGCTGTGTGTGGTGGCATGCACCTGTAGTCCCAGCTACTAGGGAGGCTGAGGTGGGAGGATCCCTTGAGCACAGGAATTTGAGGCTGCAAAGAGTTACGATTGGGCCACCGCACTCTAGCCTTGGTAACAGAGCAAGACCCCATCTCTTAGAAAACAAAAGTTTTAAGGAGGATTTTGCTAAATAACAGTGGGCCTATTGGAAAGGGTTAGGGAGTTGGGATGGGGAAAGGATTGAGTGAGAGTAGAGGAGGGACACAGACATATAGGTATTAGAATCTGAATGAAAGCAAATATATTGGAAAGTTTGAAATTTTGGTAAAGACTTAAATAGGGATGAAAATCATGGTGGGTTTTTTTTTTTTTTTTTTCCAGATCATCTCTTAGAAAATGGTGAGTTTCTGGTTTTAATTATAGCCTCTTTCTGGAATTGCCTCAGCTGGGCCTTGTCAGCTACAGCCACACTGTATAGTCAGGCACTCAATCGGGAGCTCTGGTGGCCTAGTTTGGTCTAGGAAGATAGAATCCAGATAGGCCTCCTCCGTGGATGGTAGTGGCCTGTCAAGGCAGGGGAACGTGTCTTCCAGTTTACAAAATATTACAAATATTTTAGATATTAAATTTTCAAGTTAGAATTGTCCTAGTGTTGGAAACCCTGAAAAGGTAACTGAATTCTTTCAGCCACTCTGATAGGAGAAAGAGTCAAGTAAGCTTAGGGCAATAGAGTTTGATTATTTCATTTCATAGGCATGTGTGTACACACACACACTCATTTCCCATCAGCTTATTGTAAACATCACGGTCATGCATGCTTCCTCTTCCATCCACTTCTTTTATTCAAGGCCTGGTTTTAAGCAGCATGTTACATTCAGACAATACTCAATAAATATAAATTACATTAGTTATATGAGTTCAGTCATTACTTTCATAAATATTTAATTGATACTTAAACATTTAGAAAAATGTACATGTTTACTGTTAGAAGTTCAGGAAAAACAAGTTTCCTTTAAGCCTTACTTTGACTCTGGAAAATGAATATAACAAGTGGAGAGGGTGGCTTTGACACCTCACACATCCATTTCAAAAAGAATGGCTCAATAGTCAAACCATTTGACAAAGAGCTGCCAATTCCTATTTGACCATATGGGTTTTCTGATAGTAGAATTATGGTCAAGTAAACTATTGGCACACTATTAAGCTCAAAGTCCATAATTTTAAAGAGTCTTTTAAAAAGCCATTGAAGTGAATTCCTATTCAGATAATTCTATTGAGTTTCCGAAATAGCTGTTCTTAAAGGTGGAAATTATCCAGGCGCAGAAGGCTGACGATGTCTTGTGTCATCCAAATGACAACTCTTAGAAATCAAAGCTAGGAGGACCAAAAGACCTAGAGCCCCTGCTTTTAATATGAGCTCAGTATAAAAGTCTTTTTATTTCAAAGTTTGGTTTCATTCAGTTTTTTCTTATAGCAATATTCTAATATTAATTTTGATTTCATCTTTTTTGTAAGACTTTACCTTGATGTAATTAGAGTTTGTTTCAGTGTTCTTTTATAATTCTAGATATATTCCCAGTAGTGTTACCTCATTGAGGCATTTTTTCCATGCCCTGTTGTAAAAAAATAATAAAAATAAAAGACTTTCTGCTTCTCATCTTTTAGTCTCTCTCTTCTATTTTATTTTTTATTTATTTATTTATTTTTTTAGTGTTTTTTGAGATAGGGTCCTGCTGTGTCACCCAGGCTGGAGTGCAGCGGCATAATCATGGCTCACTTCAGCCTCAACCTCCCAGGCTCAAGTCATCCTCCTGCTTCAGCCTCCCAAGTACCTGGGACTACAGGTGTGCACCATCATGCCAGGCTAATTTTTGCATTTTTTGTAGAGACAGGGTTTTGCCATGTTGTCCAAGCTGGTCTCTAACTCCTGGGCTTAAGTGTTCCAGCCACCTCGCCCTCCCAAAGTGCTGGAACTACAGGAATGAGCCACCTTGCCCAGCCCCTCTCTCCTCTAATTTACCCAACACATTTGCTTTGCTAAAACAGACTGTCATGACATCACCATCCTCAGCGAACACCCTCCCTGGTCCCCTACTGACTACCAAAGAATAGGAAAAGAAGTAATTTTATATGGAAGGCCTTCTTGTGCCACTTGTTTTTCAGACATCCTGTTATTTGATCTTCACATTCACGCTGAAGGTAAATTTTTTTTTATTTGAAAAATATTTCCAAAATATTTCACAAATGTCCACATTTTATGGATGGCCTATGAAAATTTTAGAGAAGTTATATAAATTGGTCATGGTCACACAGCTTCTTAAGCAGCAGAGCTATTTGAACCTAAACTTGCGTGACTTTATTATTTTTCTTCACCCCATTCTGCCTCCTGTAAAAATTATAAACACCTCAGTCCAGTCTTTAAACAATATTTTTAGCCATATCTTTCTCCTTCTACCTTCAAACTCTACTCCAGGGAAATGGATGATTCACAGTTTCTCAAGAACATCTCGATTTCCTCTCTTCTTTGGCTCATTCTGTTTTCGCTTGTTGGAATTTACACCCTATCTCTCTTTGCCCAAATGCCAACCACTCATTAAAACTCACCTAAAATACCACTTTGCTTATACAGCTTTCCATGATTCCTTAGCCAGAAATAATTTATCTCAACGATGAGCTTTCTTATTCCTTTCTGTAACTGTCTCATTAGGCATGATTTTCCACTCCTTCACAGCTATTACTGAACCTCTTCCTTCCCTTGCTGGTCCCCTAAGCAGCAAAGCTGATTTATAATCTCCATAAATCTCACAGCACCCAGTCCAGTGCTTTGTACTAATAGGCACTAAGCAAATGTGTGAAGAATGAATGAATGGATGAATTGATGAATAAATGATTATTTACTTCCCCCTGGCAGGCAATGTGATTGAGAAGAAATAGCATATAATTTATAGTAAGGAAATCTGAGTTACAGTACAGTGCTGATTCAACAGATTACTGACTTTGACCTTGAATACCTTTTTTGATATTTCTGAGATGCATTGTTTTCATCTGTAGAATCATAGTAATGATATTATTGACTTACCAATCTTAAAAGTTATTCCACTCATCGATTGACATAACATATGTGAAAGTACTTTGATAATTTTACATATTATGTAATTTTAAAGTAAACATTCTTTTAAATTTAGAGTTATGTCTTCACAATTTTAATCATATAAAAACCTTACAAGAAGTGGCTTTTGTTCTTTTTTAAAGCTTTCTGTAAGTATAGTCATAGCTCTCATCCAATTTTAATCCGTTGATTAAAAAAATGGTTAAAATTAAACCCCATATGTTTTAATTTTAATATATTTTATCTGGCATGGTGTTCTGCATGATATTGTTAGTTCTGAGATGTCCAAAAAGGTGACTGGGGTGTATTTTTTAAGGTCTCTGCACTTGCAAACTGTTTTAGTTGTTGTTGGTTGTCATATTTGGGAGAATCTATTGGAACCCTGCTAAGCCCGTGACAAGTAAGAGCAAATGTGTATTTAAACAGTGATGTTAAAAGTATAACACTAAATGAGAAATTGAAAATAGGGTAATGGAAAGGCCAGTGATTAATTACTTCAAATTCCTTCAACCAAAAATGTCAAGACATGTTATTGAATATTATTAATATATCTTATCCAGCTTTGAATTCCAGCTCACCCCTGGGACTACCACTTAGAAGGTACATAATAGTTTTGAATTAATATATTGTTTTAGGGTTCATAGGTATTGAGACTTCTGTGCTCTATTATCACTCTTTCAATAACCTCCTAAATGATTATATTGCTTACAGGTTCTGAATCCACCTCTACAATAAGACCTGAGTAAAATTCCTACAATAGTAGAAATCATGACACTTCCCTGCTTAAAATTTTTAGAAGTTTCCACTGCTTGGAGACTAAAGCATAATTTCTAAGCATTCCATATAAGGGCCCTCAAAATCTGGCCTCCGCCAAGGTTCCGTTGCAATCTCCCAACAATTTTCCGTTTATACCTTCTTTGGATTATCACTGCCAGAGTACTTGTACTTTCCCACTAGGGCTGCATCCTCATACCACCCTGTTTCCTTCTAAGCAGGGCTTCCTTTGGTAGAATGTTCTTCATTCACCTCTGGGAAGACATCATTGCATCTTTCTAGACTCTCTACCACCCTCATCTCCTCACCAATGCTTTTCTGGTCATTTTCTCACCCCATCTCAGGCAGAGTCAAGTGCATTCTGCTCTGTTCCTACAGTCTTTTCTGCATACTTCTGTTTCAGTTTTTATACTTACCTCTTTCCTCTTAATCCCTAAGTGTACAAGAATACACTAAATTATAAACTTCATACAGTCTAATTTAAAAATACATAAATATTATATGTATATACATATCTCTCTCATATATATATATATATATATATCACAATGATTAAAAGCAAAGAACTTATGTGACATCAGCCATATAACTTAAACTATCTATCCTTCAGTTTTTTCATGGGAAAATGGGGATGATCATTATAGTACTTCATGGGGTTTATTATGAGGATTAAGTAGAATTGTGTACCTAAAGCATTTAGAACAGAGCCTGCCACATAGAAACCCACATAACCTTGATAATCTTGGTTACCTCCAGGCTTGGAAACTTTAACTTAGCCCATAGATAGTTAATGAATGTTTGCTGATAAGCAGACTCTCAATAAACATTTATGCAATAATTAAACCAAGTGAAAAGCTCTGAAGGAGAAGATATTCAAAAACTATGTTAAGTGTTTTATGACTGACATATTGAAAATGTCAGAATGACATTTTATATTCATTCTGAATTTTAGGAGCTTTCAAATTTTTCATCTGTTAGTACAATAGCTTAAAATTTAAGAGGAATGTTTTGATTTAAAAATTGTTAACATCATATTACCATTGCTCATCAACTGAAATATGATGCCATATTTGATAGAGTTGGATGAACATAGATATTTAGATTGGTAGCAACCTTTAGTAATTGTTCAAGCATAATTTTAAATTATATCATATTCGGAGAAAGCAGTTATTTTAAGTGGAAGTTATTTGAGAAGCAGGAGGCACAGGATTGGACACCTATGTCTAACCCCAGCTCCACACTTCAAGTGAAACCTTAGGTTACTTAAAGCCTGTAGATCTCCTCATCAAATGAAAGTAGTAGGAACTTAAAAGACCATTCTTTCTTATCTTATTAAATAAGACCATAAGGGCAAAAATACATAGAGCATTACCTGGCATATAATAAATGCTCAATACATTCTAAGTTTTAGATTTAACTGAATTTTCAGGGAATTTATTTTGAATAGAAAGGGAAGAGTATTTCCAAAGTCTCAACTACTCCTATAAATTTTGTTCCAAATGGGCATATGTAGAATCCATATCAGAAATGACAGCATACTTATGAAATCAGAAATGATAGCATACTTACATAAGGTAAACCTAAAACTTTTAGGTTTACCTTATGTAAGCTTTACACACTTTTTCTTGGGTATAATAAGATGTGGCAGCCAACGAAGAGTGATAGAATTTTTAGAGCTCAAAGAGATGTTGAAAATTATCTTTCTCAAAACCTTCATTTTATAACAATGAATTCTCTCTCCACTGACTGAATATAATCAATAATAAAATTTCTCTATCCTATCACCAACACCAAATCTACCAGCCAACTGAGCCTCGTAGGGAGACGTGCCAGAAAATAATCACTAGGTCATTGTCCCCTTCCTGAGGCGATACCATGATATGCTTTTCTTGAAATTTGGTTGTTCTCAAGCTTGGTAGAGAGGGTAAGGACCAGCCATAGATGAGAAAGAGCATGTGG
Organism: Hylobates moloch; assembly: GCF_009828535.3. Lineage (NCBI taxonomy): Eukaryota > Metazoa > Chordata > Mammalia > Primates > Hylobatidae > Hylobates > Hylobates moloch. Next base: position 106,572,789 of record NW_026652278.1, on the reverse strand, counting down.
CAACTGACTGGACCCTGTCAGAGTGCTGAATTGTTCCGTGCACAAAGCCCAAATGGGCTGGATAGGCATGGTTTTGCAACATTCAGTGCCCAAGAAGGTCCAGCCAGCAGTTGGACACAGCAGCAAAAATTTGGGTGGCAACCAATGTTTGATTAAATTAAATTCATAACCACAAATCTAAAACAGGCACTAAAAATGCCAGCAGTTTTTTTACCTTCCTATATTATGTGTCCCATTCTTCAGAACTGCTATTTCCAAATTTCTCATCTTCTCAAACTGCTAATATCCTTTCATCAGCTCATTGCCTTACTTCAAAATTCCATTGAGAATTAGAAGCAATAATAAATTAGCCCTTTCATTACCAACACCAAATTTACCAACTTACCAGCATTGACAGCACATGTGCAGCCTTCTTCTTCCAGTAGGCATTGAGATACATGCATCGGTCAAAGACCCATGCCTCCCCAAGCCACTTTTTTCCTCCTCAAGGACTTAGGTTTTACAATTTTACATTCTTTGTCATTTTTTTAATCTCTACTAAAGCATTTCTACCATCACATAAATGAGAGTAAGTTCCTTCTATCTAAAAATAAACCAAAATAAAGTGCACAATTTACTTAATTTTTCTGCACTTCTACCTAGCAAAAATTCGTGAATTATATATACTAACTCCATTTCAATTATTAAGCTATAATATATTAATACATACTGCAAATTTGATAGCATACCTGTATTATAATATTAATTCATCTCTACTATAATCTATACTATAATTGAAATTTTTAAAATAAATTTATAATTTATTAGAAATTTATTTAAAACATTGTCCCTAATCTTCAGTCTAAAACCAAATAATTTTTACATTGTTTTATCAGATTTTTTAAAATTACCTTTGGAGTTGAACATTATGAGGTTAAAGATTGTGTTAGATCCTTTGAACACACCAGGTTCTTGCACAGGATAAGGTCATAATGAATGTATGTGAACGGAGTGATTCAGACTCAAATTAAAATTTAATTTGGTTTAGATATTTTTAAAATACTTGAAAATATAAACTCAAACATTTGAAATCAATTTTTTACTTTGTTCCTAGTTTGGCTGTCTGTGTAACTCTATAGTTTAATCATACATTTTTTCCTAAATAAAAGATTTAGTTGAGCATAAAATCTTGTTAATAGCAATTTAACATTTATTTGGCATGTATGTGCTAAGAAATATACCTTATGTACATTACCCTCTAATATATATTCTTAGTACATCTATCTCTAAAAAATATATTTATCTCTCTATATATGTATATATCTATATCTGTATCTCTTTTATATATTCTCCAAGTCTCATAACTCTGGAGTAATTATTATTATCCACATTTTTACACTTGAAGAAATCAAGCTCAGAGAAGTAAGGTATCTTGGCCAAGGTCCCATGTAAGCAATGAAGCTAAGATTCCAACTCCAACACTAGGATTTTTCAATGACATTATTCAGATGGCTGACAGGATGGGTTTGTTATCCCTGCACAGCTTTCTTTAGAGTAGAAAGCAATAAATATCTTTTGTTATTAAAGTAAAGCAACAGCAGGCTAAGTAGGTATAGTTATTCTAAAAACCAGAGACTCATATTCAAAATTGTTTCCCATACAGTTTTGGGAAGTTGGAAGAAGTTCTTGTGTTTTATTTGTTTCATATATAAATTAATGATGTCAATATTACCTTTCAGAATTTCTAAGAATACTTAACCTATTAATCAAACTATGTTTCTCTTATTGAGAGATGAAATGAAGAACTCAAATATTCCATAAGTGTAGATGCCATAAGGCATTTAAAATATAATTCCAGTTCTATTTTTGTTACTGTGTTTTGAAGTAATAACTAGTTCCTATACAATCTTTTGTTTAAATTTGACTGTGAAAAGTTTTTATATTTTTTTCCACATATATTATTGATCGTAACAACCTCTCAAATATTAACAATTAGATATTTAGGACTGTAAGATGTATATAATAGAGCAATGTATAAGAATTACTAAGAGAACTTGTTAAAATATTATGCCTCTGGTCCTACCCTAATATTTCAGAAGGGCGAGGGTGGCGGTCTTGGTTCTGCATTTCCAATAAGCTCCCTGGTGAAGGTGAAGTTGCTGGTCTGGGAACCATACTGAATAACACTGCGGTAGAGTTTTGATCTTTAATGCTCCATGGTGATTTATTACCATCTTTGTCTCTTTTTTTTTTCTCCCAACTGTTTATTTAACACCTGCTATATGCATATGACTATTTAATTTAAGCACTATCTTAGAATCAAGTCAGTTGACGTGTTTTTCCTCCTAAAGTCTGCAATTGAAAGCTTGTTTAAGGTCTCGTAGAGTTCAATCTTGGAAGAAACATCCCTATTAATGTATGTCTGTTCTCCCATAAAATAAGTTTATATATTCTTATTTTAGGCTTAGTAATTGGTTCAAGAGCAAAAAGCAACTGATAACTGAATAATGAGTTTCTGAGAACTGAATCATGAAGTTAAAGGTACTAGGAGATGTAAACATCTTGGAGTATAGTTCTTTTTTATGTGCTCCTTTTCTACTACAGTGTGAACTTGAAGAAAACAAATGCTTATTTCAGTGTGTTATTTAAATCAGGAAGCTATGAATTTTATCTGGTTTTCATCAGTTTCAGAGTATGTGCATATACAGTATATCATAATTTTCTAAAGTGTTATAGCCGTCTTAGCTAGATAATTCACAGTCATTATTTATCTCTAAAAGAAAAATGGGTCAATTGGATCAATAGTCTGAGATTTGCTAAAATTAAAATAATTCAATGGTTCGTTTCCAAGAATAGAGCTTTTTAGATCTGTTTTCTTTTCCACTGTGTCTCTGAATGATTCCAGATGTCGAAATAATAAAATAAAAAAATAAGTAATTTAAAATAGTGTCTTAAGATCAATGTTAATACACTGGATTATGTCATTTAATCCTCACCTCAAACCCACGATGTAGCTGAGTGTGATTATTTCTTAATTACATAAAGGAAACTCCCAAGGTTAAATGTATACCTTTAGAAATTCTAAAAGGAAGAAGACTATTCATCGACTAATTTGTAACCCTTGAGACACTCCACTACCAGCTAATCGTTCATTAAGTAATGGCCCTTGATTTAAGTGGTGTCTTTTTTATTTCCCTGAAATTCATCCATCATTCATTCATCTATTCATTCAATATTGAGAACCTACTCTTTGCCAGGTGCTGTTCTAGACACTGGGTGATTATGGTTTGGCTTTGTTCCTACCCAAATCTCATCTTGAATTGTAGTTCTCATAATCCCTAAGTGTCCTGGGAGGGACCCTGCAGCAGGTCATTGAATCATGGTGGTGTTACCCCCATGCTGCTGTTCTCACGATAGTGAGTGAGTTCTCACAAGATCTGATGGTTTTATAAGGCGCTTTTCCCTCCTTTGCTTGGCACTTCTCCTTCCTGCCATCATGTGAAGAAGGACATATTTGCTTTCCTTTCCGCCGTGATTGTAAGTTTCCTGAGGCCTCCCCAGCCCGGTGGAACTGTGAGTCAATTAAACCTCTTTCCTTTATAAACTAGCCAGTCTCGGGCAGTCCTTTATAGCAACATGAGGATGGACTAATACACCGGGAAACATATAAGTTGACAAACCTATAAAAATCCCTGTTTTCGTGGTGTTCATATTCTAGTGCAAGAAGACAAAAATAAGAAAACTATATAGTATGCTAGAGGGTGACATGCTCTAAGAAAGAAGATAAGAGACGGGAAAGAGGATTGGGAGTCACAGAAATTGAGAGGACAATATTACAAAGGTCACTAAAGGCCTTGATAAGAAGGGAGGCAAGGAAGGGATCATTGTATGTAGCTTCTCCAGGCAGAAAGAAGAGTGAATGCATAAGTATTACAACAGGAACACCCCTGGTGTGTTCAAGTACCATTACAGGGCAGCCCCACTAAGCTAGTTCAGAGACAGACCAGGAGAGATTAAGAGGAAATGGGGTCAAAGCAGTGAAAGAAGCCAGATCCTGTAGTGTAATGTAGGCCCAGGCAGGGGCATTGACTTTCACTCGACTAAAATGGGACCCACTGGGAAGCTTGCAGCAGAAGGGGAACCTGATCTAACTTCGTTTTTAACAGAACTGCTTTAGTGGCTGTGTTGAGGATAGATCATGCAGGTCGGATGGAGAGCAGGTGGGTCTATTAAAGAGACCATAGCATTAACCTGTGTGAGAGATCGTGGGACGGAGGGAGGGGTGAGGGAAAGTGATGGATTCTGAGTATATTCTGCAGATACAGCAGACAAGATTTTTTGATGAACTACAAATGCAACAGGAAGAAAAGGAGGAGTCGAGGACAAATTCAAGTTTATTCATTCAACTATTAGCAAAAAAAAAAAAAAAAAAAAAGGTGCTTGCTCAAGCAGACATGTATCACAAGTTACAGGAATCTTTTTGACAATTACATTTCACATTTCAAAGCCTACCAATAAATAATAGTCTTTGCTTCTCCCTTCTTTTTCTGACTCCTTTAGGTTTTATATTTTGAAGGATTGCAGTTATAGATTTTTTTTTCATTTATCATAGTAAGTGGTGTCAAAAGGTCTGCATCTGAGTTCTGGCTCAGCCACTCACTAATATTTCAAAAGAAAGAAAAAGCAGCACAGGTGAATGTTGGGGCAGGGTGCTACATTAGGGCAAGCATGCTTGTCTGGTCTCACGGCTGTCCCAGAGTTGAATGAAGTGGGTGAACTCACCATTCTCCCTTACTTCACTACTTTGGACTTGTAGCCAAAACTCTGCATGTTGTTAGTGCATCCATATGGTCAGATGGTTGGTGATAAAAAGAAATCAACACAAAGAGCCAATGTATGAACTCAACATCTCTATTTTCATCAAAATGAAAATGTTGCTACTTCAGACTATTGATTGCATCAAATATCAAGTGTTTACACACACACACACACACACACACACACACACACACACAGAAAGAGAGAGAGAGACAAACACAGGCACATATACATGTTTTTTCCCTTTCTCTTGGATTGATGTCAAGGCAAAAGAGACTGAGCAGTAGTTGGTGGTCCTGCACTTACATTTTTAGAATTATAATTTTTAAGGATTTACATCTGGCAAGATTTTTGTTAAAACTTGAAGTCCACCTATTTTGCTTCTTATTTTAAAATAGCTAAAAATAGGTCATTTGCTTTAATTTATAGAACATAGTCATTTATTACAACTTTTCCACATTGGTGATCTCTTCTTTTTGTTCTCCAAAAGCAAAGTACTCACTAAACAGTTTATGGGCCAACCTGAATAAGTTGTATTACTGCTGGCTTTTGCTGCAGTTTTCTGGGCCAAAGAGTTAACAGCTGTGCAGACACTGAGAAAGATTTCATTGAAAGGAATGTTTGTTTTAATGCATTCACCTTAGTTACCACACACAGTATTGAAATCAAAACGTCCAACCTCCATCTGATGTAACATGTTAGCCCAAACATTCCCTTTCTTAGATTTTAAGAACAAGCACTACAGAACATATCCTGCAAAAGAACATTTGGGATTGTTTATTTGTTAAAGAATAAGAATCTCGTAATCTTTTACAAGTTCAAATCCCTCCTCTAAGCTCCTTTATTTTAAATCTTAAAGTGTAAAACTTTAGGCAAGCCAGGTTATGTTGTCGGGTAAGCGCTACTTCACTTCCAACATGCTGGATGCCTCCTCCAGATGTGATCAGAGTGTGGGTGTCACATCTCCATGGTGTCTGCTCAGGATCTGCACTGTAGTCTCTCTCTCCCATTACTTATTTTTCACCTAGAGGAGCTGCCCTATTCACATTACCTATGTTTGCCAAAGGTAAATTGGTTTATTTCCCTGTTGGACTTGAAACTTATTCTATAATTTTTCAAACTCTTTTTCACTGTGGCACTTTTCAGTCAAATGAATTTCTTGATGGAAAGGAAGTCCAGCATATAAAACAAAAGAAAGTAGATCTGCTACTGCAGGTTCCAGCCTCAACCCCTTCCTTCTAAGGCAGGCTTGGGGCACTTCTGCCAATCTCCAGGGCTCCTGGGTCATTGTTTGAAATACACTGGCCTATTCAATCTACTCTGAGGGAATTTTCTTAACCTATCAAGAAAATAAGTTACTGACTTAATGCTACAAATAAGTAATATGTTAATAAGACAATCATTCTCAAGAAGTGCCAGCATCAAGTTACAAAGTGTAAAAATAATGAATCAGCAGCAGCGATAATAAAAAGCTAGAGATCTATTAAACACATCTTTTATAAGAAAATTCTTTGATTCTTTTTTTTCTACAAATTATAGCTGTCATTTTGATGAATACACTAGAATCAATTATAGCTATTAAAGTTGAGGCAGTTCACTGATAATCCTGCGGTGTTATAACACCACCATGGAGGTGAGCATGAAATACTTTAACACCCAAACCAGGATACTGGAGGTATGCAGAAAATAATTATAAAGCAACAATGTTCGTAAAGTAGAGGAGCTTTTTCAGATGATCTGGAACTCTCAAATTTTTCACTTGTCATCAAATTCAATATCCCAGTAGTGAGAAAAGCATACAAGGAAACTATTATTCAATAACTAAGCTGTAGTTAGGCATACCAGAACAGGTATAGGGAACCACACATAAAATTTATTCTCTATCGATGTGTATTTTGTAAAATGCCCACTACAACTCATTGTCAATACCTTGTTTTCTTATCATTTTATCATTGCCTAATTGTTATTTTATCAATGTCTCATTATTATTTCTCCAACTCTAAAACAGGGAAACCAGTAGGAAGCTGTCTGAATGAGAAACAAAATACTGAAAAAAAAACATAATGATAACACTAAGAATGGAAAGAGAACAATAATTCAAGAGAGAAGCAATGATATAAGGTACATTACTTAATGCCCCAGTGAACATAGGCTTGAAGACAAGAGAAACTAGAAGACTTTCAGAAAAAAAATCTATTGGGTGACTTATAGATCACAGTAAAATTAACTGAAATATGAGGTTGGGAATATTCTGACTTTTAGCTCTGCCATTTGGTTCCATACTTTCATTCCATTTTTCAGAAACCAAATTCCATTTGATAATATGCAACCATATAAACACATTCTGATGAAACAGTGAATCTCATGTTGATTATAGTTGCCAAATGTTCAAGGAAAAAAACATGTTTAATATACGTAAAGTGAAATATACTGACTGTGAAATTTGTATTTTAATGCTACACATGATCATTGCAATGTCTGTAAATAAAAAATTATAGAACAGAGGTTCTTCTAATCAATGTTACAAATTCAGAAAAGATAAGACATGAAAACAGGGAAGTGCTGGTTCTCTCTTACCCAGCCTCTTGTAACAGCTAAAAATTCTTTCTTGAGGCTGTGAAATTGTTCACAGGTTTATATATGTCCCTAAAGTTCAAACAGTGAAGCGTCTCGAGAGCTTTATTACTCTGACTCATGTTTGGCCAGATGACTCATTATTAAGGAATTGGTTTACTAAGTCAGATCTAGTGTGTGCATTTGAAACATTAAACAGAAAATTTTTGAAAGGAAATGTCATGCATATTTAGAGGTAGAGCTGTTAATGGGACAGAACACTGAACTGAGGGTGAACAGAAATTACTCCCCCCACAGTATGCTGTTGGCTTTTAAGGTTTATGTTCTGTGTGAGCCATTCAGAAAAATGTCTACCGCAACATGAAAGAGATTACTTAATTTCACATTTGCCTGAAAAGAAATGTTCTCTTCAGACAGCTCTAGTTATTATTTAAATTTTATCATGCTTTTAAATTGCTATTTTAAGAAGAAAGTCATCGTTTTTATCTTCCCACCCCCATCCCGCTCCCAAAACACAAATGGTTTGATTCTGGAGAGGTTATTAAATGGGTTGGTAGAGTAGAAATGGCAAGAGTGGGTGTAGCCTGTGTGCGGGGTTTAACCTTGCAACAAAGGAAAGAGAAGTGTTGTGGCAATTTAAAAAATAGCAGGTTCAAAGGAAGGATATTTTCAGGATAGAGAGAGACATATGCTTGAAGGTGAAGGCTGAGGAGAAAATGTAGGGAAATTAGTGGAAAGTGGAAGATTAAAGAAATGGGAGAGGTAAATTTATACCACAATCACCCTCTTCTCAGCCTATTTGAAATTTTATTTCTCTTCAAAGAGCTACATCAATGCCACATCCTTCTCCCAACCTTCCATGCCTTAAGCTCTGTTATGTATCTATTTGTATATATGTATCAGCAAAAGTCCAAACAGGCAGGTTAATATCCATAGAGAAAAAAATAACCAATCTATGATGTAGGAGCCTGATCTTTATCAAAGTTAGGGGTTCAAAGACCTTCTTTGGTTATCTTAGGTGTCTAGTTTGGAGAACATAGTGCAAATAGAAAAATCATTAATGGATCCTTTCATTTTTCTACAAATAGGTGAACATTAGACACCATGCTGTCTTTAGTCATAATATTGATAATGCCTTTTGTGCTGCTGGTAATGCACTTAAATTTTTTAACGTTAATTTTGCTTCTATACCTCTGTCCTTAATTCGACTGAATTTTCATTGTACATTTTATGTACAGCAACATTTAATAAGGAGGCTGATTTTTTCATCTCCTTTTTGCCAGACTGCCTAATTCAGTTCATGTTGCATCAGGCAGGAGAACTGGTGTTCAGCTTGCTTTTCCATGGTTTGTTTGGAAGGAGAGAGTAAGAGGAAATAGAGGCTCCAGGCAGTGGCAACAGCTGGAAGGCATCTCTAATTAGATTCCAAGCAAACTTGGGCTGCATTTATAACTTTCCATATGCTGGCTTACAGTTTCTTTTAAAAGGCTCCCAAAACAACATGCAAATTTAAAAAGATTTGCTGCACTTGTATATGTCACTCAATATCAAGTTGTTTTTCTTGAGCACCTTAGCATAGAACGTAGACTAGTAATCACTGAGTCCTAACTTTGAAGATGTTATCCAGACAAGATGGTCTCAGAAGGTCTGTGTGCTTGACTGATTTTTTGTTTGTTGATAAAAATTTTTAGACTGCTCTTACATCATAACAATTAAGAGATGTTTTTAAGCCTTGTAGATGAAATTCTGTCTCACTTTTAAGTTTGTTCCTACATAAGCAATTTGGAGTCTTTTTTGCAAGTTAATGTTACTTTTTTTAAAGAAGCACAAAGGAAGAAAATCATTGTGTTCAATACACAAATCAGTCACCATGAACTATGAAAGTAAATGTTGTGCATTTGTGATTTTGGTTTTGTGCTCAACAGTAGAGAGAGAGCTCAGAGTTGATGGGTTTTGTTTTTTAATGTTCTATCCTGGAAAGTTTGATTTAAGATTTTCCCACTCAATGTAACAAAAGACCACATTTGTTGCAGAAAAAACGACTTTAGAGACTTATTTCCATTTTTAAATAAAAGGTTCTTTACTTATTTTTATATTTTTTCCCAATACAATGTATTGCTTATTAGCTTTGCAAGCATAAAGAGCTTCTTTCTATTTTTTTCTCAGGAGAGGTCTCTGAAATTAACTTTTTTAAAAGAAGAAGAAATCCCTAATATTTAAGGACGCTAATAGAGATACTTAAATAAAATGGTAGAAATACTTTTTGGAGAGCTAAAACTAAAAGAACTGTCACCATCCTAAGACATCGGACATCACATTGAAGCCTTTATTCCTATTAGCTTACTATATAATGAATCTTCCTCAAGGCCTTCCTCCCCAAACCTCCCCTTGCTTGAAAACATTTTATATTATGAACTGCCTACAATTATTAATGGCATTGATTATTCTAAAGTAAAATACACCCTCTAATTTAGGACAATATGTATAATTCTATAGGCCCCTCTTGCTGCTACAGCTGCAACAGCCTGTAAAATGCTGCTATTGCCTGCCTGAAAAGCATAAGGCTATTGGCACCCTGGAGCCTGCAAAGTCACTACATCTTGTATGTCATCAAAGATCCCTCTCAAACTGGCCCCTGCAGCCTTTCAGACTCCTTTCTCACCACTCGTTCAAGTACCCTGTGATCTACTTGCAATGACCATGTCACCATTTCATGAACTTAATCTCTTTCTCGTACTTTTATGCCATTGCATGAGCTGCTCCTTTCCAAATGCATTTTACCCATTTCTCATCCTGTGAAGATACAATTTATCCTTCAGACCTCAAATCTAATTTTACTTCCGTTGCTTATTCCTGCAGACAAGTTTCTCCTTCTTAATTCAAACATTTTATTCATTGCTTTCTTCTCCATTGCACTTTGAGCTCTTCAAAAGGATAGGCTTTTTCTGATAAAATTTAAATTTCCCCAAGTATTTGGCATTATATGATATATAGTAAATGGCCAGTAAAGATTTATTAAGTGAATGTGTGGTCCCACTGATTTCTAGTTTATTTAAAACATTTCTTCCCATTTTTGCTTTTAATGTCTTAGAACCCCTTCTCCTAGTCTTCCTGATAAGTGATTAACAATTAACTCTTTATGTTCTAGGGGAATATACTAAATATTCCCTATAAGGAGAGGTGGCTCTTTATTATTATGGATTTAAATCCTAATCTATTTTATTCTAAGCACATGTTTCATAAAGTAGGCTTTATCTAGCTTGCTTTCAAAATCACTACAAACTCTTTGAAACCAGCCTGGGCAACACAAAACCCTGTCTCTACAAAAACTAGCCAGGCATGGTGGTGCATGTCTTTAGTCCCAGCTACTCGGGAGGCTGAGGTGGAAGGATCACTTGAGCCAAGGAGGTTGAGGTTTACAAATTAACCAAATAACAGCTTTTAAATAGATTTCAATAATGTTTTCAAATGTTCAGTTTCCATACTACAAATAACTCAGAAATATGACCTCATAAAATATTAGCTGCTGTGGCTGGAAGATACTAAAAGGCAACATTTTCTAAAAATTACATTGAAAGGTATAATCACAACATTATTGTTGTTAAAACATTTTCAGAGAGGCACCACAAGGTAGCAGAAGCTCTGGATTTGGAATCAAAAAGCTTCATTTTAGAGTTGAAATTTATGGTTTAAAACAGTTTTTTGCTGTGTGCTCTTAACTAGATCACTTTACCTCCCTAAGCCTCGGTTTCCTGAGCTATAAAAGAGGATTATAACAGTTATGAAGGTTAAACAAAGCAACATGTAGACCGGAAAGCACTCTACAGATGTTAGTAATTATTATTTGTATGGTATTTATTGAGTTCTACCCATATGGATTTGGTGCTTGGAAAAACCAGTCCGACTGCATCCTAATAGTAGTTTCTTTTATAATAAAAACTATGGCACAGCTCCTGCAGATGGCATGGAACCTGGGCTTGAGTATTGCCACTGATTCTTTTTTTTTTTTCCTAAATATACTGATTGGTTATACAGTCATTTGGATTACCACGAGTCCATGTAAATTTACAGCCTAAAAGAAGTTGGCAAATTGGGTTAATATTTAAATAATAACCAGTCTGTTCATTTATTTTGATATATTTTATTTAGAATTTGGAGTGAGGAGAAAGTAAGTGTATCTGCAATAACTTCTAATGGACTTTCTCAATCTAGATTTATGGCAGTGCCATTGGATCTATGGAAACTCTGAGAAGTGGCTTTAGTTTACTCCTGTCAGTGTCTCTGGTTTTCAATTTTTGTTCAACCCTTTCATTATCTTCTGCTGATGTTAAAAGTGCCTTGATCTTCCTTTTCTCAGATTTCTCCAATAATTATTTTCATCCATCTGGCATAGGCTTGGAAACAGATGCTATATGCTCACATATGCTCAAAAAAAAAAAAAAAAAGAAAAAGAAAAGTCAATAAATTGAGAGGGAGAAGAAAGAACATACTTCTGTTTACAGCGGGGACAGAAGGAACCAAACCAAAATAAGACAAGACAGAAAAGTGCAAAGAAAACAGCAAAGGGAAAGATATGACTGTATTAGAAAAAATAAAAATCATCTCTAAGAGCTTCCAGACATCTGGCTCAGACTATAGGTTTAGAATACCCACGGACATTTTAGAAACAGCCCAACTTTTATAAGGTTCCATTTTCAGCAAGTAGGACGTTGCTCAGTAAGTGCCCAGTGTGAGCTGTGCTCATCTATCCTGCTGCTATAAGATAAATTATCACCTATTGGTTCCTTGTGCATCAAAAAAATGCCATAATAACTATGTAAATCTTTGGGACAATTTGTACAGCCCAAGTTAAGGGAGATAGATGTGAACTTTTAAAGCACACTTCTATGTTTAACCTTAAATAAAATTAGAATGAAATTTCAAGTTTTTGAAATACAGGGCTTTCCAGGTATTTGGATTGAGGCAGAATTTAAAACAAATATCCCATTTATTTTTTACAAGTATTTAAAATCTGTATTTTCAGAAAAGATGAAAGCATGAATAATATGAATCATGGGTCTCCAGTCTATAAACCTGAAGTTGTTTTCTATTTCATATTCCTTGCAAATTACTTTTTTTGGATCAGAGAAATCTGCTAAGAAAACATTATTAAGTTCAAGGAAGAAATCTGTATTAATTGCAAGGAATCTTGTATTCATATATATTGTGGAGGAAGAAGACAAACAGGAGGGAGATCATTCTTAATAGGTTTAAACACATTGAGATACGTAATGGATATATTCAAATGTGTAGTGAGATGTTGGTGACTTAAGGAAACCACAGGAAATCCCATCAGAAGACCTAACATGGATTTTGATGGTAATATGTTATTTTAATTACCTCTGTCTTGAGAAAAGCATTAGAAACCCAGAACAGGAAAACTCTAAAGAACCATGCTTATTACTATAGTATTCTAGCTTGTTTTAGAATGCTTCCAGTATGTTTAGAAATATTGCCTTTTGAACCTCAGATTTCTTGAAACAATTTTATTCAAATATATGTATACATCCTTGAAATCAGGGACCTTATCGCTTGAGCTATCTTGTGAATCATTTTTTGAACTTTCTCTATACTTCCATTGAGTTATTTAAGGTTCAGTGCTTTTAAAATCCTTTTATTATGCTGCTACTGATCATTTTATCCCTGAATTCATTTACCTGTTCACCTAATATTGGCTTTACAGATGCTAAAACTGAAAATTCTTTTACCCCCTATAAATATTTGCTCCCTTAACTACTTAATATGCATTTTTACCAGATAGATTGGTGCCATGTTTATGTGGCCAACATTTGGGCCAAGAGGTGCAGATCCTATTGGAAATTCAAATTGTCACTGAGAATTTTCACTGTACTAAGTTTGTATTCATTACATATAACTTTAAAAAAGCCATACATTATGTTTACAAAGTATTCATTTGCCTTGACTTTAAAGAAAATAAAATGTATTAATAGGATATATTTTGTTTGCATGGTCCTAAAAAAGCAGAATGAACTTCAAATCTGTGAAGGACTGATGAAATTTGATTACAGAAAATAGAAGCCTACGATAAGTGAGAAGATGTGTCCACTCACCACAAATTCTAAGAGAGAAGGCCTTAGAGTTGCGGAGAAGATTGCTCCAAGCTTTTACAGAGCTCTCTTCCCAGAGTTCTAATTACTGAATCAGAATACGGTATTGTCCGGTCTTTCAGCATAGTGAGTACATGCCTTGCAGCTCAACTAATCTCTGTTGAGATCCCAGTTTTGCCACTTAAATTTCTTAAATCTTGTTCTTCAGTTTCCTTTTTGTGAAATGGGGAAAATAATTACTTTCCAAAGCTTGTTCCAAGAATGGGAGATAATATTGGTTGGTTGCTAGATATATATAGTAGACAGTCAATAAATTGTAATGATTATTGCTGAATTGATATAATTTTGATCTTAGCTTGGATTGCAGATTTCAACCATGACACTAAGACCCATGCTTCAAGGTCATTTTCTAGCATTGATATCAAACTTCCTAAAAACGTTGTCATTGATGTGTCTTCCAACTGAGTGCTGACTGGCTGATCTGCCTTGATTGCGTCCCAGCTCTATCTCTGTTCTTATGTGAACCACATCTAAAGTGGAATTTCGGGGTAAACCTGAGAGCAGCCTTTTCTACAGAGGTTTAGCCTTCTCCAGCCTATCGTTCTCTTGGTCCTTCTAACCAGGGGTCAACCATTCCTGTACCTAGTTCTCAGCCCTCTATTTCCCTCTAGTGACTGCTTTCAGCATTACCTCACCCAGGGGTTTAACCTTGTATGAAAGCGCTTGGTTTCATGGGTTAATAGACTGTAAGAACAGTTAGCTAAATTGAGACCCCAATCTATGGCATTAGATTACATGCCATATTTTAAATATTGACATGTGTATGAAAATCTTTTAAAGCATTCATTGAAGACTCATAAAAAGCAAGGATACTGAAGACTAGTATCTCAATGTCAAAGGAGAGAAGTCTGGATTTTAGAAATAAAACTACTTAATAGGTTGACTATGGTTCCCTGATTTTAAAAAATCAAGTTGGCTGGGAAGTTGATTTTTATTCAGTAAGTTACTACAGGAATTGGTGATTATTAGAAGTGGTCTTAAATTGTTTGAAAATAATTCAAGCCCAAAATATATCACTTAAATTTCTTGCAGTGGTGCCAGCTACTCAAGAGGCTGAGATGAGAGGATTGCTTGAGGCCGGGAGTTTAAGGCTGCGGTACACTATGAATGCACCTGTGAATGGTCACTGCACTCCAGCTTGGGCAATATAGTGAGACCCTGTCTCTTAAAAAATGTAAAAGAAAAGTAAATTTCTTCCAGCATGCAAAATCCGGGGAGGTTATATTATACATACGCTATGTCTCAGTTTCAACAAGCCTTGTAGAAAAGACAGTCCTTTTAATCAGAAAACAAATAAACTGAATGGTGAGTAAAAAGTTGAACGTGCCATTCAAAGTGAATTGAGTAACAAATCAAAGTTAACCTAAGGGCAGTTATTCAATAACAATTTATAAGGCTTTGTTCTGAGTCAGTTCTGTCCCCTCAAACTCTTGAATGCATGATTCAGATGAAGACACATATTTACCAAAATTAACAGGAGGGATAGCTAACATATTGAAGGACAAAATTAAGTATCTTCTAGATCTTTAAAGAGCAGGAAGAATGAGAGAAAGCATCAAGAAACAAAACATTCTCTCTGTAGATTCATAAAATACACTCCTCTGCTACGAGAGAGGACAACTGGCTTAAGAACAGTGAATATAGAAAAAAAAATAGCTGGAGTTTTAGCTGCCTACAAGTTCACCGTGTGCCAACAGTATGACGTGCTGCCAAACAAGCTCGTGCGAGTCTTAATAAAGTGTCGACTTCAAATCAAGAAAGGGAGTAGTCTCATTGAACTTTACACTGTCCAGACCACATCTGAAGGATTATGTTCAATTTAAAGTGCCAGACTGTAAGAGGGACACTGACACACTGAAGTGTGTGCCAAGGAGATCTGGCAACCAGAGAGCATGAGGATTGGCTGAAATAACTGAGACAACTCAGAAACGTGGTAACTGTCTTCACATATTTGAAGAACATTAACATAGAAGAGATTCCAGATTTGTTAAGATTCTAGACAAGAAGAGCCTGGATTAATCCAAATGAGAACCTTATATTAGTAAACTCTTCAGAAATAAAATGAGCTGTCTGGTGAGATATTGAACTTCCCCCTACTGGAAGCATTTTTGACAGCTGTAGTACTAAGTAACAAGTATGGGCCTTTATAGCTGTACTGCCCTGGGTTTCTAATGCCTTCTCATAAATCTTTATCTTTTATGATTCTGGTTTCTTTTTCTATTTTATATTTGTTTCTTCAAGTGTTTTTAAAACTTCCATTTATTTCCTTTTATTCCCAATCCTTTCTCCCAATTCTTAGTCTTGGACAGAGTTGGCAGTGTTTGGTGCCATAAACAGAATGACAGGACCCCACATCAGTACACCAGTGCTTCAACTGTATGCAAATTTCTTTAAGAATAGGGTGCTGCCTCATAAAAACTCCAGAGAAAATAATTCCCATTCTTATGCCTAGTCACGGTATAAACAGGAAAGCATACCCTCTTAATGTGCAAGACTTAATAGCTATAAAAATAAAGAGAATAGTCACTTTAGCATAAGTTTAAGGGGCTGATGTGTAATATTTTAATATTCATATTACAAAACCAAACAGAATTTATATACCTCCAGAATTTGCAGGCCTTTTGAAGCAAAATTACTGTGTCTCCCCTCTTCCTCTCCCTCTCTTTCTTCCCTTTCTCTCATCTCATATTCACCCTTTTTCCCTCTTTCTCTCTCTTTCAAGATTTATCTCACAACTGTTGGATAATGTTTCTCAGTGAATAATTCAATGTCCTTTTCCCATGCTTCTCTTGAGCTGTTTCCTTATTACCAAACCAAACCTACTGCCAGCTCCAGGGCTCATCTGGCTGGGGCTTCCTACATCTGCTACGCTAGGAATAGCTTTTCCCTTCACCAGCCAGTCATAAAGCAATGATGAGGTTGCAGCAGGGGCAGGTATTAGGGGAGCATAAAAGGAAGGGGGAGGGTTAGAATAGGACTATTCTTTCTTTTCTATGATGGATTTCCTTCAGGGCAGCTCTGGGCAGCTGAAATCACTTCAAAGGGAGGGAAAAGGAGAAGCTGTTCTTTCAGAAGCAGGTTTCTCCTTTCAGACAGTCCCACATTATTAGTGGCGTGTAATCACTTTTCAGTACATTTCATTAGAACTTCATTTCATTTCCCGAGAACCATATAGCTTACATCTGTATAGCATCTATTTCTATGAACCCCCAGAGCCTGGGCTTCTACAGTGTCTGCCTCCATTTCCAGATTAAAAGTGGGGGGAAACTAGAGGAAAGAACATCTCCCACACCTCTTTTATGTCCACCAAAGAGCTTTTAAAATTAAGGGGAAGACAAACTGTGTGCCATAGCAATGCTCTTCTACTTCTCAAGGGTGTTGCAAGACATAAGGATCTAATAAAATATACTTGGAGTGGCGTACAGATCGCAAAGTGCATTAAGAGTGAAGAGATCATCAGTTTTCCCTCTTTTTGCCTTTGTTTCTTCATATTCAAATGACACTAATATATCTATCCCATGGGGCAATGAGGAACAAATAGGGAAAGGGAGGTAAAGTCCTTAGTACAGAGACTGGCATGGACTAAACCCTCAATAACACTCAGCTAGTAACATCATCTCTGTCTACATTTAAGTTGGGCCTTAAGGGAGCCATCAGTAAATACCTATGGAATGATGAAGGTAGTCCTTGTTCACTGGGTGCAGATTCTTGAACTTCTTTCAGAAATGGCAAGGTCCAGTGTCCACCACCTCAAGTTGTGTCCATGAGCCTTTTTTTTACCTCCTTTGATGAAAGTCAAGCATAAAGGAAAGAGATAGTCTCTGGTACTCACCAGATCTTCAATTCTAGGCAGAAAAAAGTGCTAGGGAAGATGTAGCATATTTCGTTTTGTTGTTGTTTTATTATTATTATTATTATACTTTAAGTTCTGGGATACATGTGCAGAACGTTCAGGTTTGTTACATTAGGTATATTTGTGCCATGGTGGTTTCCTGCACCCATCAACCCGTCATCTACATTAGGTATTTCTCCTAATGCTATCCCTCCCCTAGCCCCTCCCCCCTCCCCCCACAGCCACCTGTTATGTTCCCCTCCCTGTGCCCATATGTTCTCATTGTTCATCTCCCACTTATGAGTGAGAACATGCAGGATTTGATTTTCTGTTCCTGTGTTAGTTTGCTGAGAATGATGGTTTCCAGCTTCGTCCATGTCCCTGCAAAGGACATGAACTCATTCTTTTTCTATAGCTGCTTAGTACTCCATGGTGTATATGTGCCACATTTTCTTTATCCAGTCTATCATTGATGGGCATTTGGGTTGGTTCCAAGTCTTTGCTATTGTGAATAGGATGTAGCACATTTCTTAAAGGTGAACTTTAACAAACTCTTTGAGCATCTGTTGCAATGAAGAGATACAGAAAATTCCAAGAACAAAGCCAAATACCAAGAGGCCTAGAAGAGGATGTGGAATGGCTACAGCCAACTCCTCCATGTCACGGTGCTGGATTGTTTCCTTTCAGCTACTGCACTAATATAATTGTTAGGTTTTCCAATATGTGCTATGAAACTTGGTTCTAAAGTATGATCACTTAGACATATACATATAGCTAAAATCAGTGAAGCATAATAAATAACTCAAGACTAATGATAACATTAACAATATGTCTGGAAAAAAAATTCTAGAATATAGTATGCTTGCAACTATTATTATAGCATAATAAAGGATAAGTGCTTTAGTTTTAAAATAAATAAAGCTGCCTAGATAGTATAAAATATGACACTTAATATACCTTTAGGGTTCCAGAGAATACTCAAATCTTTGTTAACTCTAAGGAAATTTCTGAAGAAAATAATAAAAATTTTAAAATTTTTCCTGATTCAAATTTCCTGTTGATGTCAGTAAACCATTTGGATTTACTGATCTATAGTTATGAGAGAATATAAATTTCAACAGGTAATTTCCTACTCAGGCTAATATAAATAAGACAGTGGGTTGAAGCTGTAAATAACTCACAAGCCCACTACTTCCTAATATAATAAACGAAATACTATGTTAATTTTTTTTTAAGACAGAATCTCGCTCTGTCACCCAGGCTGGAGTGCAGTGGCATAATCTCGGCTCACTGCAACCTCCACCTCCTGGGTTCAAGCGATTCTCGTGCCTCAGCCTCCCAAGTAGCTGGAACTACATGTGTGCACCACCACGCTCTGCTAATTTTTTAATTTTTATTGGAGATGGGGTTTCACCATCTTGCCCAGGCTGGTCTTGAACCCCCTGGCCTCAAGTGATCCACCCACCTTAGCCTGCCAAAGTGCTGGGATTATAGGCATGAGCCACTGTGCCTGGCCAATGTATTTTGATTAAACATTTAAAGGCTTACTTTTGAAAATACCATAATTAAAGAAAATATCCGTATTCAGACAAATTGGATAATATGTTTTGCCATACTACACTTACAAAAGTATATAATTTCTCAAGCTTAATGAACAAAAAAGGGTAAAATTTATGAAATAACTTATAAAATACAGTCCATATACTTTTTAAAATTTAATTGCTCAGGTAGATTATTCTCTACCCAATAAAGATAAAAGTTATTTTTCCATTTTTTCTCCTTCCTTCCTTCCTTCCTTCCTTCCTTCTTTCCTTCCTTCCTCCCTTCCTTTCCCTTCCCTTCCTTCCTCCCCCCCTTCCTCCCTCCCCCTCTCTCCTTCCTTCCTTCCTCCCTCCCTCCCTCACTCTCCCTCTCTCCTTCCTTCCTCCCTTCCTTCCTTCCCTCCCTCCCTCCCTCTCTCTCTTTTTCTCTTTCTTTTCTTTCTTCCTTTCTTCCTCCCTTTCTTCCTTCCTTTCCTTCCCTTCCCTTCCCCTTCCTTCCTTCCTTCCTTCCTTCCCTTCTTCTTCTTCTTCCTTCCTTTCTTTCTTTCTTTCTTTCTTTCTTTCTTTCTTTCTTTCTTTCTTCCTTTCTTCTTTCCACTTTCTTTATTTTGAAACAGAATCTCATTCTCTTGCCCAGGCTGGAGTACAGCTTCACAATCTCGGCTCACTGCAACCTCCAACTGCCAAATTCAAACGATTCTCGTGCCTCAACCTCCCGAGCAGCTGGGACCACATGTGCATGCCAAGACACCCAGCTAATTTTTGTATTTTTAGTAGAAATGGGGTTTGCCATGTTGCCCAGGCTGATCTCCAACTCCTGGGTTCAAGTTATCCTCCTCCCTTGGCTTCCCAATGTGCTGGGATTACAGGTCTCAGCCACCACATCTGGCCTATTTTTCAATTTTAAATCCCTATTGGAGGACTTAAATATCACAATTTAAAATATTTGAATATATATGTCTATATTACAAAATATCTTATTGACAAAAACTTAATCTAATGGTTTTTACCTAGTTTATTGAATTGATGAAAGGTAATACAATTATTTTTTAGTGAATCATCAAATGTTGGATATATTGGATACCACTTCATTTTGCTGATGCCTCTCCTCTAATGTATGAAGGTTTAAACATCAGAACTTCTAAATTATATACATAACCTGAGCCATTACAATATCTTTAACATTTTTATAATTGATAAACTAAACAAATTTTAGAAGAGAAAATAAGGAATTAGAAATCGCTATACAGAAAAACAAAACAGCTGTAATTCAAGTCACCAAAATAATTTTAATACTGCCTTTGTTTCCTCATGGAACAGCTACTGAGCTCAGTTATAATAACATGCGTGAAAATAAATTGTACAATTTATGCAAAATATTATAATTGCATTATTACTATTATTGAGGTCAAGGAGAAATGTAGATTTATGTAAATTAAAATAGAACTTGGAGAGTTTGGCATATCAAATATATAAATCATATTTACTGATTGTGTGTGTGTGTGTGTGTGTGTGTGTGTATGGTGTGTGTGTAAAACCATCTTCATTGATTTTTTTTTTTTTACTTTGAAAAGCTCATTGGAGACAATGTGCAAAATCATGGCTCCTAGTCCACTGTAATACATGATGTTTTAAAATTATCTTTAAGATCTTAACATTCTTTTCCTTTAGGCACAATTTTTTATGCACCTAAAAATGCCATTTGATGTGCAAAGGAGTCTTCTTGGTGTGAAATTTCAATGTGTGCCTGCATCATTGTTTTCATGCATAGTGATTTGCAAGTCATTAAAACATGGGGGCTACATTTAGGATTTCTTTTCATTCTAACCTTGGAGAGCAAGCACAGCCCCTATTGTCGACCGTTCAAGAAAAGCATAAAGCAGGCAGATGAAAAAGTGAAGAAAAAGACAACTAGAAAAGGGTAGAGGGATAAACTCTGGCTTTCTTTTTACTTTGTTTCACCCAGCCAGGGGAACATAGCTAAAAGTGACTTACAGAAGTGACTCACATCCCAATAACCACAAAGCAAATTATTTTTATACCAAGAAGAAAAAGCAATTCTTAAGGAAAAAAAATGTTTAAAGAGAAGAAGAAAAGTATTTTATGAGAAATTGCTTTCCTAGATCACTCTGCCTGAAACTATGAACAAACTGACATTTTTAAGCCCTCAAGAATCCTGTCAACAACCAAGATTGCTGGTTCAAATCAGAAAATAAGTTGTGTGGAATTACTTGGGAGAATTATTTTTCTTTTCATCAGGAAGCAAGTGAGAAGAAATCAAAGGACAGACAAAATACAAGTACACAGTGTACTTCTAAACAATGGTTGTTGTATCTATTTATATAAATGTCAGATACATAAAAGTAAACTGCATTGGGAATTTTAATATGTAAATGTAGCAACGGAATTTATGACAGCAGTTAAGCTGGTTTTCTCAGAGTTGTTTATAATGCCTTTTATGAAATAATGAGCTCCCTCAAAAAAAATTCCCCTATAGCATGAATGTCTTAGGATCAATTCTATTTATACTCAAATATTATCCATAACTCTACCAATCAATTTTGGTCCTAACTATTAAAAGTTTACTTACTTCTGTCCTCTCTTGTGTCATTGTCAGGAATTAGCATTTGAAGAGACACCACAAAAGGGCCAGGTATGGTGGCTCTCACTTGTAATTCTAGCACTTTAGGAGGCTGTGGGAGGATCACTTGAGCCCAGGAGTTTGATACCAGTCTAGGCAACATAGTGAGACCCCCATTGCTACAAAAAATACAAACAATTAGCTGGGTGTGGTGGCACACACCTATCGTCCCAGCTTCTAGAAAGGCTGAGGTGGGAGGATTGCTTGAACCCAGGAGGTCAGTGAGCTGTGATTTCACCATTGCACTCCAGCCTGGGTGACAAGAGTAAGACCCTGTCTCTTAAAATATGTATATATATTTTTAAAAAGAGACACCAACAAAGAGCATATGAGTTTCTATTTGGACTTCAAAAATGTCTGCACTATTTTTACTCTTGTTAAAATGTAACTTCAAAAGCTAAGTAAATTATTCCTATTCAGATATAAACATGCCAAATATTTTATTTATTTAAGTCATTAATTAAGGACAGAACAATTAAGATGCCAATACAAATTCAAATAGGAATTTGAAGACAGATGGATAGATATACAGATGCAGATATATATATATGTATACAATCAGGAATGTTAAAATGAATTTGTTAATAGTTACAAACTGTTAATATTCATAGGCAACAAAATGTTAGGACTCATCTTTTCTAGAGGGTAGAAATCAGTTGTACCTCTACTGAATAAAATTCATTTACATTGCTATGGCAAAAATCATTTGTATTACTCTCAATTTCTACCACTTAACTTCTACACCTATTAAGCTGTAAAACAGTCTAGTCAATCATAAGACTCACAACCCTATAGAGTTGATAATCCCCTGAGAGCTGCTGGAACACTCCACCTCCTGGTATTTTCCTGAAAGGAAACCCAGTTATCTCTTTTGCCCGTTCCTAGATCTTGGACAATATGTTCTCGACACTGCATATAATTTTATTGGACATGTGGTTGTAACCAATTTTATTGTAGTTAATAGATCTCTTTTGGTAACTAGATGAGTCCAAAATTATGAGATCATTTTTCTTGAGGAAACCTAAGATACTTGCCTACCTGACAGGGTACTATGAGATTAATGTAGTGGTCTCAAACTTTTAAGAGAGCTATTCATTTCTCTTTTTTTTTTTCCATCATTGGCTGAGTTGTTTAAACCAGAATCCTACCTGTCATCCTGCCTCTTGTACATTCATCTTCCGCAGCCCAAACACGTAGATCCATACAGACTCATAAATAAACATACACATATACACATGCATCCCTTATCTGGCCCTGTCACTTCTACCTGCAAATCGTTTCCTAAAGATCACTTCTCAGAGTCTCCTGGTTCGAAGCCACAGCCCAAACCACAAACATCACTTGCTTTTGCAGCAGCATTCATATTGTTTCCGCTTTGCTACCAAAATTCCATTCTCTATAAGTCAGCCAGGGAGATTTGGAAAACTTAAATTAGATCACATTTCTCCCCAAATTTTTCAATGTCTTTGTCATTTCAATGAGAATAAAATCCAAATTGCAAGACTCAGCCTACAAGGCATGACATACTCTCATCCCTGCCTACCTCCCTGGCCTTGTTTCCTGCCATCTTCCCTCATTTTGTTCTCCAGCCTGTCTTTCCCTCTGTTCATGAACATGCTGATCTGATTCCCAGCTCAGGATCCTTATGTCTACCATTCCTTCTGCGTGAGTGACTTTTCCCATACCTGCACTTGACTGGCTCCATCTCATTATTCAGGTGTCAGCTCAAAAGCTACACCCTCAAAGAAGTCTCCCTTCCCACCTAATTTAATGTAACTGCCTTCTGTCACTCTCTTCCACTAGCTTATTTTGCTTTTTCCCATAGCAGTTATCACTACCTGAATTATTTTGGTTGCAAAGTGGTTTAATTTTTTTATCATCTGGCTCCCCCTGTGGGAAGTGAGAAGCCCTGTCTCATCTATACTAGTACCTGGCACAAAGTAGTGTTCACTTAATATTTTTTAAAAGAAAGGAGAGGTCAATCCCAGGAAAACGTATTTGAGATATTTACAGAGGAATTATGCTCAGTTGGGGAATCCAAACTGCTTCCTGTCATGTGATGGAACATCACAGAATGGTATTCAGGGCAGTCATGATCCTAGGCCCCTGTGTCGCAGGACAGCAAGAAGTGTGGCAAGGATTCCTGCACAGGGCTGTGGCAGATAATGTAGGAGTAGGAGACACAAGTCAAATCTTAAAATGTGAGCCAAGATATGAAGCACTGATTCAGGGACATATAATTCCCAAGAGAAAAACAAGAGCAAAGAGGGTTGAAATTGGAGCCTATGGCACATGCTGGCTCCTCTTAATTAAAGTTGTCTAAGCAAGTTTCAGCCCACAGTGATGTACTTTGGCCAAAAGGAGGTTAGTGGCTTCCATATAAACCTTGACACTGATTGGGTTTGAGATGTATTGAGATCCACCAAAGAGATTCAAAATCTACCTTTATGAATGAATATCTTGGAATTCTTAGGAGAAAGATGTTTTGTACTGCAAGTTGTTACTGTTTTTTAATAGCTAGGTAAATTTCTGTCTCATAAGGCAAGATATTTTCTTCACATATATCTATTAGCTGCACCAAAGGGATAACAATTATTCTTGGTTATGATAGAACATACATCATGCATCCTATTTAGTAATTTTAAAAGAAACATGGTAAATTTTCTTCATAATTTTAAAATCACTTTTCCATTTTAAGAAAAACCTCTGAAATTCTAGCAGAACTCTTTGTTGTGTGTACGCCAAGTTAAAAAGGAAATCTGGAAAGATCACTCATAACCACTGCATGCTGAAATTGAAGAACATTCCAAGTTCTTGTTGACTGTATTCTACCTTGTGCTTAAAGGAGAGAGGAAAGTCCATGACAGAGATGGCATTCGAAGTGGCCTTTATGGAAATGGTTCTAGATCAAAGATTTATTCCAACTAAAGTCCTAGGAGTGATATTGTTTGGGGTTTATTTGGAACAGAGAGGAAACAGGCATTTGTGACTTGGGTTTGTGAAAGGTTGCAGCCATAATTTCAAGAGCCTAGTATTCTGAAATATCTATACTTTAGGTACTTTGTAGGTTAACTGATTTTATTTAGCAGTAGGATTATATCATTGGGCTTTACTTATAAAATATTCATCTGGAAGCTGTTTGTTAAATTAATTTGAGCAGAAGGACATGGGAAATGAGAAGTAGGAGTGGAAACATAAATTTAGAGGCTATTAAGGTAGTTTATATCTTCAAGTCCTGCCATGATCTGACCTTTCTTTGCTTTTCCAACCTTTATCACTCACTATTTATTCTTTACATTCCAGTTAAACTTGACTGTTCTTGCACTCTTGGACTTTTCAAATTCACCTCATTTACTTAACAAGATTCCTTGTAACTGGAATCCAATCTGCCTTCCTAGGTATCTTAACATTCTAAACAGTCTAGTCATGCTTCAAGGATTTCAAGTTGTTGATATCTCTGTCACCTGCTCCACCCTCTACCCCTGAACCTCTGCTTTCTGGAAACATGTCCTTCTTACATGTTTTCACTTTCTAAAACTCTAATTTCTAATCCATAATAATAATGTTATCTGCCTCAGAATTCTGCTAAAGTAGATAATGAATGAAAAGATTTTTAAGCATTCTTGTTTTGAATTGTTGCATCTTAACTTGGCAATATTAATTTAACATTTTGCCTTGCTGACAGTAATTTGTATATATAAATTAGTGATTTATCTAGATCATAATTTAATTAACATTGGAAATTGTATGTTTATTTTTGTTTCTACTGCAGAGTTTAGTTTTGTGCCTTACACATTATATATTTAATTCATGTTTTGAATTTAAATTAAATGACATTTTGTAATTTTTAATAGTACATCTATCTTAAATTATTATTTTGATAATGTTCTTAAATGTTCCACAATGTTATTAAATTATGATTTTTAGGGGCTTCTTGGGAACACACTGATACCAGACACAAGTTGTTTGAGGACATATATGCCATGCCTTCTCATCTTTGCATTATCCTATTAAATTCCTAGTAGATTTTCTTCCATGTGGTAGAAACCAAATAAACATTTTCTGAATCAAAACACGAATATAAAGAAGTGACTCTTGTTTCCTTTAAAATTACCAGAGGTACCAAAGAACTACACTTTGGATTGTTCATGTATGTAACTGCAAAGTGTTTGTTTTGTTTTGCAACTTTGCAATGTCCTTAGAAAACTGAAAAGTGCATTGTATTTTCAGAATATGGAGTGTGTTCTCATGTTGCTGCATATATCACATTTACCTCTAGAAGGAACTCATTCACCCTCTCTAAAAATATATTTGTAGCTTCTACAATGTTCCCAGCTCTGTGAGGAGTGCAGAAATTTAGATATAGAACCAAATAGAAAGATCTATTTGCTCTCTGTGATAACTCATTGAAGGCTACTCAGCTACCTGACCACCTTCTTTTTCTCTGTAACCTGGAGGTTTACTTCAGAGAGGACATTGAAGAAACTGGAAGAGAACAAAGAAATCAGTTGTGTAAAGGACCTCTAAGACCTTACCCTAAGAGTAATTTGCCTTAACATATATGCCCAGACTCAACAAGTATGCATGTTGCCTGTAAAAAAATTTGAATTCAAGATGAAAAAAAATTATCTTATTTTAAAATTTTAATCCATTTTGAATTTACTCTTTAATGTAACTCTTCTTAGAGCCAGTTCTAGACATAGTTTTAAAGTGGGCAAAATCCATCTTTGGTAGTTCTGCCTCCTTCTCTGGATACTCTGTCTTTATACACATTTTTTTTTTTTAAGTTCCAGGGTACATGTGCAGGATGTGCAGATTTGTTACACAGGTAACGTGTGCCATGGTGGTTTGCTGCACCTGTCAAACCATCACCTAAATATTAAGCCCAGCATGCATTAGCTATTTTTTCCTGTTGCTCTCCTTCCGCCCACCCCCCACTCCCTGTAGGCCCCAGTGTGTGTTGTTCCCCTCCTATGTTCATGTGTTCCTATTGTTCAGCTCCCACTTGTAAGTGAGAACATGCACTGTTTGGTTTTCTGCTCCTGCATTAGTTTGCTGAGGATAATGGTGTCCAGCTCCATCCATGTCCCTGCAAAGGACATGATCTTATTCCTTTTTAAGGCTGCATAGTATTCCATGTTGTATATGTACCACATTTTCTTTATCCAGTCTATCATTGATGGGTATTTGGGTTGATTCCACGTGTTTGCTATTGTGAATAGTGTTGCGGTGAACATATGCATGCATGTATCTTTATAACAGAATGATTTATATTCCTTTGGGTATAAACCCAGCAATGAGATTGCTGGGGCAAATGGTATTTTTGGTTCTAGGTCTTTGAGGAATCACCACACTGTCTTCCACAATGGTTGAACTAATTTACATTCCACCAGCAGTGTAAGTTTTCTTATTTCTCCACAGCCTTGCCAGCATCTGTTGTTTCTTGACGTTTTAATAATTGCCATTCTGACTGGCATGAGATGGTATCTCATTGTGGGGTTTTGATTTGCATTTCTCTAATGATTGGTGATGTTGAGCTTTTTTCGTATGTTTCTTGGCCACATAAATGTCTTCTTTTGAGGAATGTTTGTTCATCTACTTTGCCCCATTTTTAATGGGGTAGTTTTTTTTCTTGTAAATTTGTTTAAATTCTTTGTATATTCTGGTTACCTCTGTAATCTACCTTTGTAGATTCTTGATATTACACCATTACAGATGGAAAGATTGCAAAAATTTTCTCATATTCTGTAGGTTGCCTGTACACTCTGATTATAGTTTCTTTTGCTGTGCAGAAGCTCTTTAGTTTACTTAGATTCTATTTGTCAATTTTTGCTTTTGTTGCAATTGTTTTTGATGTTTTCATCATGAAATCTTTGCCCATGCCTATGTCCTAAATGGTATTGCCTAGGTTTTCTTCTAGGGTTTTTATGGTTTGGGGTTTTACACTTAAGTCTTTAATCCATCTTGAGTTAATGTTTGTATAAAGTGTAAGGAAGCGGTCCAGTTTCAATTTTCTGCATATGGCCTAGCCAGTTCTCCCAGCACCATTTATTACATAGAGAATCCTTTTCCCATTGCTTGTTTTTGTCAGGTTTTTTGAAGATCAGATGGTTGTAGATGTGTGGTCTTATTTCTGAGTTATCTATTCTGTTCTGTTGGTCTATGTGTCTGTTTTTGTACCAGTACCATGCTGTTTTGGTTACTGTATCCTCATAGTATAGTTTGAAGTCGGGTAGCATGATGCTTCCAGGTTTATTCTTTTTACTTAGGATTATTCTTGGTATACCAGCTCTTTTTTGGTTCCATATGAATTTTAAAGTCGTTTTTTTCTAATTCTCTGAAGAATGTAAACAGTAATTTAATGGGAATAGCATTGAATCTGCAAATTACTTTAGTCAATGTGGCATTTTCATATTGATTCTTCCTATCCATGAGCATAGAATGTTTTTCTGTTTGTTTTTGTCCTCTCCGATTTCCTTGAGCGGTGGTTTGTAGTTCTCCTTGAAGAGGTCCTTCCCTTCCCTTATTAGCTGTATTCCTAGATATTTTATTCCCTTTGTAGCAATTGTGAATGGGATTTCATTCATGATTTGGCTCTCTGCTTCTCTGCTGTTGGTGTATAGGAATGCCTGTGATTTTTGCACATTGATTTTGTATCCTGAGACTTTGCTTAAGTTACTTATCAGCTTAAGTAGCTTTTAGGCTGAGACGATGGGGTTTTCTAGATATAGGATCATGTCATTGCAAACACAGACAATTTGACCTCCTCTGTTTCTATATGAATACACTTTATTTCTTTCTCTTGTCTGATTGCCCTGGCCAGAACTTCCAATACTATGTTGAATAGGAATGGTGAGAAAGGGCATCCTTTTCTTGTGGCCGTTTTCAAGGAGAATGCTTCCAGCTTTTGCCAATTCAGTATGATATTGACTGTGGGTTTGTCATAAATGGCTCTTATTATTTTGAGTTATGCTCTATCAATACCTACTTTATTATCCATATTTTCTATGCATCTGGAGCTTTCCTGTGGCTTTGATCCAGCAGGATCTAATTCCTCCTAAGGGTTCGTGTTCTTACGTGTCACTACAGGATTATTAACATGATTTGAACAATTATTCGTGGTCAGAAGTGGTGGAAAAAGTATAACCTAAATAATGTGTGAACACTGAGAATCTCTGGCCCTTGCATAGAGCAGATATTGAAGGAAATGAATCTTCCCAGTACCACTGAAATTACAACCAGAATATGTTCATAATCAGTGAATATTACTTATTGAGTGAACACAGTTATTTATTAATAAATGATGGCATATACTTATCTATGTTGGTTAATTTTCTTTGCAAATAGTTTTGTGTATTTGTTGAATTTTACAAGATTGCGTGCTCTTAGCTGCAGTAATGTTCTTGTGTTCTCAGACTCAGTACAACTAAAAGCAAGGATGTGAACATATGAACAGATGTTAAAGGCACATTAATATTTTATTTGAAATAACCAAATGTTTATTGTATTCTCAGAGGTGATTTTTTTAACGTTTTGCTTCATTATTATTTCTGCTTTTATGAGTTCCAAAATAAAAATAGTTTGGTATTTGAGCTATAATAAAGTAGCTTCACCTTTATGATTAATGACAGTGCCCTTCTAATTATTTTTAGATTAAGGAAAGCCTACGATGAATCTGATTCTGATTTGACAGGGATGCATGTTACCTTTTAAAATATTTTTAATAACTAATTTTGTGGTTAGATTATTTTAGTGTAGTACAAAAAGTAGAACTAAATTATGTTTTTAAACTTAGTTCACTATTTTTCATTCTAGCTGTTAAATATTTGTCTTCTTTACATAGCAACATTCTCTAGTCAAATCAAAATGTTTAATGAAAAACTGTTTTTCTGTCTTGATGGGTTATGGTGGAGAAGATTATATTGTCTTCATTTTATGAACATGAATTATAAACAAAATCTATAATTTTTTATATTCTTTTTCTGGTTTTTAGTATTTAAATCCCATATAGTATCCTGCCCAATGACACACAAACCATAAAAACTCAACAAATATCACTTATCAGTGATGAATCTGTTTTTCAAGGCAAATTTTATTGTTTATAATAGTTAATTTTACTGTCTTCTCCACTCTGCCATGCTTCTACATTAATGCTTTTACTCATACTGCACCATTTGAGTTACACTATGCATCGGGCACTCTACAATACATGAACAATACAGTGATAAAGATGCCAAAAAAGGCCCTGCCTGCATGGAGCTGACATCCTAGTGGGCAGTAAATGAGGGGCAAGTAACAAAAGTATGATCATTTTAGAATATGCTAAAATGGAAATGAACAGGCTGATTTGATAGCAAATACTATTTAACATTCAACATTCACTTCTGCATGTATTTATACATTCATTTGTTGAATAGCTGTTATGTACACCAGAAATTACAAATTCAAGTGCCCATATATGAAGTGTGGGAAGCAGCTACCTAATGGAAGTTGTACATGTGTTTTTCAAGTGGTCTTCATTTCATATTTTACTGCTAAATCAGATTCCCCCTTGGAATACATCTGACCCACTTCTGGTTACCACAACATGCAAATGTCTTTTTAAGAGGGTAGCAGATACATCCTTTTTCTTTTGAATGGCAGCCTGTTCCATGGACATACATATACACAAAACACATTCATCTACTCATTTACTCATTCATTCAAAGAGCTTTTAAGTGATAACTTTATTTCAGAATGCATGTACAAAGGGGAGAGCTAGAATGGTAAGACTCAGATACTACACTTTACTAACTTATAAGCCACATGACATGAACCCTTTCTTTATTTTTATGTCTAGTCAGCCAGAACTAGTTTCCTCCAATTTAGAACACCCAAAGGGTTTTCTGTCTTGTGTACATTTCTATGTCTTGTCCTTCTTATTTAGCTCCTTTTTATATATCTTGACATTCCTCATGGCAACAAAAACTCTGACTTACTCACAGAAGTTGCTCAATAAATGTTTACTGTATGAATGAAGAAAAGATCAAACTAAGTCAGAGCTGTTGACCATATGATCACAGTGCTTTTTGTAGGTTACAGAATCATATTTTGCATTTATTTACATTGCAAATTATCATGAGGATATAACAGACAGCACCTTCTCTGATTATTTGGTTTTATTTGACATTTAATTTCCTGACTAGCTATCCTTAGTTAATTACTTCAGTGTTGAAAGAATGTTTAAAATACGTTTTAAAGTTTTATGCAGACTTTCAGGAGGAGAGTAATTTGAAATCCAGACATTGCTAATTCCCATTTTAGGGAAAGTTTGAGAATCATAGTATATACTTAGGCTAAATCGGAAAGCAGAGGAATAATTGACCAATCCATCAAATTAAGAAAATAGATTAATTTCTAATTCAGATTTGCACTGGAAAAGTGGTTTAGTTTGCTCTTACTTCTTGGGTCAATTCATATTCCAGTGAAGTAAAAGATAAATCCCAAGGTTTAGAATACACGATTTTCAATTATTAATTAAGAAATTTTTTGTTGATACCTAGTACACATACATATTTTCAGACTACATGTGACAGTTTAATATAATTTCACATGTACCCTGAAAATATGTACATCTAATAGGTATCAATAAAATACACTCATATAATCCAATCAAGGTAAATGGGATATTCTTCTGAAATATTCATCTTTTCTTCATAATAGGAACATTCAAATTATTCTCTTCTAGCTATTTGGAAATGTACAATCAATTAATATTAACCATAGTCACCTTACTGATCTTACTGGTGATCACCAATCTACTTCGGTCTCAAAGACATTATATTTTTTAGCTCCCATATATGAGTGGAAACATGCAAAATTTATCTTTCTGTGCTTGACCTCTTTTACTGAATATAAAGACCCCCAGTTCCATCCGTGTTGCTGGAAATGACAGGAGTTAATTCTTCTTTATTGATGAATAATATCCCTTGTGTGTACATGTGTACCACATTTTTTTATCTATTAATGAACACAGGTTGATTTCACATTTTGATTATTACAAATATTGCTTCAATAAACATGGGAGTGCAGATGTGTCTTCAATATATTGAGTATACACCCAGCAGTGGAATTTGCTGGATTACATTGTAGCTCTATTTTTAGTTGTTTTGGAAACCTCCATACTGTTTTCCATAGTGGCTATACTAATTTATATTTCCACCAACAGTGTACGAGGATCCCTTTCTCCACATCCTTGCCAGCATCCGTTATTTACTGTCTTTTTGATACAAGTCATTTTAATTGGGATGTATCTTAATTTCATGTCCTGCAACTTTACTAAATTCCTTTATCAATTCTAACGGTTTTTTGGTAGTCTTCAGGCATTTCTAAATATGAGACCATGTTGTCTGCATACAAGGTAAACTTGACTTCTTTTTTGCCCATTTAGATCCCTTTTCTTTCTTTCTCTTGCCTATTTGCTCTGGCCAGGACTTCCACTATTACGTTAAATAAACGTAATTCTATAAAAATGCTAAAAACAGGAATCCTTGTGCTGTTTCGGATCTTAGAGGAAAGGCTTTTAATTTTTCCCTGTTCAGTATGATGTTGACTATGGGTTTATCATATATATGGCTTTTATTATTTTAAAGTATGTTCCTTCACACCCAGTTTGGTGAAGGTTTGTCATATGTTGAATTTTATCGGAAGCTTTTTCAGCCTCTATTAAAATTGTCATATGGGTTTTTTTTCTTGCTTCTGTTAATGTGATGTAATTTATTGTGATAATTGTTCTGTTAAGATAATAAGTAATTTATTGATTTACTTATTTTGAGCCGTCCTTGCATCCCTAGGATGAAATCCCACTTGATCATAGTGAAAACCTTTTTAATGAGGAATTGAATTGAGTTTGCCAGGATTTGTTGACAATTTTTGCATCCCTGTTCATCACTGATATTGGCCTGTAGTTTTCCTTTTTTGTTGTGTCTCTATCTGGTTTTGGTATCAGAGCAACACTGGCCTGGTAGCATGAGCTTTAATATATTCCCTTTTCTTCCATTTTTTTTGAAGATTTTTCGTAGTATTGGTAATGGTTTCTCTTTAAATGTTTGATAAAATTCACCAGTGAAGCCATGAGGGTTTTTCTTAGGTGACAGACATTTTATTACAGTTTCAATCTCGTTACCTATAGGTTTGTTGAGATTTTCTGTTTCTTCATGGTTCTATTTTGGCAGGCTGTACGCATCTACCAATTTATCCATTTCTTCTAGGTTTTCTAACTTGTTGGCATAAAGTTGTTTGTAATAGTCTCTAAATATTCTTTGTATTTCTGTGGTCTCAGTTGTTATGTCTCCTTTTTTGTTTCTGATTTTATTTATTTAGGTCTTCTCTGTTTTTAGTTAGTCTAGCTTAAAAGTTTGTCAATTCTGTTTCTCTCTTCAAAATACCAACTTTTCACTTAAGTGATCTTCTGTATTGTTTTGTTAGCTCAATTTTACTTATTTACAATCTGACATTTATTATTTCTTTTCTTCTATTAAGGTTGAGTTTAATTTGTTCTTGCTTTTCTATTTCTTGAGGTAAATCATTAGATTGTTTATTTGAAGTTTTTATACTTTTTTGACATAGCATTTATTGCTATAAACTTTCCTCTTCATGCTGTTTTTACTGTATTCCATAGATTTGGGTATGTTATGTATCAATTTTCATTTGTTTGGAGAAAATTTAAATTTTTCTTCTTAATTTCTTCTTTGACCCACTGGTCATTCAGGAGCATGTTGTCTAATTTCCATGTGTTTGTGCAGTTTCCAAGGTTCCCCTTGCAATTGATTTCTACTTTTATTCCATATTGGTCAGAAAAGATATTTGATAGGATTTCTACTGTATTGGATTTGTTGAGACTTGTTTTGTTGCCTAAGAAATGGCCTATTCTGGAAAATGTTCCATTTGCTGATGAAAATAATATGTATTCTGGGTTAAATATTCTGTATATGTCAGTTAGGGCTATTAATCTAATGTCTAGTGTAACTTTTTTTTGTTGTTGTTGATTTTCTATCTGGATAATTTGTCTATTACTGAGAGTGGGGTGTTGAAGCTCCCTACTATGATTACATTACAGTTCATCACTGCCTTCGGATCTACTAATATTTGCTTTATTACATGGGAGTTCTGGTGTTCAGTGCATAGATATTTATAGTTGTTGTAGTGTCTTGCTAAATTGACCACTTTATCATTACACAGTGACCTTTTTTGTCAGTTTTTACTGTCTTTGATTTGTAGTCTATTTTTATCTGGTATAAGTATAGAAAGTATAGCTACTCCTGGTCTTTTTAAGTTTCTAGTTGCATGGAATATCTTTTTCCACTCCTTTGCTTTCAGTTTATGTGGGTCATTATAGTTGAAGTCTTGGTTTCTTGTAAGCAGCATGGAAGTATACAGTTCCAGTCATTGTTTATTTGTTATGAATTCTCACCATTCTTTACTGATTGGGATTAATTATTTCATTGCACCTGTGTTTACATTTTGGTTTATTTTGATTCAGGTATTAAAATTACATTTTAATGTCTCCTGGATCAAGCGTTTCTTGTGTTTCCATTTGATTCTAATTGTTTTTATTATTTTTTATATCTATTATTTATTTGGTCATGCAATTATTACTTTTTTCTTGCAAATACCCTGAGCCCCTTGACATGAGGCCCTGCCTGCACGTAAGGCTTGCTTGCTCAGAGGAGAAACATATTGAACCTCTCCGGATTCCAAAATAATTTGAAATGTATTTTTAATCATAACTGGTAAAAATAGTTTTTTGAAGACATTTACTTTTATAGAAATACTAGTAACACAAAATGAGGCATGGAGTATGGGAGATTACATCTTCTTTGTTAAGGGTGGTGTTACTCTATTGTAAGCAGGTGGAAAACATAGCTGCTCCTTTCATAGCTCAAATAGCCTCCTTCTTCTGTACCCTTTATGTTTTGGTTATCTCATTAATTCCTTCTCCTTCTTCTTTTCACTTAATCTTGGGTCACAGTAAGTCCAAGAGGAGAGTAAACTTGTTAATGAAGAGGAATATTCTATTCTGGTTTTTCTTCTTGCTTAAAATGTAGAATGTGAGCCAAAGTAAAGGAGGCTGAGCCAAGGGTAGCCTTTTATGTACATTTATTTATACTTCAAAATTTTAGAATTAAGTTATAAAAAATGTTCACTTTCAAACTGGGGGCTATAATATTTTACTAACAGTAAAAACTACCAATTATTGAATGCTTACTGTGATGGTTAATATGGGGTGTCAATTTGATTGGACTGAAGGATACAAACTATTAATCCTGAGTGTGTCTGTGAGGGTGTTGCCAAAGGAGATTAATATTTGAGTCGGCCAACCCACCCTTAATCTGGTGGGCACAATCTAATCAGCTGGCAGCAAATATAAAGCAGGCAGAAAAACGTGAAAAGGTGTGACTGGCCTAGCCTCCAAGGCTACATTGTTCTCCCATGCTGCATGCTTCCTGTACTCCAACATCAGACTCCAAGTCCTTCAGTTTTGGGACTCCGACTGGCTCTCCTTGCTCCTCAGCTTGCAGACAGCCTATTGTGGGACCTTGTGATAGTGTAAGTTAATACTTACTAAACTCCCATTTCTATTAGTTCTGTCCCTCTAGAGAACCTTGACTAATGCAGATTTGGGTACCAGGGATGGTTCTAGAGGACCAGAATATTAAGGATGGAGTTCTTTCATTGGTTTTGGGGTTTCTGGAGTTGGCTGCTTAATATGATTAGACCCAAAAATGCTAAGGACTCTACTTCTAATAGCATAGAGAACACTGATAGCCCTTGACATGAATTGTTTAAGAGTTATGCAAAATAAATGCATTTGACACTCCTGATTCACTCACTGCTTGTGAGAGGCAAGGAGTTTAGTGACTCTGTACATAATACATTTGACCATATGTGGAGAACCAAGGAACATAATGAAGCTGGTTGGTTGTTCCTAAGTTCAGTCGACAAACTGATGAAAGAAAATGATGAACTAAGAGATTCTGTCCCATGGCTTCAGAAGCAGATACTGAGCCTCAAGTCTGCTAAGATTGCCCTGAGCGAGAGTCTTATCTCCTATACAGAAAGAGCTGAAATTGTGGAAAAACAGACACAAGTTCTTATCATGCGAGTGGCTGACCTTCCAAAAAAGGTGCATGCACAGCCTCACCAGGTGTATACTGTTAAAGTGAGGGCATTGATTGGAAAGGAACAGGACCCTGCAACTTGGAATGGGGATGTGTGGGAGGACCCTGATAAAGCTGGGGACACTGAGTTTGTAAACTCTGATGAACCTTTTTTGCCAAAAGGGACAACTTCCCCATTCCCAGTAGTAGCAACATCCCTCCTGCCCCAACCCATGCTGCCATCAGCCTTTCCACCTTTGTCTGAGGAGATAAACCCTGTGCTGCCTGAGGCAACAGTGATGGCCTCCCCTGAGGCAGTTGCCAGGCAAGATAATGATTCTCCTCAGGAGCCACCCCAATACCCCTGTTTGTTTCTAGACCTATAACTAGACTAAAGTCCCAGTGGGCCCCTAGAGGTGAGGTTAAGAGTGTAACCCATGAGGAGATGCTCTACACTCAAAAAGAACTTTTTGAGTTCTCTAATTTATACAAACTGCAATCTGGAGAACAGGCATGGGAATGCATATTAAGGGTATTGGATAATGATGGAAGAAACATAGAGTTGGATCAGGCTAAATTTCTTGATTTGGGCCCACTAAGTTCGGACTCTGCTTTTAATGTTGCAGCTCGATGAGTCAAAAAAGGTTCTAATAGTTGATTTGCTTGGTTAGCTAAATATATATTTAAAGATGGCCCACTGTGAGCAAGCTGGAAATGCCTGCTCTCCCCTGGTTTAATGTACAGGAAGGGATCCAAAGGCTTAGGGAGATTGGGATGGTGGAGTAGATTTGTCACTTTAAACCTACTCATCCCAACTGGGAGGGTCCAGAAGACATACCCTTGACCAATGCCTTTCAAAACAGATTTGTGAGGGCAGCACCTGCATCTTTGAAGATCCCTGTAATTGCTCTTCTCTGTATGTCAGATCTAACAGTGGGAACCACAGTGACTGAACTACAAAATGTAAATACAATGGGAAGAATTGGATCCTGAGGTGGCAGGGGCCAAGTGGTGGCACTCAACCATCAAAGGGAAGGTGGGTGTAGCTGCCATAATGGACAGCAGAGACAAAGCAGCAATCAGAATGGCCTGACTCGTGTAGACCTCTAGCACTGGCTAATCACAGTGTTCCTAGAAATGAAATTGAGAGAAAGCCTACTGCATTCCTACTTAATTTATATAATGAGAAAACTTCTAGGTCGAATGGATGAAAGACTATTTTGAATTATAAAAACAGAGAATCACAGCTCCTCAATCAATTTCCAGACTTTATCCAGTTTACAGACCCCAAACCCCTTGAATGAAGGGGAGGCCAGTTCCTCTTGAGGAAGGACCCCACTATATTACTGACATTTTATGCAATGAATCTTTCTCCCATCCTTCCCCAAGGAGACCTCCGGCCTTTTACAAGTGTAACTGAGCACTGGGGAAAGGGAAATAATCAGACATTTCTGGGACTACTGGACACTGGCTCTGAGCTGACATTAATTCCAGGGAACCCAAAACATCATTGTGGTCCTCCAGTTAAAGTAGGAGCTTATGAAGGTCAAGTAATTAATGGGATTTTAGCTCAGGTCTGACTTACAGTGGGTCCAATGTGTACCCAGACTCATTCTGTGGTCATTTCCCCAGTGCCAGAATGCATAATTGTCATAGACATACTTAGCAGCTGGCAGAACCCACACATTGGCTTCCTGACTGGTAGGGTAAGGGCTATTATGGTGGGAAAGGCCAAATGGGAGCCATTAGAGCTGCCTCTACCTAGAAAAATAGTGAGTCAAAAATAATATTGTATCCCTGGATGGATTGCAGAGATTAGTATCACCATCAAGGACTGGAAAGACATAGGGGTGGTGATTTCCACCACATCCCCATTCAACTCTTCCATTTGGCCTGTGCAGAAGACAGATGGATCTTGGAGAATGACAATGGATTCTCCTAAGCATAACCAAGTAGTGACTCCAATTGCAGCTGCTATACCAGATGTGGTTTCATTGCTTGACAAAATTAATACATCTCCTGGTACCTGGTATGCAGCCACTGACTTGTCAAATGCCTTTTTCTCCATTCCTGTCCATAAGGCCCCCCAGAAGCAATTTACCTTCAGCTGGCAAGGCCAGCAATATATATTTACTGTCCTATGTCAGGGGTATATCAACTCTCGGGCTTTGTGTGATAATCTTATTCAGAGAGAACTTGATCACTTCTTGCTTCTGCAAGATATAACACTGGTCCATTACATTGATAACATTATGCTGATTGGATCCAGTGAACAAGAAGTAGCAAACACACTAAACTTATTGGTGAGACAGTTGTGTGACAGATGATGGGAAATAAATCCAACTAAAATTCAGGGACCTTCTACCTCAGTAAAATTTCTGTGGGTCCAGTGGTGTGGGCTCCAGTGGAGTGGGGTCTGTTATGATATTCCTTCTAAGGTGAAGGATAAGTTTCTGCATTTGGCCCCTCCTACAACCAAGAAAGAGGCACAATGCCTAGTGGGCCTATTTGGATTTTTGAGGCAACGCATTCCTCATTTGGGTGTGTTACTCTGACCCTTTTATTGAGTGACCCGAAAGGCTGCCAGTTTGAGTGGGGTCCAGAACAAGAGAACGCTCTGCAAGGTCCAGGCTGCTGTGCAAGCTGTTCTGCTACTTGGACAATATGGCCCAGCAGATCCAATGGAGTTTGAGGTGGCAGTGGCAGATAGGGATGCTGTTTGGAGCCTTTGGCAGGCTCCCATAAGTGAATCACAGCAGAGGCCTCTAGGATTTTGGAGCAGGACTCTGCCATCTTCTGCAGATAACTACTCTCCTTTTGAGAGACAGCTCTTGGCCTGTTACTGGGCTTTGGTGGAAACTGAACGTTTGATTATGGGTCATCAATCACCATGTGACCTGAACTGCCTATCATGAACTGGATTCTTTCTGACCCATCTACCCATAAAGTGGGTTGTGCACAGCAGCATTCCATCATCAAATATAAGTGGTATGTACATGATCTAGCTCTAGTAGGTCCTGAAGGCACAAGTAAGTTACATGAGGAAGTGGCTTAAATACCCATGGTCTCCACTCCTGCTACCCTGCCTTCCTCCTACCTCCCCCAGCATGCACCAATGGACTTATGGGAAGTTCTCTATGATCAGTTGATGAAGGAAGAGAAGACTAGGGCCTGGTTCATAGATGGTTCTGCACAACATGCAGACACCACCCAAAAGTGGACAGTTGCAGCACTTCAGCCCCTTTCTAGGACATCCCCGAAGGACAGAGGTGAAGGGAAATCTTCCAGTGGGCAAAAATTTGAGCAGTGCACCTGGTTGTGCATTTTGCATGGAAGGAGAAATGGCTGGATGTGCAATTATATACTGATTCATGGGCTGTAGCCAATGGTTTGGATGGATGGTTAGGGACTTGGAAGAAGCATGATTGGAAAATTGGTGACAAAGAAGTTTGGGGACTAGGTATGTGGATGGACCTTTTTGAGCGGTCAAAAACTGTGAAGATATTTGTATCCCATGTGAGTGCTCACCATCAGGTGACCTCAGCAGAGGAGGATTTTAATAATCAAGTGGATAGGATGACCCATTCTGTAGACACCACTCAGCTTCTTTCCCCAGCCATCCCTGTAATTGTCCAGTGGGCCCATGAACAAAGTGGCCATGGTGGCAGGGATGGAGGTTATGCATGGGCTCAGCAATATGGACTTCCACTCACCAAGGCTGACCTGGCTACGGCCACTGCTGAGTGCCCAATTTCCCAGCAGCAGAGACCAACACTGAGCCCTCGATATGGTGATCAGCCAGCTACCTGGTGGCAGGTTGATTATATTGGACCTCTTGCATCATGTAAAGGGCAGAGGTTTGTTCTCACTGGAATAGACATTTACTCCAGACATGGGTTTGCCTATCCTACACACAATGCTTCTGCCAAGACTACCATCTGTGGACTCATGGGATGCCTCATCCACCATCATGGTATTCCACACAGCATTGCCTCTGACCAAGGCACTCACTTTATGGCTAAAGCAGTGTGGCAGTGGGCTCATGCTCATGGAATTCACTGGTCTTACCCTGTTTCCTATCATCCTGAAACAGCTGGATTGATAGAATGGTGGAATGGCCTTTTGAAATCACAAGTACAATGCTAACTAGGTGACAATACTTTGCAGGGCTGAGGCAAAGTTCTCCAGAAGGCCGTGTATGCTCTGAATCAATGTCCAATATATAGTACTGTTTCTCCCACAGTCAATATTCATGGGTCCAGGAAATCAAGTGGTGGGAGTGGAATAGGTACCATTCGCCATCACCCCTAGTGATCCACCAGCAAAATTTTTGCTCCCTGTTCCTGTGACATTACCTTCTGCTGGCCTAGAGATCTTACTTCCAGAGGGAGGAACGCTGCCACCAGCAGACTTAAAGATTCCATCAAACTGGAAGTTAAGATTGCCACCTGGACACTTTGGGGTGCTCCTACCTTTAAGTCAACAGCCTAAGAAGGGAGTTAGTGTTGGCTGGGGTGATTGACCTGGACTATCAAGATGAAATCAGTCTACTACTCCATAACGGAGGTAAGGAAGAGTATGTATGGATACAGGAGCTCCATTAGGGTGTCTCTTAGTATTACCATGCCCTGTGATTAAGGTCAATGGGAAAATATAACAGCCCAATCCCGGCAGGACTACAAATGTTCCAGACCCTTCAGGAATGAAGGTTTGGGTCAGTCCACCAGGAAAAAAAGCCACAACCTGCTGAGGTGCTTGCAGAGGGCAAAGGAAATACAGAATGTGTAGTAGAGGAAGGTAGTCATCAATGCCAGCTACGACCACGTGACCAGCTGCAGAAACGAGGACTGTAACTGTCATGAGTATTTCCTCCCTCTTTTGTTAAGAACATGTTTGTGCGTGTATAACATTTATGCTAAGAAAATATCCTCATTTTCTTTTCTTTTCCTTTGTCATGTGCCATAAGATTTATTGACTTTATGTTAGCTTTTAAGTATTGTTAAAACTTTATGTAATAGTATTTGAGTGGGGATTGGTGCACTTCTGGTTGTATGAAGGAAGTTGTATTATGTTAGGTGTAATTATGACCTTATTCTTGTCTTTATTTGAAAATTATGTATGATCTCAGGAGATGTGTATGGCTTCAAGTTGACAAGGGGTGGACTTGTGATGGTTAATACTGAGTGTCAACTTGATTGGATTGAAGGATACAAAGTATTGATCCTGAGTGTGTCTGTGAGGGGGTTGCCTAAGAAGATTAACATTTGAGTCAGTGGGCTGAGAAAGACCGACCCACCCTTAATCTGGTGGGCACCATCTAATCACCTGCCAGTGAATATAAAGCAGGCAGAAAAACGTGAAAAGGAGAGACTGGCCTAGCCTCCCAGCCTACATCTTTCTCCCATGCTGGATGCTTCCTGCCCTCGAACGTTGGACTCCAAGTTCTCCAGTTTTGGGACTCTGACTGGCTCTCCTTGCTCTTCAGCTCGCAGACAGCCTATTGTGGGACCTTGTGATTGTGTAAGTTAATACTTAATAAACTCCCCTATCTATCTATCTATCTATCTATCTATCTATCTATCTATCTATCTATCTATCTATCTATCTATCTATCTATCTATCTATCTATCTATCTATCTATCTATCTATCTATCTATAATACTATCTATGAGAAAACTAAAGCACAGAGAAGACAAATTCACTTTGATCATTAACTCCAGAACTAAATTTGAACCTATGCAGTCTTATGCTAGAGAAATGTGATCCAATAGAACTTTTATTTTATAGGCATTTTATTTTTATGGAAATTTTATTTTATAGGATAATTTTATTTTTGTAAAACATTCCTACAAAAATAATTGAATTTTTTCTCATATTTTCTTTTGAAAAATAAGTAGAATTCAGTTTACTCTGATCTACATAGGCTGAAATCTAAGAGCTATTTTCCTCAAAATTTTGCTTCTATATTATTTTTTATTCTCTGAAAGTTCAAGAAATATCAAAGGCATTCAAGAATAATGTATTTCTAAGACACTTTAAAGTACTTCACTATCCAATACAGTACCCACTAGTCACATATGGCTATTGAACATCTGAAATATGACTAATATAACTAAGAAACTGAATTTTCATTTTATTTAGTTAAATTACTTTTAATGTAAATAGCTGCTTGTAGCTAGTGCCTCCCATGTTCGACAGTGCAGCTCTGCATCCTAATTCTAAATCACTGCATTCTACCACCTCTCTTACTTTTAAACATGGACAATGGCAGTGCAAATAGGATGTTGGAAAGGATGCTGGAAAGGTATACACCATTGACAATATTTGTTTACTAAGAAAATTTAAAAAGAAACTAAAGAACAAAATCCTGTCTACTGTTTTATTGAGCAATAGAGAAAATCTAATGCTAATTAGAGAAACTTGTTTACAACTTTCAGCGTGAAATAAAACCTTTTTCCTCTTTCTTAATTTTTTTCTCATATTTTCTTTTGAAAAATAAGTAGAAGTCAGTTTACTCTGATCTACATAGGCTGAAATCTAAGAGCTATTTTCCTCAAAATTTTGCTTCTATATTATTTTTTATTCTCTGAAAGTTCAAGAAATATCAAAGGCATTCAAGAATAATGTATTTCTAAGACACTTTAAAGGCATCTTTTATTATTCCAAGAAATAGTTTGTATTAGCCTTCTCTAGAGAAAGAGAACAGCAGGATGTATACAAACAGAGAGAAATCAATTTATTTTAAGGAATTGGCTCATGCAGCCATGGAGACTAGCAAGCCCAAAATCTACAGGGTAGGCCGGCAGGCTGGAGACCTAGGGGAGGAAGACCCAATGCAGCAGTTCAAGTCCTAAGGCAACCTGCCGGCAGAATTCCATCTTCTTCAGGAGACATCAGTCTTTTTAAATTAAGGCCTTCCACATTATGGAGGGTAATCTGTTTTACTCAAAGTCAACTGACTTAAATGATAGCCTCATCTTTAAAAAT
This sequence comes from Hylobates moloch, assembly GCF_009828535.3. NCBI lineage: Eukaryota > Metazoa > Chordata > Mammalia > Primates > Hylobatidae > Hylobates > Hylobates moloch. The sequence continues at coordinate 106,530,112 of NW_026652278.1, read as the reverse complement.
ACTTTCACAGAAACATTTAGAATACTATCTGGTTACCATATCCTAGCCAAGTTGACATATAAAATTAAACCTTACATAGGTCATTTAACATTTCTTTATGTAGTACAACAAGTTTCACTATTCCATGGAGTACACTGGAAAGAATCTGACTTATACTAAAGAAAATTGCTTTCATATAACCAAGCAAAATTGGCATGTTTAACAAATCACCAGATAGAGCATTCTAAATTGTTACACTGTTTCATATTACTCTAAATTTTTTGATGCTATCTAATTACTATCAAATAGTACTTTCTTGTTTTCTATAATGTATAAGTAAAAGCATGAAGACAGCTGTAAATATTGTCATTTTCCAGGTAGTGAAAATATAACAGTGACTGGTCAGAGTTGAATCTACCATTACTTCCATCAACTACAGAACATGTCTAATATATTTGGGGGAAATATATTGCATAGCAGTAGAGCTGATGGGATGATATCACGTTACACATTTCATAATTAAACATGGAACAATAGTTAATTATGAAAGATAATATTTGTTAGTAATCCTGTTTACATATCAAATATGAAAATTATGTGTTAAATTACATTTCTTTGTTGATTACAAACTCTTAGTAATTGAAACTATTTAAAATTGAATAACAATATTTGATTTGGGCTGGTTTGTAATTTCACACCACAAATTTCAGCACAGTACTTTTCTAACATAATATCTTTGACTAAGGCATGAGATTTTACTTAATCAGAAGATGTCCCTTGGGAAGAGAATTAGAGACAGAGATATTTCCTTGATTTTTAAGATGTTCTTTCTTGTAGTAGACATTACTTCACCTTCCTCACAAACTATGATGTTGATACTGTTCTCTTTCACATTTGTATAGGGAAGTTGGATCACAAGGTAAAGAAACAACTGCCCTGTCCATATTGTCCAAGCATGATGGCTATTATTTGATTTTTTCTTAGAACTATTTGAGAATTCCTTACAAATTGTCTAAACTATCTGCCCATTTATGTAGACTCACTGTCCACCTGAAGTTTTCACCAAGGTATTCCATTCTTGGTTGTTGTGCCTGCATGTGACTATCGTGAAAGATGAAATCTTATGTCATATTTGGCTGAGAAACTGCTATGCATAGTCTTTATTTCAGAAGTTTGCAAAAAAGAAAGCTGGCCTCAAAGTGCAGTAGCATTCTGACTAAGAAGAGAAGCTAGGCTATGTGACAAGTTGAATTAACACAAGGCTAGTGAGATTATTCCTAAAGTTAATATTCACTAAGCTGGTGGCTTCATTTACAGCTTGGGTGAACAAATTTCACCATAACAAGCCACTGAATCTAACTGGCTTTGTGAGATCTAGAGCCCAGAGCCTTGGTTAAAAGTTACATTCCTTATGCTTTTAAATGAATTTTGTAGTTTCAGGTGAATAACTTTGAGAGCCTTTGCCCCTTCACAGTCAACGTTAAAACAGAAAAGCTATCATCCAAGATAATAAGAAAAAGAGCTTATATAAGCGAAAAGAATCTCAACTAAGGAATCTTAACTAAGTTTTTTACTAACACACATCCTACCCCAAAGTCCTAACAGACCTGTTCTTTGTAATCTTCCTTCTCTTACTGAAATGAGTAATACCCAGCACAGTTTATGGAAGTTGCAAAGCGCATATGTCAGCAAGATTCTTTTCTCTCAAGGCTTGTAATCAATTTTTTATGGCCTATACTTTTATTTAAGTTTGAAGCTTACAATTTTTAGCTATTTATTTTGGTTTCACAGTTATGATTATTTAAAGTGTATGTATGTGTGTGTATGTGTATTTCAGGGAATTATAAACAATATACTGCACTCCCTCTTTGTTGGATGAATCTAAATCAACTCCATGCAGCACCTATACAGTCCAGCTATCTCATGTCATGTAGCAAGCCCAGCTTTAATGTTCCAGTCTGTTATTATTAGCACCACTGCTCTTTATTTAATGTCTTCTAATGCTTGCCAGTGGTTCAGATTAAATTGTTCGAGAGTATGAATGTGACATTTCTGGTTTCCTGGGCCTCACTGATACTTAAAACTTATGAAACTTCATTTTTACTCTAAAATAGGATGATGTATATAAAATGCTTGCCAGATTGACTTTCTCATAGTTGACATTCAAAGTAGACAGTGCTCAGAACTCTTGTCCCCTCATGGACTTCGATAATAACTACGTGCCACACTTCTGTCAGCCTCCAAAGAGACATGCAGCCTTCTGAATTAAGATTTGTCTTTTTAAACAAAGGTTTCATTTAAGGAGAATTTAGTCTGTATTTCAGCTTTTAGTATCTAATAAAAGTCACTGACTTATAGAATGTTAGAACTGAAACCCCCTTGAGGCTCCCTAATTTCAGACTCCTCATTTAATAGAAGAAATTTTGTTAGTGTTTTGAAGAGTTTTCTTAATGTTGACTAGTATGTTTCTTTAGGGTATCACCAATAGTTATTTGGACTTGTTTCTGCAAACATATTATTGTCCACAGCATATAGGGATGTTGCAAAGTGATCTGGATGATTTTTACTTTTACTGTTGTGTTTTATGAATGTGTGTTTTAAGTCTGCTCATCTGTACCTATTACCTGCTGATGCTTTTCTATAGAATATTTTATATTTGAACACTTATGCAAACATGAATACTCTGTGGAAACCTTTTTATCCTCACCAAAATCATCTTGTATAAGAGTTAGAGAACAATTATGATCTTTGGCAAAACAGTGTTTTTAATTTTTTTAAGTCTCAGAAACTATAACTGTCAGCTTTAAGGTCCTACTCCAACAAATATATGAAGGAATATTCATCTGTCCTCTCTTTTATTAAAATGTGAAGGGGTAGACAGCATGGTATACAATACACAAGAAGGAAGTGCTTTATTTCTATAGAAACAGCTTGTTTCTAGCTCCTGCAAAAAAAAAAAAATCTTTAATAAAACTTGACCATACTCACTTTACAAGCAGGGTTCCTGCTAGGTACAAAACTACTTCAACACCCAACATTTCTTAGCCTTTTTCAGGCTGCCCTCCTGCATTTACCCATCTTTCAGGTTCCTCTCCTTGTCATGCTGAGTCATGAGCCTCTTCTTTCTCCACAAGATTCGCAGTGCTTTTCTAAGGCATTACGAATTTTTCTAAAAACATGGGGTTAGCAACAAGCTTCTGCCATCTCTCTGACTCCCCATCTCACACACTGCTCCTTCCCAAAGCCCACACCATCACACATGTCCCTTCTACCTCATATGGATAGAGAAATCGAGGTTTAGAGAGGATAAGCGAAGGAGCCAAATGACGGAACATGACCTGAAAGTCATGTGGTCTGACTACATTCGGGGCTCCTTTGGTTACTTTCACGATATCAACAATAACAGTTTGTTGAGCACGTTATAATTTATATAGATACTTCATTTACATTAACACATGTAATCTTTTAAAATAACCCTGTGAGGTAAGTATTATTGATCCACTTTACAGAAGCAGATGTGAATACATAGAGAAGTGACTTACCTAAGTCTATGGTGTAACTTTGCTGTCACCTTGGTTTGGCCTTTTCTTTGAGATTTCACTATATAAGACCGGTTTCAATTTCTAGTAGTCCAGTAGTCTTTCAGGGATTTCAGTTTATTATTAGGATTTCACAGCCTCATGGTCACTTCTTTCTGCAACTGAGCCCTTGGTCTCAGCTGAATCTCTTCTTCTAGTCTAGGACTACACATCTCTCAGCTTCAGTGCAACCTAGATAGGAAAAAATGGTATTTTTATATTTATTTATTTTTAACTTTTTATAAAAACCAAAGCCAAATACTCTAGAAGTTGAAGAAAGCAGTATGGAAAAATTTCACCACTGACATGAATTATGCCAGGATCAGCCTAATATTTTGGCATTAAAGATAATTTAAAGAAAAAATGTTCTGGGCATGGTGACATGCACCTGTAGTACCAGCTACTCAGGAGGCTGAGGTGGGAGAATCACTTAAGCCTGGGTGGTTGAGGCTGCATTGAACTGTGATAATGCCACTGCACACCAGCCTGGGTGACAGAATGAGACCCTGTCTCAAAATAATAATAATAATAATTTTTTCATCTTACTACAGCATTAGTAATGGATTCAGTATTGGAATTTAAAATCCAAATCTCATATTATTTTTACTACAAAACACTGTATCATAAAATCATTTGTTATTTAGGTTTTGTAATGTGAGATTTTTGAAATTTAAAGAAAGAATGTTTGGCATAAATTGGCATTGATTAATATATCTATTCAGAAAATTTTAACCATAAAATAATTTAAAGAAATTTTAGATGTTAGCAGTTCTCAAACTTTTTGGCATGAGAATCCATTTGTATTCTTACAGATCACTAAAGACCGCAATCAGCTTTTGCTTATCTGAGTTACATCTACTGATTTTTACCATAATAGAAACTAAAACTGAGAATTTTCAAAACTATTTATTCATTCAAAAGTAATAACAAGCCTTTTACACATAACATAAATATTTTATGAATATAAATATATTCTACAAAAGAAAAGACGAGTACTGAGAAAAGTAGCATTATTTGTCATTTTTTCAAATCTCTTTAATGTCTGCTCTAAGAGAAGATAGCTGGATTTCTTGTTGCTAGTTATTGTTTCTGTTGAAGTGTATGAGGACAATTCGGCCTCGTGGATATATGCAGTTGGAAAAGGAAGATGTGCCTGAGTCATGTTTTCTGATAATTGTGATATATTCTTCTTTGTTACTGCACCAAAAGTTGACCAAAAGTGGTGGTTTATTAGAGATTCTTATTACTCATTGGTTAGGTAAGAGCAGACAATAACCCATAGGTTGGGAAATGTAAGGCTGATAAAATTCTAACAACCACATTGAACTCTGTAATTTCTTAAATATTGTGTTTCTATGTGCTAGGCCTTATTTTGCAAACCTCACATTTATAAGCTCATTTAATCTTCATGGTAACTCAGTGAGAAAAGTGTTATTATTAATCCCATTTCATGCAAATTAGGAAACTGAGGCATAGAAATTCTTTGAAATGGATTTGCCATTTTGATTTTCAGCTATATTGTTTTACAGGATAACAATTCAAAGTAAAATAAACCTAATGTAAAGGATGCATAATAGAACTGCAGAATTATTGGTAAGTATTCATATTGAAGAATCATATTGAAGATTCATAAGAATCATATTGAAGATTCTAATAATATGCTGGTAAATTTCAAAGGGAAATAATGTAATTCTCCTTTAGTAGGTCAAATCACTTATTCTTCTCTTAATATTCCTCTAACTATATTGTGATGAATGATTTTTAGCTTGTGTTCTAATATAATTTTTCTGAATGTGACATATAAGAATCACATTAATATGGCTTCTGAATATAATTTTTAGCTAATCATTGCACTTTTACATGCATTTTCACTTATATTATTATAAAATATCCTTAAATTAACTTTGAGAATCTGTGTCTTGTATCTTGGTAAAAAGACAGCTAAAACAACATTTTGCTTGCCAGGATTGCAAAAGCTCAGGAATATGGAGATGACAGTTTTGGATGTTATAAGAGAAATTTTGGAAGGAGGTGGCAGGCAAGGCATAGCATGAGGACACATGATTCCTCTCATTGGTACACGAAAGGGGGCAACAGGCACTAAGAGAAGCAACACTGTAAGAAACAGCTTTGACTGCTGTGAATTTTAATGATACTTTCTGGGTGCTTCCCAGAATACAATCAGCTGAGAAACCTGTGGTCAAAAATGGTTATGCTTTCCCAGGGTAATAGATGCAGTATTTGTATAATATTTTGGAAACTTACCTGTTATGATATGAGTAAAGAATAAGAAAAAAATTAGATGGAATATCCCAGCTAAGATGTATCCGTCAGTTGGTTTTTGATTATAATTACAACACAGCATACCATGAATATTCCTTTAGATTCAGCACCTATCCTCCTTGTTACAAAATTTTCTGTTCCACATATTTATTGTTTTGTAAAAATAAAGTTAATTGGCAAGTTAACATGTGTCTCCCTATAGAGCACTATGAATTATTTCTTTGCGTTCCTCCATAGACATTTAAAGAACTGACACATTAGTCAAATAAAAGGAAAAACAGAAAGCAACTCCATGGGTTGAACTTCAGTTTGGCAATTGGAAATTCCAATCTGGCTACCAGGAAAAAGAAAGAGTGGGCAAGATAGTATTTCATGAGACCCAAGCAGTGGTATCATGTTTTGCTTTGGTTTAGTTTTGATTTCACCACTTGCACAAGATAGAGCAGAAGGGGGAGGAAGACATGGAGTTGAAGAGATGATATACCAGAGGACAAAAAAAAAGAACATGTAGTAACAATTAGTTATAACTAGCATTTTTATAAAATTTTACAATTTGCAATATGTTTAATATATTTTATTTCATTTTATTCTACACCTCACCACCGAAAAAAAGAAAAAAAAATCCTGTGGCATTGGTGTGCTGCTATCATTAATATCGCCTTTATAAATGAAAAGACTGAGGTTCAGGTTGAGGGGCACGCTCAAGGTTACACAGTCTGTAGAGGCAGAATTCAAATCCAGGCATTCTGATTTCTGATATTGTGGGTTCTCTCAATAGAAAAGGTAGGCCAGATTGTTTCCACAGTACATGCTGGAGAAATTCCTATGATGTCAAGTCATTAGGCAGAATGTCCAGAGATAAAGTAAGCCCTCTACCAATCTCTCTACCCACCAGATTTATAACAAATATAAAATATTAATTTTCTCACATACCACCCAGGAAACACCCTGTGAGACATTGGGCTATGGATTCAACCCTGACCATGAGGGGCAAACTTTTTGCAGAAAATAAGAGAGTTACCAGAGAGCATGTGAGATTAAAACTGCGAGCTTTCCAGTTAGTGTCCTTTCCAGTCTATAAGCAGTGAACCCTCACTGGAGGGAAACAGTTCGCCTAGGCAGTGATCACTTTTCACTTAACTTGCAATTTTGGGATGTCTTTGCTGGGAACAAAAATATGATCTCTATTGTTGCAGAAAGAGTGCAGACCATCTGCTTTTCATATTCAGTGATGACAGAAATGAGGCAAGTATTTTACCTGCAGCAGATGAAGGGTAACTGTGATACAGATGTTCTGATCCAGAGGTGGAGTGGGCAGAATTTCATCCTGGAGGTATTTCAAGGCAAAAAATTTTATTTATTAGAGATCTTCAGAGTATATTTATTTTTTCTTTTTATTTCTGGTTTTAAAAATTGTTATCCCTACAGTATATTTCAAACAAAAACTCTGGGTATTTTTCTACATAAAGGAGAAAGTTAAATGAAAATAATTATATAAAATTAAGTCAGCTATAACCATGCTACTGTACATGTAATAGAGGAGGAAAGATGATCTATAATAAATATCAGGGCAAAGGGTCCATTTTAATTTGCTAATTTTCTTACTCTCTAAATGAGAGTAGCTTTAAATAAGCTACTTATAAAGTTCACTTCAGAATATAAAATGTTAATTCCATATCTTGATCTGTCAGGACTAATTGCTTAGTAATACTGCCATTAATTATAAATCCTAAACTATTCAAAATAGCTCAATATCTGTATTAGAGACAGAGCCAATAACCATTACCGTTGGAATTTAGAAAAGACGCTAATAAAAGGGCAAAGTCACAGATAGATTACAAGTTCAGAGATTTATATTTTAGGGAAAAATATCTAATACCTGTTAATTGGGCCTATGTACTATCTTTAATGATATCTGCAGCCTACATTGATAGTATCCATCAGGTATCACTGTAGCCTACAATGATACCTAGATGCTTCTAGCCTTGAGAGTCTGGTCATACCAAATTAATGCAGTGTTTACTCAATAATTCTCTTTATTCTTAGCTGAAACTGCTTTATAACACAGAATTATAAATGCCCTTTATAAATAATGAGCAGACAGTGTAGGAAACTCAACTGCTTTGAAGAATAAGCAAATATATTCTCAACTTTCTCTAAATCATAAAAATTACTCTCTACTGTGGATATATAGTATTCCACAATGTTTCTTACAGAGTTATTTCTCATAAACTCTCACTATTCTTTATGTTTCTCCACAGTACAGTACCTGGAATAATGTGGGTGCTTAATAAATTTGTGGTAATTTTTTCTGGAGACTGCCTCATTTTCTCTACTAAGTTATCTTGGATTTCAGTTTGTTGTCACATGGCTTGCAGCTAAGACATTGATATATCCATATGAGTTTGACATGAAATACTTTCATCTATGTGTGGCTAATTGTAGGTGCAAAGACACTCAGTTATTTTACAGATCTTTCCTAACCGTGGCTAAAAGAAAGCAATTCTGCCCAAAAATGGAAGAACATTACCATTTTTTTGGTTGGGCTGTTTTCCGGAAAAACCACCTGGTGAACATAAATATGAAACTTTTGATAATTTTTATTTCTTCAAAGTCAGAGGTAAAAAGAAAATGCTAAAATTCTTAAATATGGCAGTCCTGTCCATATTAGAATAACTAAATATTAATGGACCAATTCATGTAAGGCAGAGTGAGAGATCATATTTTCAAAATATTGAAAAGGTTTTCGGCCGGGTGCGGTGGCTCACACCTGTAATCCCAGCACTTTGGGTAGCTGAAGTGGGTGGATTATGAGGTCAGGAGTTCGAGACCAGCCTGGCCAACATGGTGAAACCCCGTCTCTAATAAAAATACAAAAATTAGCTGGGCATGGTGGTAGGTGCCTGTAATCCCAGCTACTTAGGAGGCTGAGGCAGGAAAATCGCTTGAACCCAGGAGGCGGAGGTTGCAGTGATCTGAGACCACACTATTGCACTCCAGCCTGGGTGACAGAGCGAGACTCCATCTCAAAAAATAAATAAATACAAATTTAAAAATGAAAGGATTTTAAATTCTCTTTAAGCAATCTATATCTTACATTGAGGATTCTAACTAATATTATGATGATATGACTTAAGGATATCTTCCTTAACAATTCCTGTCATAGGGCAAAGTTGGTAGTATCAGGAATAGTTTAGTATTTAAGCTACTCTCTAGTCTACATATCTAAGTGCATTTTTGGCTTGGAATAGAGGAGATGAAAACTTGTACATTTCTTTAAAAATAATTTTACATTATTCTGTGGTCATATTGAAAATAGCAAGAAAAATATAAATATTATTTTGGCAGTGTGGGTACACTTGCTTTATGGAGTGTACGTATCCTTGAAATAGTCTCTATAAATTAGATAATTTTAAAATGTACCCCTGGAGTTCCCTCTTAAATTTTATTCTGTAAGTAATTTTATAAATGAGAGATTCATTAATTACATAAGTGAATATTCATGTTAATAGGTATTTGGTAGTCTGTAACTTATATATTAAATCTTAATTTTTGAAGTACGAGTCTTCAAATAAATAATTCTGAAAAAGAGAAAAGAACATGAGATAATAAGAGTCAGAGAAAAGACCATCTAGTAGGAAAGAAACTTACTTTTGGATGAAAACTATTTCCAGAAAAGAATCACTTAGCGTGTTATTTGTAGCTATGTTTCCAAAGAGACCAGGAAAATTGTAATCAATGTAGAAAAAGCTTTGGTGTCCTGAAGGTTCACCAACAGTAGATGAGTAACGCAATTGCAAGGACAAATAGCAGAGACTAGGAAAGATTACCCAAAGGCAGAAATTTTAAAAGTTACTTGACAAGTTTCCTTATCCGCTTGTGTAGTGAAGGGGACATTTTCTCTGGATTTGAGGGGTAATTACAGAATTTATTTAGCTCATTCCATCCCCTTTTGTCTAGTCCGAAGGTAATCTGAGTAGATGTCCCTGCTAGGCAGAACAGGAGATGAGTGTGTCCATTCATTTGACATTTATATTTAATCTTTTTTATTTCAAAGCCTTGATACAATTAGTCTGAGTAGAATAAGCTAGTTTTTTTGAAACCTAATCGTCTAAATTTTATTTACATGTAAATTTACATAACAAGTTGAAAGCTTCTCCTCCCACAATTATTATGTTCCCAGAGATAATCATGTTCAACAGATTGTTACATATGTATACATTTTTTCTTTATCTTTCTCTCTTTATGAACACACACACACACACACACATTCTCATTTATTCATTCAACAATTGATGTGCTGTTATGAGCCATGTATTGTTTCAGGTGATATGTATATACTAGTGAACAAAGTTCCGGCCCTCAGGGAACCTATACATTTTTTTATTGTAAAAATGTAATAATACAATAGATATTCTGCCATAGCCAGATGGTCTTTTACTTAATAATACATCATAAACACTTTTCTACATCAGCACTTATAGTCCCACCATATTCTTTTTTTTTTCCATCTACATATCTTGAAATAGTGTATGCTTACCATCTATACGTTTTCACTTTCCATTCATTTCTCAATCCACTATAATCTGGTTTCTTCCCACACCATTCTACTAAAGAATAGCTTATAAGGTCTACATGCTTATTGCCAAATCCAGCTGATGCCGTGCAATTCACTTTCCCTGGCTTCTCTATAGTAAGTGATGCAGTTGACTCTAAAACTCTTCTCCACTACTCTAGCTCCCAGGGTAGCTGATTTACCTCAGACTCTTTTAATGCTGCTCCTTGCTTTTCTTCTAAATGATGGTATCTCCTGGGCTCCATCTATGGCCTTCTCCATTTTGTCTTTAGATGATGACATGAGTTCCCATGAATTCGCCTACCGCCTAAAAGCTAATGAGTCTCAAATCTCTATTTCATAATTAAATTAACTGCATTTTTATTGTAACATTCCATTCCACTATTTGTCATTAAGAAATACATATCATCTTAACTTTAATGCAGGTGAAAAACATTATGGTGATCTAATTTGGGTAGCACACCACTCTTTTCTTTTAAATACATTTTATTGTGTATATTTAAGGTATACAGTATGATATAATGGGCTAGCCATAACTACTAAATTAGTTACTATGGTGAAGCAAATTAACACACTCATCATCTCACATAGTTACTCTTTTGTGCATGCGTGTGGCAGGAGCAGCTAAAATGTATTCATCAAATATTAATTTTACTTTATCCTATACATCTCCAAGTGGATATCCGACAGATGCCTCTAGCTAAATGCAGGGCAGGAATCATTGTCTTCCTATTTATTCCTATCCCTTTTCTGGATTTCTTAACTCAATGCAAAGATTTCCTTCCACCCGGCCACCCAGACCAGACACTTTGGACTCATCTTTAACATTTCCTTCTCCCACACTTCCCACATATAGTCTGTAACCCTATCAAATGTCTCTCTTTATAATATCTAATCTTCCCTTTACTGCATCCTCACTGTAACGAATCTCAGTCTTGGATATCATCCTTTATCTCTTAGATTAGGGCACATCTCCCTGCCTAGGTCTTGTTCCACTCCAATCCATTCTTCACACTACAACCAGAGTTGATTTTTCCAACGCAAAGCTTCAATTGTGTCATTCTCTTTTCAAAAGCATTCTGTGACTTCCTGTGACCTTCACATTAAGTTAGAAAACCTTAGTACAGCTCTATCCTCTAATACAGCACTCTGTCATTGAGCACCTACTTACCTCTATAGACTAGTCTCCCATCAAGATATGTCTGAATCTCTGCCCTTAAATTCTAATATTCTAAATTGTTGATCTACAGACACCCAAATTCTCTCACTTTTTGCATTCAAACATTCTGCTTCTCTTGCTGAAACACTTTCTTTGTCTTCCCTTCAACTCTTCACCTAGATGGCTCCTCTTGCTGCAAAAATCATCTCAGATTCACCTTCCCTTGTGAATGCTCTTTTGTCCAAGTCGTTTCAGCTGCTTGCACTAGCTGCTTTCATTCCACACTCACTCAGATACTCCTGAATACACTAAAACTCAAATGAAACATGGCCCCTTCTGAGAGGTTTCCTGACTCTACTATAAGCACTTACAAAATGCTGTGGTTCTCTACTGTACCACTTAGTCCTGTCATAATAATCCTCTAATGGCTTGTCTGTTTCTCCAATTATACTGAGTTCCTTGAGAGCAGAGACCATCTTATTCACCTGTTGTAATCCCCAAAGCTAGCACAGTCTAGGAGAAGGAGTGTTAAACAAGCAATTAATTCACTTATTCATGAGATTAAACAACTAGGCATATATCTGTTGCCACAGCCCGCCCCACTTTCACCCCTTTCCAGAAGATATAATTAACTGAAAGATAAAATTAAGGCCTGTAAATAGAATGTATTTATAGACAAGAGAGTCTTTTGGAAGGCAGTTATAAGCAAACACCTTTCAGAATATGGAAAATTAGTTATATTCTTCCTACATAAATATCCAAGTGATATTTGATTTGTAAACTACAGTCTCTTGCACTTATTTCCTTCCCTTCAAAATATGAATTTCTACTCCACTATTGGCCTATTTTTTACTCGCTAACCATTCTGGACTTTAAAGTCTGCATAAAACTATTAGTATTCATATTTTATCCCACTTACAAGCGCACATCAAATATGTAATTAGGTTAAAACAATAACATTATCTTAGACAATATTTTCAGACAAAGGAGAATTCACCAACTGTAGTATCCAACACCCAGTAATACAAATTAATACAAAAAATTATAAACCTTCACATATTCTAATGCCAAGCTGAAAGGTCTACTTAGCATTTTTCTTTTAAGTTGGCAGTAAAGTGAGAATGATGGCGATTGCTTTTAACAGATTTGGCAACAACTCTAGGTTTACTCTTATTCATATGGAATTTTCTTCACATGGTAGCCAGACTGTGACAAAAAAAATTTACTAAATTTCACAATTATTTTATTTTTTAGCCAAGGTAATACAAGCATTTGGAATGTATTATATGAAAAATCTATTTTTAAACTAATTTCATATTATACAAATAAATGTTAAATATATAATTGATGTTTGTGGAATCTTCCCTATGAAATATCTGTAAATTATAAACTTGGTATTGTGAAGCTGTTCTGATGTTAAATGGAGACGCTTTATTGACACATTGAGCAATAGTCTTTGACTCATGGATTCTTACAGTTAGAAGCTTAGAGGTGTAGTATTCTGTTCTCATGCTGCTATAAGGATATACCTGAGGCTGGGTAATTTATAAAGAAAAGAGGTTTAATTGACTCACAGTTTCACAAGACTGGGGAGGCCTGAGGAAACTTACAAACATGGCAGAAGGGAAAGCAAACACAGCCTTCTTCACATGGTGGTAGGAGAGAAAAATGAGAGCCAAGCGAAGGGGGAAGCTCTTTATAAAACCATGGGATCTCATGAGAACTTACTATCAGGAGAACAGCATGAGGAAAACAGCCCCCATGATTCAATTACCTCTCACCAGGTCCCTCTCACAACATGTGGGGATTATGGGAACTACAGTTCAGATGAGATTTGGGTGGGGGCACAGCCAAAGCATATCAGAGGTCATCTAGTACTTTGTTTCCAATTCAGGAATCCCTTTTACAGAATCGTTGGCAAATGCTTACCTAGCCTGTTTACTATTTTTTTGTTTATTTTCTAGAATGTTATTTTTCAAATTGAGTTGAAATCAGCCTCTTTATAATATTGACCATTAGTCCTAATTCTATGCTTTGAAATAAAAGAGGGGAGTTGAACTATCCACCACTCTCCAGGTTATAAAAGCAACACATCTAGAAATCATTCCTAATTTTTTTCTTTTCCACTCCTTCTATCCTTCTCTCACTGATTTAGTCCTATCAGTTCTAAATCCAGATATACATTTCATCCATCTACCTCTTTCCATTTTTACTGCCACTAGATGGTAGTCCAAGCCACCATCATCTTTGACCTAGACAAATCTAAACAATCTCTAAACAATCTCTTCTAAACAATGAGAAGAATTGTTTAGAAAAATTCTTTTCTAAACAATCTGTGTTTCAATTCTCATCTTTCTAAAATCCACTTTCTATACCAGTGGTCTCCAAATTGGAATACATACACCAAAGAGTAATGCAAGATGATTCATTAGGATACAAAAAGAAATATAAGAAATTCTACTTACATTTCTTTTTATCTCATCCCTTTTAATTTCTACTCTGTGTAAGTTTTATAATGTTCCTAAATTAATACAATATGCATAAGGGTAATTTATAAATAAGTAAATGTGCATATATTAGGGGTACATGCTTAAATATTGAATACTATTTTTCAGATGTGTTCTAATTAACATAATGGGATTATTACTCGTCAGAATTTGCACACTGCCTTTATATAATGTAAAGATTAATTACAACTATAGCTCTCATTTGTCGCTTTTGCTTTTTATTAAATTTGTAGTCTAATATATTCAACTTCTCAGATCCGTTTATGTAGTCTTATATAGCTAACATGTAAAAAATTGATTTTTAAATAAAATATCTTTTATTTATCCCAGTTAGATTTTCTTACATCTTGTTTTAAATTTTGAGACAATCTTATAGAAAAATTGCAAGTGCAGCACAAATAGCATTTTTCCCGAATTGAGAGTTAAGAGCCAATGTGATGTCCCATCACCCTCAATACTTTAGTATTTCCTACAAACAAGAGTATTCTCCTATGTTAGCCACAAAACCATCAAAATCTTGAAGCATTGTTATTCCATTTTAATCCTGAGATCCCATTTAAGTTTTGCCAGTTCTCTAAATACGTTCTTTATTGAAACTATTCCAATTCAAAACCACATATTGCATTTAATTGTCATGTCTCCTTAGTCTCTTTCTTTTAATTCCTTCCAGTTTTTATTTTAGGTTCTAGGGGTTCATGTGCAGTTTTGTTACATGGATAAATTGCATGTCATGGAGGTCTGGTGTACAGATTATTTTGTCACCCAGGTAGTGAGCATTGTACCCGATGGGTAGTTTTTCAAGCCTCACCCTTCTCCCATCCTCCAACCTCAAGTGGGTCCTGGTGTCTTTTGTTCCCTTCTTTGTGTTCATGTGCAATCAAAGTTTAGCACTCACTTATAAGTGAGAACATGTGGTATTTGGTTTTCTGTTCCTGTGTTAATTCACTTAGGATAATGGCCTCCAGCTGCATCCACGTTACTGCAAAGGACATGATTTTGTTCTTTTTTATGGCTGCATAGTATTCTGTGGGGGTTATATGTACCATATTTTCTTTATCCAATCTCCTATTTATGGGGATTCAGGTTGATTCCAAGTCTTGCTATTTTGGATAGTGCTGTGAGGACTTATTTTCTGAGTTGTTTTTCTTTCTTTTCTTTTTTTCGATTAAATGAAACACTCCTACCTGCCCCACAGAGTTGTGGAGGCCAGAGAAGAGTATATCAGTAAAAAAAATTTTCATATTATATTCACTTTCATTAAAGTGTAAGATTATCATTCTTACCCCCCAACTAAAGTGCCAGCATACAGTTGATTTTTCATTATTTTAGTAAAAAAGAATAATGGGCAGCCCTTTCAAATGCTAAATCATTCCTAAGCTATTTACCTAATGCTGATCCTTTTTTAAAAAAGACAATGAAGCTAACTTGGCAGGATTTTTCTTTTTTGACTTTGTCCCATTTGTTATTTTTGAAATGCTCACAAATCACGTACTTTAAAAAAATCATTCTCAAATTTTTCTGGGATCAACATAAGTCTCACTATCCGGTTTACAAATCCTTCCTTTCTTTAATTGGAAAGTTAGAACAGATTTGCTTCTGAAGACTTCTGGCATCTTTCCTCTGCTCCTTGATTTTTCAAAAAGTACTGATATTAACTCTTAAAAAGAACAGAGAGCGCATCGGACTTTGCCACTGCTGATCAGGAATCCGTTTCACAGCCTGGTGGGGCAGGTTGAGGGTGCTGGGGAGAAAACCACAACTTCTCTACGTCTCTATTTTCTCATCTATAAAATGAACTTAAAGAATCTGACTTCTCACTGTTGTAGTGAAACTTAAATGCAATCATGCATATAAAAAAATCTATAAATTCAAAAGTGTTATGCAAATGTTAGTGACACCCAATTCAGCATTCTGGGATAATTGTTAAAGCTATCATTGAATAAATGTACTTTCCTTACTAGACTCTGCTCCCTTCCAATGCTTGCAGCAACCCAATATGTATTATTATCCCTATTTTACAGATGAGGAAACTGAGGATCAGAGGGATTAAGTACTTCCCAAAACCACACAGATAATAAGCAGTGGAGCAAATTCAAACCCAGGTCTGTTTGATTCCAAAACCTACACCCCTAACCCACACCCCAAATTAACTGAAACTTCCTCCTATTCCACCACAGAAGCTGGAACTCATTTAAGCAGGAGCTGCTCTGAAAACCTCTTACCTGTTATAAGCTGCTGTCAAACTTTTATGTTGCTGGTTTTAAATTTTCCAATTTAAAAACCATTCTCCTTTCTAGAGAAGACAGAAACCTTATAGTTGATTAATAGCTCTGAACTCCTATTTATCTGTGAACGCTACACCATTTTCTGAAAGCAGTAAATCTCTTCTTGCTTTCTTTTTTTTTCTGCAAACGTTTCCTGTATTTTATGTTTTTCGTAAGCCTCTTTTCCTGTTGCCTTTGCCAATAGGTGAGAAAATGACCAATTTAATTAGAAATGCTTAATTGGTTTACCATTTGATGAATTAAATAGACATTCCAGTCAAATCCATTTTCTGCATAACATAATTATTTTGTTAATAACTCATCCCCATTAATGATTCCCAAAATTTTTACCCATATAGATATCTCCCTTTTTAATTTCCTCCAAGTTTTCATTAGTGGGTATTTACTAATTTGTGATGTACTTGTGTGAAAAATTGTTTTTTTTTTCTAATTTTAGAAAACATTTACTTGTTAAAAAATTAGTTTTTTCACAATTGAATGTTTTGGATCCTGGACTGGTCCAAAACTTATCAAGAACAGGCTAGGTGCAGTGGCAGTATTTTGGGAGGCCAGGGCAGGTGGATCACCTGAGGTCAGAAGTTCGAAACCAGCCTGGCCAACATAGTGAAACCCTATCTCTACTAAAAATACAAAAATAAGCCAGGCATGATGGTATGCACCTGTAATTCCAGCTACTCAGGTGGCTGAGGCAGGAGAATCATTTGAACCTGGGAGGCGGAGGTTGCAGTGGGCCAAGATCGTGCCACTACACTCCAGCCTGGGTGATAGAGTGAGACTCTGTCTAAAAAAATAAAAAATAAAAAAATTATCAAGAACAGTAACAATGCCTTCTAAACTTGGTACTTTTATGATGTTTATGAAATGATTATTTCTTTGGGAATTTCTTACATTTTAAATTACCACGATCATGACTATTGCAAAACTGACAGCTAAATGATCAGTGGAATAAACAGGGTCCATGTGAAAGCTGCTTTGCAATAGTGATCAGATATCACTCCAGCGCCCACAGAAACATCAGTGTGTGTTGCAATTAACACTTCAAAAAGCTCATAGTTTCATAATGCTATCATTAAAACATTAAAAATAAATTGAACTATTCATCCAAGGCATGTATAACATGTTGGCCTTTCAGGTTAAATCACTGTGAAAAAAGTTGCTTTTGACCCCAATATTTTTTTTGTAACTTGATTCCAAGAATATCTACATATTTACCCTGACAATTTTCTGCAACCTTAATTTTATTTTCATTTCTATATTTTCTATTTTGAAAGTGTTTTTCAACTTATAACTACAGAATCAATTTTTAAATATCAGAAACTAACTAGTATATCCTGGCCCAAGTGAAAATTCATACACTTGTGTAATAATAATCCCTTCTTGGAAAACGCCCTTGGCAAATACCACTGGAAAGAGAAAAATGCAAGAAATTAACATTCACTTAATTTTTAACATATTAGAAAGTGTTATGCTTTCTTAGACTATTTTATAAGTGATTATAGTTTTTTAAAAAGAGACATTGTGGGAAACATACATAAGGATTTATTACCTGTTATTTTTGGAAAAATATAATTTGTAGCACTAGCTAAAACATTTATTCTAAAATGATTTTTAAACAATAATGTATTGTGTAGTCAGAAACCTCTTTCTCGTTTCAGAGATTTAACAGATTAGAGATTAAGGGCCGGGCACGTTGGCTCACGCCTGCAATCCCAGCACTTTGGGAGGCCGAGATGGGCAGATCACGAGGTCAGGAGATTGAGCACATCCTGGCTAATACGGTGAAACCCCGTCTCTAATTTAAAAAAAAAACAAAAAAATTAGCTGGGCGTGGTGGCAGGCGCCTGTAGTCCCAGCTACTCGGGATGCTGAGGCAGGAGAATGGCGTGAACCCGGGAGGCGGAGCTTGCAGTGAGCCTAGATCACGCCACTGCACTCCAGCCTGGGTGACAGAGCGAGACTCCATCTCAAAAAAAAGAATGAACTATTGTTTGACAATCAAACAGGAGATTTTTCTATAATTTTCCTTGTATTTTTAGTACTTCAGAGTTAGCTTGAAATAAATGATCTCAGGAAACTAGGAGCTAATGATTTAGAAGGCCCCTAGGTTAAAAGTAATAATAAAAATAACACTCTGATTCTGTATATCTTTTCTCTTACCTTGTCAGTTTTCAGTCATGTAATTAAGAGATTAAAGTTTATTCAAATTAATTCCACTACAAGAACTTTAAAATACTCTGAGGCTGGGCACAGTGGCTTCGCGCCTGTAGTCCCAGCACTTTGGGAGGCCGAGGCAGGTAGATCACTTGAGGTCAGGAGTTCGAGACTAGCCTGGCCAACATGGTGAAACCCTGTCTCTACTAAAAATACAAAAAAAAAAAATCTGGGCATGTTGGTGCATGCCTGTAATCCCAGCTACTCGGGAGGCTGAGGCAGGAGAATCACTTGAACCCAGGAGGTGAAAGTTGCAGTGAGCCAAGATCATGCCACTGCACTCCACCCTGGGTGACGACCAAGACTCCATCTCAAAAAGACTTTGAGATAAGTGGCAAAATTTTAGTTTCAAAAGTACTGGTTTAGATTGAAATGTATTTCAAATGTTAAATAGGAAGTTAATTAGAGTAAGACTTGTGAGTAAAGAGCAGAAATGCTGAATTGGTCATTTATCATTGGGGTCAATTATAATTTAACAATGATGCCCATAGAAACATTTTTTAATTTAGGGATCATTGTTTTATGTAGAATATCTCTTTTATCCTGCCCTGATAACAAATTTTTTCTCTTTTCTTAAGGTATCAGATACACACCGGACTTCAACATTCTATCATAAGACCTACCCAACCCAACTGTTTACCTCTGGACAATGCCACCCTACCTCAGAAACTGAAGGAGGTTGGATATTCAACGCATATGGTCGGAAAATGGCACTTGGGTTTTTACAGAAAAGAATGCATGCCCACCAGAAGAGGATTTGATACCTTTTTTGGTTCCCTTTTGGGAAGTGGGGATTACTATACACACTACAAATGTGACAGTCCTGGGATGTGTGGCTATGACTTGTATGAAAACGACAATGCTGCCTGGGACTATGACAATGGCATATACTCCACACAGATGTACACTCAGAGAGTACAGCAAATCTTAGCTTCTCATAACCCCACAAAGCCTATATTTTTATATATTGCCTATCAAGCTGTTCATTCACCACTGCAAGCCCCTGGCAGGTATTTTGAACACTACCGATCCATTATCAACATAAACAGGAGGAGATATGCTGCCATGCTTTCCTGCTTAGATGAAGCAATCAACAACGTGACATTGGCTCTAAAGACTTATGGTTTCTATAACAACAGCATTATCATTTACTCTTCAGATAATGGTGGCCAGCCTACAGCAGGAGGGAGTAACTGGCCTCTCAGAGGTAGCAAAGGAACATATTGGGAAGGAGGGATCCGGGCTGTAGGCTTTGTGCATAGCCCACTTCTGAAAAACAAGGGAACAGTGTGTAAGGAACTTGTGCACATCACTGACTGGTACCCCACTCTGATTTCACTGGCTGAAGGACAGATTGATGAGGACATTCAACTAGATGGCTATGATATCTGGGAGACCATAAGTGAGGGTCTTCGCTCACCCCGAGTAGATATTTTGCATAACATTGACCCCATATACACCAAGGCAAAAAATGGCTCCTGGGCAGCAGGCTATGGGATCTGGAACACTGCAATCCAGTCAGCCATCAGAGTGCAGCACTGGAAGTTGCTTACAGGAAATCCTGGCTACAGCGACTGGGTTCCCCCTCAGTCTTTCAGCAACCTGGGACCGAACCGGTGGCACAATGAACGGATTACCTTGTCAACTGGCAAAAGTGTATGGCTTTTCAACATCACAGCTGACCCATATGAGAGGGTGGACCTATCTAACAGGTATCCAGGAATCGTGAAGAAGCTCCTACGGAGGCTCTCACAGTTCAACAAAACTGCAGTGCCGGTCAGGTATCCCCCCAAAGACCCCAGAAGTAACCCTAGGCTCAACGGAGGGGTCTGGGGACCATGGTATAAAGAGGAAACCAAGAAAAAGAAGCCAAGCAAAAATCAGGCTGAGAAAAAGCAAAAGAAAAGCAAAATAAAGAAGAAGAAACAGCAGAAAGCAGTCTCAGGTTCAACTTGCCATTCAGGTATTATTTGTGGATAAGCACAAATATTTCCTGTTTGGTTAAACTTTAATCAGTTCTTATCTTTCATCTGTTTCCTAGGTAAACCAGCAAATTTGGCTCGATAATATCGCTGGCCTAAATGTCAGGCTTGTTTTCATGCTGTGCCACTCCAGAGACTTCTGCCACCTGGCCGCCACACCGAAAACTGTCCTGCTCAGTGCCAAGGTGCTACTCTTGCAAGCCACACTTAGAGTGGAGATGTTTATTTCTCTTGCTCCTTTAGAAAACGTGGTGAGTCCTGAGTTTGACTGCTGTGCTTCAGTCAACTGACCAAACACTGCTTTAAATTACAGGAGGAGAACAATAACCTACCATCCGCAGGCATGCTAATTTGATGGAAGTTACAGGGTAGCATGATTAAAACTACCTTTGATAAATTATAGTCAAAGACTGTGTCACCTCAAAGGCCTTGAAGAATATATTTTCTTGGTGAATTTTTGTATGTCTGTCATATGACACTTGGGTTTTTTAATTAATTCTATTTCATATATATATATATATGTTTCTTTTCCTGTGAAAAGCTGTTTTTCTCACATGTGAACAGCTTGCACCTCATTTTATGATGCATGAGGCAATGGCAAATAAGAATGTTTGAGCACACTGCCCACAATGAATGTAACTATTTTCTAAACACTTTAATAGAAGAACATTTCAGTATAAAAAACCTAATTTATTTTTACAGAAAAATATTATTGTTTTCATAAAGTTATGCAAATGACTTTATTTTATTTTTATTTCCTGTATACCATTAGAAGAATTTTATTTCATTTCTTCAAATTACAAAGCACTGTAATACTATAAATTAATGTAATACTGTGTGAATTCATAGACTATAAAAAACATCAGAAAACATTATAATCATCATTTTTCAACCAAGATTTTGAATGTAATAAGATGAATATATTCCTTCCTTACAAATTACTTGGAAATTCGATGTTTGCGCAGAGTTGAGGCAACTTTATTGTTTCTATCATAAACTATTTATGTATCTTAATTATTAAAATGATTTACTTTATGGCACTAGAAAATTTACTGTGGCTTTTCTGATCTAACTTCTAGCTAAAATTGTATCATTCGTCCTAAAAAATAAAAATCTTTACTAACAGGCAATTGAAGGAATGGTTTGCTAACAACCACAGTCATATAATATGATTTTACAGATAGATGCTTCCACTTGGCTACGACATGGAGAAAAACGTTCCCATAATAATAAATAACATTTATATTAGGTTGGTGCAAAAGTAGTTGCGGTTTTTCCCATTAAAAGTAAT
Source organism: Hylobates moloch (assembly GCF_009828535.3). Classification (NCBI taxonomy): domain Eukaryota; kingdom Metazoa; phylum Chordata; class Mammalia; order Primates; family Hylobatidae; genus Hylobates; species Hylobates moloch. Next base: position 106,508,261 of record NW_026652278.1, on the reverse strand, counting down.
AACCTTACTCTTATACAAAGTGGACACTGTGGGGAGATACAGAGAAATGGAAGATATGGCTCCTGCCTGGAGTGAGTAATCTTGCTTGGAAACCCCACATGCAAACGTCATAAGGAGAATTAAAGGAGTATTATCAGTAATGAAGTTTATCATGGGTCATCAATGAGCATAGATTGGTGTGGGTCCTGTAGACCCTGGTGTTTTCTTTGAAGTGCCCTCTTCTAATGCAGAGGCCTCGAAGCTCACAGTATGCACTTGAAAAGTCACAGATAGCTAGAATTGTGATCTTTGAAGTTATAACTGTAATCAGAAAATGTGTGTGGTGGTATGACGGCATACCATTAAATACATTTACATCACAGCTCAAAGGACTGTGATATAATCCATTTATATCACAATATTATATCACAGCTCACAGTTTCTGAAAATGTATAAAAGAATCTGTAATCTAGTACTGAAATTACTAAATTGGGTAAGATGATTTAAAGGATTTTAATTTTAATATTTTGTTTCTAGAATATATGGCTCCATTTTATTTTATAAAGTTGTATTTCCTAAAGTTTGTGTTTTGTCGACAGTATCTTTTAAATGAGTCTTAAAAATAAAGGCATATTGTTCATGTTTTCCTGTCCTGGTGGCACAAAAATAACATGTCTTAAAATAGATGGCATCTTTTACATTTTTTAAAAATAGATGGCATCTTTTACATTTTTTAAAAATAAACATCTTTACACTAAAAAAGAGTTCTGAAGAAAGTAAGTTTGGGAGATGCTGGGTTAAAGGAAGTCAAAGGAGTCACTTTAATGCAGATTTTTCTTAGAATTTTAAAAATCTTAGCTTATATTGTAACCCTGACAGAAGGAAAATGTTATACAGTATTTCATAATTTCACCACAAAACTGCTCTCTGTGGAACAATGCACAGGACTAGGGTTCTGAGGAACTATACTGTTATTGGAAACATAGTGTAAACATAGAATCGTCTAGAAGTTCCTAGAAAGACAAAAAAAGAAGCAAAGAGGCAAATTAGGATTATGAAATACCAGTAGGTATCACTTATTGTGATGTAATTCTAAGTTCTCTATAAATGATTATAATCTCAGTGAAAATAATTTAGCCCACAGTATTCTACTGGAAATGGCTTCATGGATGTTGATCACTGTTTTAGAGAGTACCTGCCACCTGCCCAGGGCTCTAAGCAGGATGTGGTTTACGAGAAGTCTCAGTGTCTTGCCCTCAAGAAATTAAAATATAATCTAATAGTCATGTATAAGTCATGAACAAAAATGTTTCTAAAAATGCTGTCAGCAAATCACTAGGAATTTCAAGATGACCAAGAAGGAAAATACTGTGTCCTTAAGTTTTGTGCCCTAATCACTGATACCATGTTAATATGGGGAATTCATTCTCAGGTGTTAGTTTCCTAAACTGTGATCTTCAGGATGCGTTTCTAGGCTGCCTGTGGTTCTTTCAAGTGTAAACTGCACCTCTTTTAAACCTCTGATCTTTCTTAGGGTTTCAAAAGAAACTCTCATTAGCTTTGTCAGAAAATAATTTTTGAATATGGCTATGTTTCTGGGTTGAGAAGGGATATAAAAACATTTTTTTCCAATGAAAACATCAACAACAAAAACATTTGTCGTACCTTTCAGCCAGTGAAAACATCTACCCCAGGTCTGTCAAGTGTCAAGTCTAACTAAAGAACTTGTTTCATCTGTTTTTACATACTCTTGCTTCCTTTTTTAAAAAATTGAATGGATATTTTTGTTTTCTTGACCAGGCCCCTTTTAAAATTCTTAAGAACAGAGGAACACTGTCATTGATAGTTGAATAATAATACTTTTTTGTACTTTCAACATTCCTCTGTGAGAATATACCATATTAGTGCGCACATCTCCACATTATTTCTTTATATTACTGAACAGTGTTTTATTATATAGATATGCCATTTTTTATCTTTTCACATGTTAATGGACACTTGGGTTGTTTCCAGGTTTAAGCTAATATAACTAAAAATGCTATATATTTTCACGTGCAGGTGTTTCTTGATTTTCTAAGGCACATGAATTTCTCATCAGGATCAGCTTCCTAAGCATTTTATTCATACGATTTTTGAACATACAAATTGTGAATCTGTCAGTGGCAGAATGCATGAGGTTGGCAGGAAAAAATTTCCTTGCCAAAAGCAGCACAATTCCTCTGTGGTGAACTAATAGCTACATCGTTTCCTCATACAATGACTTCATAGAATTCATTCATTCATTCAACAAAAACTTGCTGCATCTTACTCTCTCAGGCAATATTCTAGGATCTTGGGATATATCAGGGTATGAAATGAATAAAAATTCTTACCCTTGGGCAGGTTATCTTCTAGCTGAGTGAAGCAGACAATAAATAATAAACATAACTAATTATAACATTATATACCATATAAAGTAGTGTGAAAAAAGAGTAGATCAGGATAAGGGGAGGATTCACTCTACACCAAGTTTATCCATCCATTCATTCAGCATTTGTTAAGTGCCCCATGTAATGGTGTGCATCGGGATGTGATGGCAAGTGACATCACGCAGAGTCCTTGCCTTTGGGTAGTGCCCCTACCTTCAGGTAGTGCACATTCTCCTAGAAGATGCAGCCATGAACCCAATAATCAAACACTTCATCTCCGCCATCCTCCCACCACGGCTACCCCACTTTCCTGCTTGATCTTTCTCGTTAGCATTTAATATGCTTCAGATTTTACTCACAAGTTTTCCTTACTGTCTGTTTCATTCCCCTAGAATATAAACTTCTTAAGAAAAGTGATTTCTGTAAGTTCTGTTTACATATGCATGGCCAGTATGTAAAATGATGTCCTACTTATACTTAGCACTCAATGTTTTTGAGTGAATACATAAGATAATCACATTTATCCATATGTTCAAACACATTTGTCTAAGTTTCCACTTTCCATTTCTGGTACAAGGATTTCATTGTTGAAAAATAGAACTAGTCATCCTTAATACCTTTAACAGCAATGATATGAAATGCAGAAATTTCTAACACTATAAAAAACTAATAATGTATACTTATAGCAACATGGTGGTGTTACAGCAAAAGCGAAGCAAAAATTACACAAAATTGAGAGCAAATTTTATCTATCATCTTTATTACATAACAGGATAGAACATGATTATTCTAACGCTACTTGGAATATTACAGAATACATTAGCATAAATGAGTTCCCAGAAAAAAGAGATGAGGGCTTAAATTGTCAATATTTTTTTGTACCAAATCGTGAAAGGAAAAAAATATAATTAGAAAATAAACCTCTATGTCTTCATAGAATTATAAAGCCAAATGGAATATACCTCACATCCTTGGGTATTTTATTACAAACCTCTCCAATCTGGCAGAGCAGAAATTCTGCTTTTTTAAAGATATATTTTTCTTAAATATTTTACTAGTCATAGCATCTCTATGAATTTGGTTGATTCATTGGTTAAACATGGTATTATTTAAAGCACAGAACCTGAATGTTGCCTTTGGGGATTAGGTAGATTTGAACATATTTACCTACCTTTCAATTTCATAGCTATGATTTGAAATTGCCTTATGCTCAAATTTACTGCAATCCTATAACATTTTTTGTCAGTTGTTTTATGCAGTTTTAGATAAAATCAATCCCAATAATTGAAAAACAAACAAGAGAATAACAAAGGCTTATTAGAAATGTCTACCTATCCACTCTTTGTAGAAATTCTTCAGCCAATAATTATAAGTAGAGAGCATCTTATTGCATAATCAAAGAAAAGTAAAATTTGTCTTTCAGCATAAAAATCCAAAAATAATTTTTAATATCACTTCTGTCGTATTAATCTCTCTAGAAACAATGTTTTAAGAATTAAAGTATTTCAACTTTGAGAATTATGAATAAGGAATACCTTCAGCTGACCTTCTAAATCCTAAACAACTGTGAGAAAAAAACCTTTTTATAACCAAGGTTTTTAAAAAACTCTTGATTTAATTTAGTATCTGAAATCATATTTTTTATGTCATTATCACCAGAATTTCCAGAGGCTCCCTTTGGGCAAATAGCGTTAAGTCCTCAGTCAGAGTGTTATTCTGTCTCTAAGGCAAATCCCACTAAAACTTCTCTATCTTTTGCTATTCTTAATTAAATAATCCCCTCTAGCACCTATGAGGTGGGGAATTACAAGCATAAAAAGTCCTGCAATTATTTCTACTATACAGTCAGACATGATAGCAACAAAACAATACAGTGTTTTATTAAACTTTTTTTTTCTATCCTCCAAGTTTTGCTCCAAGTCTTGCTCCAAGTCCTAACAGTTAACATAGTGTTTCAGAGATTAAGGTCACAGCTGCTGAGGAATCCTGCTCTTTCCCAGCTGGGAGCAATGGCGGCTGCAGTGGCAGTGGAGACTAGGTGAGGCGGGTGGGTGGAGAGGTTTTTCCCCTTACCTTTTTATTTGGCCCCTTGCCTCTGCACTTCTCAGCATCCCGGCTGTGCTAGGGCTATTTCTTTCTGAACTCATATGCAACCATAACTCCGCATTTTACTTTCTTGGCACCCTTCTCCATACCCGAGTCCCACATCCGTTTCTGCCACAGAACTAGGCACATTATACCTATGTCCAACAGAGGTATCAAGTGAATTCCTCCCTTCCAAAGTTCTCCCAGCATAAAGGGATGAGTGTGTAGAGCTATCTCCGCCTTCTGGTGACGAGAAGACCTGAGCCCCACCCCAAAACCTTCAAGGAGCTGAGATCAGAGTGGGAGTGAGCGATCAGGAAGCCAACAAAGGGTTCCCACCTGAGTAAGTGCGATACCGCTCCCTTCAGGTCCAAGCAGTTTAGCAGCTGCAATATCCAAAGCCTGCTTCAGCTTTGGGAACTAATTAATCCTTTCTCTTTCTGCCTAGAAGAGAGAGCAGCGAACAAGGTAACTTCTATTCAGGACCTGTCCAAAGCCTACCTTGGGTATTTCTTCTCCTCTTACATAGAAGAGTGAACAACATAGATTTCTAACATTCTCTACCCACCCACCCAAAGCCCAACGTTGAGAATTCCTAGACCCTTTCTTCTCTTGCTAGGAAGAGAGGGCAAAAACTAAAAGCCTTCTCTAAAACCTAAAACCATTTGGGCTGCTTGTTCCAACTTACCCCCAGCCTTCGACCAACAACTGTGTTCCAATCCTTTCAATCTGCCTGCTATTGGCTCTTGCTGTCTTCTTTCAAATCCTGTTAGCCTGGTGGCCATCCTCTATCTCTTTCAGAAAACCACGTTTCAAACAGGATCTCATTCTTGTCAGTAAACTTGGTAAGTTTTTATGATCTGTATTTATTCCTTGTTATCCTGAATACAAGCATGAAGTTTCTGGAACTCAGAGTCATCCTTGTTCATTACAGCAATAACTGCAGCAGTGTCGCACAGGTGATGCAAGGAGAGCCACATGTTTAGGACTACATGTACAGGGGTCACATCATAGGAGAGGAAGCCTAAAATCATGAATCTGGAAATATATATATATAAAATGCCCTCCCTCTCCTCCCTTCCTGAGAGAGAAACATCTGCTCCCTGGTCTTTTACAGTCCTTTGGACTGTAAATGAATGTTCTGAAGAAAAGAGAGGGGAAAGTACCCCAAAATGCAAGCTGTTGGCTCTGACAGAAGTTAAGTTTTATTACTCTTTAAGAACAGATAATTCCCTAACACCCTTTAACGTCCAAGCTTGTCCTTTAACCCAGGTGCCAGTAACATTTGTCAGAAAGTCCTAACTATGCAGAAACATGAGAATATTCACTTTCTGACATAGATCAGTGGTTGCAGATGGAAGTTGGAGCAGAGACTGACAGAAAACAGGAATGAGGGAAACTTCAGGATGAAGGAGGTACCTTAAAACTGAATCGTAGGGATGACTGTATAACTGCATAATGTACTAAAAAAATCACTGAGCTGTATAGTTACAATGGGCAACTGTATGACATGTAAATTATTCCTCAAAAAAGCTACTAAATGCAAGCCACTGGCTAGAATAATTATTCACAGTAAATATAACAACAAAAAGTCTCCAGAATATATAATGAACTCCTACAAATCAATAAGAGAAAATAATGGAAAGGATCCTCACAATAGGTGATACACAAATGCACAATATATGAAAATGTGCTCAAAATCATTAGGCATTAGAGAAATGTAAATTAAAATCGTAATGCTATGCCACTACATTTATATCAGAAAGGCTAAAATGAAAAAGATAATACCAAGTGTTGGTAAGTATGTGGAACAACTGAGTGGGAGTGTTGGTGAGAGTGTAAACTAATATAACCACATCAGAAAACGTTTTGGCTGTATCAATGAAAGTTTAACATTTATATTCCTATAACCCAGAAATTTCATTCCTAGGAATATACCCTGGAGAAATGCTTGTATAGATATTCACCAAAAGTCATGTAAAGGTATAATTCATAGAAGCACTATTTATAGTATCCTAACACTGAAAAGCACCCTCAATTATTCATCAGCAAGAGAATGAGTAAATAAATTGTGATATTCTCATATAATGGAGTGTTATTCTATTGAGGGGGACATGTTGAGGGGTTACTAGAAGGGGCACAAGTGGGGCTTCTGGGGTTCTGCTAATTTTTATTTTATTTTTTTTGAGATGGAGTCTCGCTCTGTCACCCAAGCTGGAGTGCAGTGGCGCAATCTCGGCTCACTGCAAACTCCGCCTCCCAGGTTCACGCCATTCTCCTGCCTCAGCCGCCCAAGTAGCTGGGACTACAGGTGCCTGCCACCGCGCCCGGCTAATTTTTTGTATTTTTTAGTAGAGATGGGGTTTCACCATGTTAGCCAGGATGGCCTCGATCTCCTGACCTCGTGATCCGCCTGCCTCGGCCTCCCAAAGTGCTGGGATTACAAGCGTGAGCCACTGCGCCCGGCTGCTAATATTTTTGTCTCTGTGCTGCTTGTGGGTATATGTTCAGTTTTCTAAAATTCATTAAGCTATATAGCTAGAGTTTATGTACTTCCCTGTGTTTGTTATACTTCTTCCACTACCGGAGTCTATATATATATATATGACATAGCAATTCCACTCCCAGATATTTGCCCAAATCCAGGAATGAAACTAATACATGCCTAGCAGAGTGTCTTGCACACTGTAGTATTCAATTAACATGAAACACAGAACAAAAAGGCCTAATTTACCCACCTTGTATTTCTTTTTTTTTTTTTCTTAATCATATTAACCAACATGCAGAAATTCCTGGGACCTAAATATCCAGCCCCAATACATGTTATAGATGACTACCACCAGGGGTCATGCTAGCAGGTTTGTTTCAACAGGTTGAAGCTGAATGTAATTAATTTTATAATTTTTAATAGTTCAAATCCAGTTTTTTAAAATTAAATTATGAAGCAAAGGTGATGTGAATAATCATATTGAATGGTAAGTGCAATAAAATCTGCATATGCATTGAATTCAAAATTGAGTCATGTCCAATATTACAGTCTAACCTCAATTCCTATCAAATAAATAAAAAAATAGTGGGTCCCATATTTATGTCTTTCTGATTATAGGGTCTTCTACGGAGGTAACATGATTCCCCCTGAATTCTTCTCTATTGTTCTTACCTTTGCAGTGACTATCCTTGTATTTCTCTGCATTGCTCCACTCCACCCCATCACTATTTCCTCTGCCTTTTCATCTCTCCCTGCTTCTCTGGCTCTTTTCTCTTTGTAATCTTTATTTTCCCTTCTCCCTCTTTCAGTAATTAATAATCTCTTTAATATTTTTAAAAACCAAACTCATATGTTGAAATCAATAAATTAGAGTCTCTGCATCTATCGTTAAACAAAGCTTTGGGCAAACTTTTATACTAGGATGCATATTTCCACATAGCCACTTATATTCCAGCCTAATCTAAGAGTGAAAATGACTGTTGACCAGAAATTAATACTTTTACCAATAGTCAAGAATAGTGATCATATTTCAGCAATAGATAACTTTATTTACTATTGCCAGAAAGATTCATAATTATCTTTGTGTGTATATGTTTAATTATAATCACACTTGATTGGATTACAGTTTCCAAGAACTAATTTTGGCTGTTAGTGGCTATTAAATAAGAAAATGTGTTTGCAGCTCAAACATTTGTCTTGTTATGTTTCCTAGTGGAAAAAGGCATATACTGACAGGATGCCAATTTGTTTTAAGTGAATTCATGTTACTACCCTGCACAATAAAATAATATACAAGGCTGTGCTTTGTGAATTATGAGTTATATTAGTGAATATCATTTTCTGATTGCCTGCATTTTTCCTATTTTATATACATGATCATTTTTGTAAGTAAAATTAATATAAAATTTAAATACTTGTGAATAAAGAGATGTACCACTGTTTTCTATTAAACTACACTAATCCTTTCAAGCAAAAAGTAGTTTATTAAATCATCTTCTACTAATTTTAAGGTGTTGATGCATTTGTCATATTACCTAATTAACACGTGTTATGGGAGAATTTTTGTAGCATATATTTTGAATTATTTTTAATTGTCTTAAGTGAATTTGAAGAAATAATAGCTATTTGTTATCTAACTTCACTTGTAAATTTTGCCTACTCATTCTTACTAAAAACAAAGTAAAAATTTTAATAAATTTCAGGTTATTAATATACCGTATTTCTCCTTTTCCCTCTAACCACCTTTTGACCATTATTTCTACTATAATTTTGTTTTCTTTACAATTCATAAATCTTGCTTTTCGTCAAGATTAATTTGTTGTGAACATTTCATTATGAAACAGTGAACACTGTGAAAATGTTCTAATTTCCTTATAACTTGTTATTAATTCTAATTTACTCTACGATTTATTTAACCTTTAAAGCATCTTTCTCTTTTGACATTTATCTTTATCCCTTTGTAAGCAGCTGTTTACTGAGTTGAAGCATTTTATTAGCTTATTTGGATGCTGTACATGCTCATGAAATACTGCCAAATAAATCCTTGAAAAGGTACCTGGTAGTTGCTGTCTTTTCTCTTATACTAAAAAGTATTGTCTATACATTTCTGAAACCTGACTTCTAAAGTCTGTCATTTCAATTAACTATTCTCAAATGATCTAACGTGCCTTTATCCTAGAAAATGTACTGTTAGTAGTGTTCCCATTATTATTTATTTTTTCTTTAGAGAACTTTGAAGTATCCTTCAAGATACGATTCTACTATAGCTCTTATAAATAACAGCAATAAGGTCAAATTTGTCCTATTTTAGTCATTCACCTAGCTCTCACCTCACATTCACAGCATGAGTTGTCTTTGAAATTCTCTAGTAGCAGGGATTAAGCCAGTATTACAGAATGAACTCCATATAATTGTGTGTGAAAAGAGAGAAAATGCCAATTACATAAAAACAGCAATAACTTCATTTCATTTATTTTGCTCCCTTTCTCCAGATCAAACAGGCAATCTTGATATGTAAGAGAAACCAAAATAGGAAGCTAGAGGCTTCATGTTGCTGGTGTGTATCCTCTACAGAGAAAAACAACAACAAAACACCAATGTTTTATTAGTCAGACCAGGTTTTTCGGGGTTTTCTTAAGATGAGAAAAATGACAACTTTGCAGGAAAGCTGTGGTGCTCTGAGACCAGCCATTTGTACAGACGCTTAGTTTTCTACAAAAAGAGAGAGTTGGACTAAATCAAAATAAGGCAGCAAAAGGCAAAATTGATTTTTCACAAATCATAATGTTTAAAAATAGATGTCACTGATCCCCTCGAGCTTGATGCATCCCGTCTGAGTCCCACCTGAGACTAACCTCATCCTTTGGCTGTAGGTGGTTAACAGAGCAACAAAGAATAAAAAGCCTGAAATCAATCACATGATGAGTTCAACCTTACTTCTCCTCTCCTCTCAATACCTCACACTTATTCTCCAGCCTGGAGAGACTCATAGCCAGGGAAGTTGCTGTACCTACGTGTTTATAAAAATATAAAATGATAAGTACCTAAGTGCAAATTATGATAGAATATTATTGCTAATAATAGAAATATATTATTCTTATTTATCATAGTTAATAAAAGTACAATTGCTAACAGACATATTTAAACATATCATGTTAAACACATTACTGTATAAGAGGCATTAGCTTAAAGTCATTAAAGCTCATGAGTAGATTAAAATATTTTTAAAACTGCTATAGGTGACTAATCAAAGTTATAGGGAGTCAAATTTCAGCTCAGAATAAGAAAGAACTTTCTAGCCAAAGTGCAGCTTTCAGTGGAATGTGGTGTCCTCTGAAGACAATGTGTTTGCTCATACTGAAAGAAACCTAATAGAAGTAGAATCATTGTATGCCTGGAATATATCCAGTCTCCACATGCTAATAAGCTAGAGAAGCATCCAGAGCATAGACTGCTGTGAGACCTTGAGTCAAAAGCCGCCTTACACAAGCAACCAGAAAAAAATGAGCTCCCACTGTTTCCAGTTGGAAATGCAGAAATCACCCGTCTTCTACGTCTATCTCGCTGGGAGCTGCAGACCGGAGCTGTTCCTATTCGGCCATCTTGGAAGCCCCAACCACTTTTTAATTTGAGCTTCTTCAGTTTTTTATGTGGTTTGGCTGTGTCTCCACCCAAATCTCATCTTGAATTGTAGTTCCCACAAACCCCATGTGTCATGGAAGGGATCGGGTGGGAGGTAATTGAATCATGGTGGCAGTTACCGCCATGCTGTTCTCATGATAGTGAGTGAATTCTCATGATAGTGAGTGAATTCTCATGAGATCTGATGGCTTTATAAACAGCTTTCCCCCCCAACTTTGCTCTGCACTTCTCCTTGCTGCTGCATGTGAAGTAGGACATGTTTGCTTCCCCTTCTGCCATGATTGTAAGTTTTTCTGAGGCTTGCCCAGCTCTGCAGAACTGTGAATCAATTAAACCTATTTCCTTTATAAATTATCCTGTTTAGGGTATTTCTTCATAGGAGTGTAAGAACGAACTAATAGTTTCTGTTTTTTGGGTTTTTCTTTTTTTTTTTTTTTTTTTTTTACGGAGTTTCACTTTTGTTGCCCAGGCTGGAGTGCAATGACGCAATCTCAGCCACTGCAACCTCTGCTTCCCGGGTTCACGTAATTCTCCTGCCTCAGCCTTCCCAGTAGCTGGGATTGCAGGCAGCCACCACCATGCCCAGCTAATTTTTTGTATTTTTAGTAGAGACATGGTTTCACCATGCTGACTAGGCTCGTCTCAAACTCCTGACCTCAGGTGATCCACCCGCCTCAGCCTCCCAAAATGCTGGGATAACAGGTGTGAGCCCTGGTGCCCCGCGTGATACAGTTTTATAATGGAATCATGTCTGTTTTAACAGACAACTTCTTTGAATTTAATTTAATTATTTTTATTTTCTTTCCTGATGTTACCTTATACCCTGGGCCCTGAGAAGCCTTCTCACAGACCAGGGCCTCCTCCCCAGCCTTGCCCTTTTCCGTATCACCTCTGATATTGCTGAAAGTATTCTTGTTTTTGACAACATCAAGATATTTAAAGGCTATTCTTATTTATCTGATCTTAAAACATTGAATCAGCTATGCTTCAAAAAGCCCTGGTTTTTAGGAATAAAGAATATTAGAAACCATGATATTGACATTAGCTTATACATTAAACTCTCCAAGACTATAGGTGGCAGGAAGAGGGACACCAGATGACCCAAGAAGTGTCTGCTTGAATCATTAAAGCATGTGGAACATTAGAATAGGAAAGTATGTTCACAAATAACACAATGATGTACAATATTTTAGCTTTTCCAAAATGATAAAAAATGAACAAAAGTGAACTTTTATGACAGTAATGTTTTTTAGCCTATTGAAATGAATCATATACGTCCACTAGAGTTTTCTGGAAAAGAAGAATAGGAAATCAGTTAACAATAGTGTTTGCCAAAAAAGAATTCTACATTCTTCTTTTACATATTCAAACCTGAAGAATGCAACTTGAGGAACTTAAATTAAGATTTGTTTCTTTCCATAAATGATAGGGTTTTTAAATAGGTGGGTTGGGAAAGAGGTCCTACGCATTTTAATCAGTTAATTACTTTAGAAAAAAATGCAAAATTAATAATTGAGGGAACGAAGATCTCAGGTGACAATCTAAAATTCTGTGGTCATAAGTAATATCCCACCACAAAGATAAATCAACCCTTGTGTTTTTATCACCACACAACGGTTAAAATCTAAGCCTCTGTCACATCAATTATCTGGCCAAATAGCCAGTGGAAAAGTAAAAGGTCAAAGTAATTTGAAAAGAGTTTCACGAATGTTTGCTTTTGAATAATACATAAGGTAACAGGTATTTTCAAAATGAAGCTTTAGGAATGTATCTTGAAGACATATTTCTTCCATAAAATAAAACTTTTAAAAATGATTTCTCTTTTTCAGGGCGTGGCTTTGTGGAACTGTGAAAAGTATTGCCCTTTGTTTTAACTTCATCTGGAAACTTCGGGAACAGACCAGCTATTTTCTAATCCAGCTGGAAGCAATTTATATGATACAGATACTTGTGATAAACCCTCCCCAGAGAGCTTAAGTTTTTGCACCAGGCAAGAGTCATTCATAAACCTTAGCTGTGTTTTCAAGAACTATTGTTTCTCCCAATTACAGCAACTACAGTTTTAATAAATGCATTCATAGATATATACTGAGCATTACATCAAAGTCAATCTTCACTTTGTTCTAACTACTCTTTGCTTTTCAATAATTGAGAATTTTGTCAATGGATAAGGCTGTTGTCATAATTTTAAATTAGAATTTCTCAATTTCTTTCTGTTTTCTAAAGAAATATAATGGTTTTGAAAGATACTGGACTTGACATGAATTTGAGTAGTTCATCTATACATCAATCTTAAAAGACAAAAGTCTGAAATTAACTATTAGTATGAAATCAGTAAGAACTCATGAATAAATAAACATTAAGTAAAAACAAACCTTACTGAACTTTGGCCATCAGATGAGAAGGAGACCTTAAATTGATTTTTTACTTAATTATACTTTTGGATCAATATTCTATGTGGAAGTAGCTTGCCATTTTCTTATACTAATATATAGAAAGACTGGATTATAATACTTTGCATAGCTACCCAAAATTTATATTATTATTATACTAATCTGGTTAAGAAACAGAGAGACTAGAAATGAAAATTTAAAAAGAATTTTCCCTCTAAGTTCAACGTAGTATAGAATAGGATACATCTCAGAAGCATAAAATTGAATTCATAAAGGAAATTAACACCCCAGAATCTCTCAGGTTGAACTCATTCAGAACATTCAGAACAATTGTGCAACTAGAATAATGATCTTACCCATTGATATGATTTGGCTGTGTCTCCACCCAAAGCTCACCTTGAATTGTAATAATTCTCACGTGTCAAGGGCATGGCCAGGTGGAGATAATTGAATCATGCCCAGGTGGAGATAATTGAATCATGAGGGAAGTTTCCTCCATACTGTTCTCGTGGTAGTGAAAAGGTCTCGTGAGATTTGACGGTTTTATAATGGAGCATTTCCCTGCAAAAGCTCACTTGTCTGCTGCCATGTAAGATATATCTTGTTTTCCTTTTGCCATAATTGTGAGGCTTCCTCAGCCATCTGGAACTATAAGTCAATTAAACCTCTTTCCTTCATAAATTACCCAATCTTGGGTATGTCTTTATTAGCAGAATGAGAACAGACTAATACACCTATATTTAACTGCACAAGCTTTACCTTTATGGTTCATTTCTAATATTATTTATATTTTTATACTATCTCCAACAACCAGTTTTCCATTTTTTTTTTTTTTTTTTTTGAGATGGAGTCTCGCTCTGTCACCCAGGCTGGAGTGCAGTGGTGCAATCTCGGCTCACTGCAAGCTCCACCTCCCGGGTTCACGCCATTCTCCTGCCTCAGCCTCTCCGAGTAGCTGAGACTACAGGCGCCCGCCAACACGCCCGGCTAATTTTTTTTGTATTTTTAGTAGAGACGGGGTTTCACAGTGGTCTCCATCTCCCGACCTCGTGATCCGCCCGCCTCGGCCTCCCAAAGTGCTGGGATTACAAGCGTGAGCCACCGTGCCGGGCCCAGTTTTCCATATTTTAAAACTTAAATTGTTTCATTACAAACGTTAGTTTTAATATGGTACAGAGAATTCAATGATGTTAGTTATATGCTAATATTTATGCAAATGAAAATTTTTGTTCTTTGATGATAAGTTATGTCACTATAGCACTGTTGTAGAATACTGGTAGAAAACTTTCTTATTGTCCCGGAATTAATGCCTAGAATCCATAGTCTAAAGCCAAATAATGCAAATGCATTTTCTTATTTTCCCAGAATTGATGAAAGAATCCACAGTCTAATGTCAAGTAATGTCAAATTGTAAAGTCAGAAAACTACCAGCTGTGGGCTCAATCACATTCAAGAGAGGCTTGCTAAGGGGCACTGTTTCAGCACAGTTGGAGCTCTTTATCATTCCAACCCTTTACTTCCTGACTTACTCTGGACTATATAAAAAGAAGGCAGGCTAGAAGTCATTATTGACAGGAATGAGAATTTGTGGAGCAGCTTCTCTTACTCCTCCCATTGGTGAGAAGCATCCAACATATTCTCTCTCATCCTACAAGATGGAGGATGCCAAAACCATTACCCCTTTCACTAAGTTGTGACTGCTGATCATCCCTTGTGTGAAATTTCCTAACTACTGAGCCGGCAGGATATCTGGTGCCCTAGACTTACAGCTGCTGATGAGAGAAAAGAAAGTCAAGAAAGATGTTGAGGAGAGAAAACAGCAAGGAGAAGGTGAGGAGGTAAACTGTATACCTGTTCTGTTGTATGGCAAGGATACAGATATTTCTGACAATCACCTTAGGTGTTGGTTAGAAATTAATTTATCAGGCCGGGCATGGTGGCACATGCCTGTAATCCCAGCACTTTTGTGGGGGCCGAGGCAAGTGGATTATGAGGTCAGGAGTTCAAGACCAGCCTGGCCAAGATGGTGAAAACTCGTCTCTACTAAAAATACAGAAAAAAATTAGCTGGGCGTGGTGGCAGGCACCTGTAATCCCAGCTACTCAGGAGGCTGAGGCAGAGAATTGCTTGAACCTGGGAGGCAGAGGTTGCAGTGAGCCGAAATCATGCCACTGCACTCCAGCCTGGGTGACAGAGCAAGACTCCGTCTAAAAAAAAAAAAAAAAAGAAATTAATTTATCAGTAAGATAAATTAATTCACTTCAAGAGAGCTACTAGAAGAGAAAATTCTCAACATGAAGTAATAGAATGCCCCTCCCACAGCAGAAATGAGCAGGTTAAGTGGTTAAGCCTCAGCTGACTCTCCCAAGCTAGAGAACTATAAAGGGTAAGGCTTCCTTAGAACCCTTCACAGAACCAACAAACATCTACCCTTTAGAAAACCAGCAGTTGAATGCCTGCCATAGAAGTGTGGCTGCAAAAAACAGAAAAGGATAAGTAAACTACCTCATGGTGGATTTGCTTAAGTAATGGAAGAGCAATTTCAACGAACAAAATAAACATCAGCTAATCAACTATGGGCAGTTGCATATGGAAACACCTTTTTGACCCTTCGTCCTTCCCACCCCAGCACCAGAGAACTAAGTCCTGGAAAAGGAACAAGGTTATGAGAAATTGTTTTCTCTACCTCCACCATAAGCAGAAGTTCCAAGCCACTGGGCCCTGAGGAAAGGAGAATTTAATTTAATTTGATTTCTGCCAACTTTGTTTATGACTTATTTCTTCATGTTTTTAATGGTATTTTGTTGTGAGATGATATTCACTGGAACTCTAAAAATTGCCTGGAAATTGTTTAAGTTCTTTCCCCCATAGCAGATTTGTCTCCTTTTGCCCAGCTCTTGGGGCCATCACCAATCCAGAATCACTTTAACTTAATTATTGACTTGGGTTTTGAAGTCACATGGCAATGTGATTCTTGCCTCATACCTATGTATGTAAGGGCTTATGGTTAGCAGTTTAAAGGATTTTCATTGTTTTTGTGTTTGTTTTTAATTTTACATTCTGTTCTACCCAAAGTCAAGATGTTTTAATATGTGCCTGGGATTTGTTTTAATCAGTTATGATAAGATGACAGACATGGAGATAACTGCCTTGAAAGAAGAGGTTATTGCTCACAGTTCCCCCAGAGGATAGGGCATGCCACACCATGCAAAGCCACTTGGGGAAGCACCAGGGTCAATTAGGGGACAGAAGGGACAAAGGGAAACATGGGCAAAAGCCATGATTGTGTTGTTTGTTTGTTTTCAGGAACAAAGGGAGTAGGCAAGCTGAGCAAGTACAAGATTGAAATTCTTTTTAAAATTTCAGCAGGCCTTGGGCTATAGTGGTGGTCTCTAGTTACCTAGTAACTGGTTGGTGATTTAGAGCAGGGAGAATATCGGTATGCTGTGTGAGAGTTAATAAAGGAGGTGGCTGAAGGTGGAGACAGGATTGTTTGGCTTGCATATGAAAGGTAGGTTCATAGGCAAGTTGTTTGCTGTCTCTAGCAATTAGCTATCCTTGGAAGACAAGAGACAGTCTCTCCAAGATCAGCAAGACCCCAAGAGGTCAAAGCACGATAAAATATAAAAATGCATAATTAATATTGCAAGAAGACAGACAAGTATTAACATTTCCTCTGCAAGGGTGTTTTCCCTCAAGTTCAGTCACTGAGGGTGTTGCTGTCTGGGAAGAGCAGTCTCAGATTTTTGAGGTTATCTCTGATCCAGCCTTCTATGCAGCTCAAGTTCATACTATTGGTACTTTCTTTCCAGCCTCCATAGATGCAGGCAACATTATAATTCAGGCTCAAGGTTACCAACTACTGGCAGATGCAGTCCAGGTAAACAGCAAACACTGACTTCAACCTCATCTATTTTGGATTTGTGTTTTCTTGTCAGTTCTGCCCTCTGATGGTTTTTCTTAATTTATCATCTTTACCATGACTTTTCAAAAGATTTTCACTTTTAATCTATTATTGCAGACATTCCATGCTGGGATGGGTTTACCTACTCAGCTAGTCAACCATTTTCCTGAAATTAAAGTCTTACATGTTTAATGTCTCTTTGCTTGTTGAAAAATTATTCTCAATGAACTCTATTAAAAGCAAGAAAAACAATCCTAAAATAGTATCTAATGAAATGTCAATCTTGGATTTTCTAACTTTCAGACAGTTTTCTACATTTTGAACAATTGCCATTAAAGTAAAAATTACTTAAGCTTTTTTTACTATATACTTTGTAATTTTTATGTTTTCTAAGAAATTTTAAACCTTTCCTGTTATAATCTGAAATCTAATTTTAAAATGTGAGAATGTCAGTCTTCCCTTTTCACGATTTAAACTATTTTTGTGAGGATGTGAGTATTTCTTAATGTACAGACGTTATTTTCTAGTTCACTGATTTAGAGGATAGAAGCCATTGACCCTATCTTCAGAATATGCAATATCCTCTAAATGGACAGTATAAAAACATTTTAAAGGCCAACCAAAGAAGACTTTACTATGCATTAGACAAGAACATAAATGTGTAGTCCACAAATTGTATCAGAAAATAAAATTTGAATTGGATAGAATGTTACAATTAAAATATATTAATTTTGTATCACTTTGCTTTCATTTTTGAGATCTGATATGCAAAAAGAACCAAAATAATTAGATAATTCAATAATCCTAAACCAGCCATTGATATGTAGACTTTTTTTTTTTTTTTTTTTTTTAAGACAGAGTCTCATTTTGTCACCCATGCAGGCTGGTACAATCACGGGTCACTGCAGCCTCGACCTTCTAAGCTCAAGCAATCCTCCCACCTCAGCATCCCGAGTACCTGGGACCACAGACACGCACCATCACACCCAGCTAATTTTTAAAATTTTTTTTTGTAGAGACAAGGTCTCTCTATGTTGCCCAGGCTGGTCTCAAACTCCTGGGCTCAAGCAATTCTCCCACCTTGGCCTCCCAAAGTGCTGGAATTACAGGTGTGAGCCACTGCACCCAGCTGACATCTATTTTTGATTATTCAGTAGATCAGTTTGAGTTTAACTTATTGTTTCATTTTAATTTTAGTTAAACTGGAAGTTCATGAGTCGTCTTAGCATGTTTTATGTCACCAAATAAGCTTGGGAATTTAAATAACTACCATTAATTCATCATATTTCCATTGTCTTAGGAATCAAGCCAGGTTTGAGAGCTAGCTGGTAATCAGGAAGCTTGGGAAAGGCCTGCTTAACAAAAGAGTAATGGACAAACATGTTTTGTATATAATGACTACACCAAAGTCATTTGCCAGTTAAGTTATCTGCCTTGTGAGAATTATTCTCGTCTGTTTATATGAAGATAAACAGAGAAAAGAGGAAGAGTTCAGAATAAACAAATATTTCTTTAATGAGTGTTGGTTCAATCTCAATACCAATCAAAAAGAAACACAAGTTGAAATAAGATATTTTTCAATTATCAGCAGTAATGAAAATGGTATCATAATAACAGACAGGGGGGAGTGAAATAGATGTTTCATGAACTGTTGGTTTAAATATAAATTACTACCAGTCATAGGAGGACAAATTGGCATTATATAGCATCAAAAATCTTTAAAAAAAAGTATATACTTTAGCCAACTAAACTTTCAGAACTTTTTTCTTTAAAAAAGTGCAAAGATGTAGGTACATAAGTGTTTATCACAATTTTACTTATAATTGTGAAAATTTTGACAAGAATGAGGGCTAAAGAATTTGCATAGTTCTGCTCCTTTAAGGAAGAATGCACCTTCAAGCCACCTCAAACCAAAACCTTTCCTTACTAAGGACTCCCAGTAGCCTACCTACACTGTGGTTGAGTTTTCTGACTTTACTAAACATTGATTTCTATGGTTCAGCACCTCAAAATTGACTTAAAATGTATTATTAACTTGTATAACATTTATTCCTAAGTTTTATTCTAATTTCATTATTCTTATATTTTGGATTTTCTGCCTCACTCTTATTTTTCTTTAGCTTAAATGGTGACTCCTACATTTTTAATAAAAACAATTTAACTTTATTTGTACATTCTCAGAAACTACTTTTAGTCTTAATCTCATTCATAACTTTACTTTTTAGATCTAGCTTTTTGTATTGCACATATTTTCAAACTTAATTGTTTTAAACTTAATTGCTTTTTCCATATTTTAAAATATTTTATTTTTAGAATAAATTTTACCTTAAAATTATATTTTGTTTCTGTTTTTTGTTTTAGACTCATCTCTTTAAATGTCTGTTTTCAATTTATTATTTTTAGTTTCTGTTTGGTTTTATTATTATTTTTTGACAGTTTCTTGCTCTGTTGCCCTTGACTTCTCAAACTCAAGTGATCCTCCTACCTCAGCCTCCCAAAAGTAACTACACCCAGCTAACATTTTTTTTTCTGTTTTGTTTTTTGTAGAGACGGGGATCTCACTATGTTTCCTAGGCTGGTCTTGAGCTTCTGGCCTCAAGCTATCTTCTGGCCTCTCACAGTGCTGGGATTATAGTCATGAGCCACTGTGTCCAGAGGATTATTTTTAGTTTGCTTTTCTGTTGAACAACCTGATTCCATGACTCATATTCAAGACAAGAATCCTGGCCCGGCCCTGCCCACCAATGACTTCTACACCCATCTGAATGAAGAGGTTGGTTAGCTTTCTGTTCTTCTTAAACTCAATTTTCACCAGTTAATTCTCTTTTTCAGTCCATTGAAACTTAACTGTGAGTTAACTTGAAATCTAACTGGCAACATGTTATAATTGCAATCTACTCCTTAACAAAGGTACACTTTAAAGATGCATAATTGAAGACTGCCTATAAGATATGCAATCCTTCCAAGTCTCTCTTAAGAGCTTCAATGTGAGTGCATGGGTTGACCCAGATTATCAGAAAGCTTGTACGTGAGTACATAGTGTTCTGGCCCCATATAGATTAATTATATAAAATTATGTTTTGGTGTTAATTTATTGGTCTAATTTAAAGAATCATATAAGAAATTGTCCTATGAAAAGTACCTATATATTTACTGTGGAGAAATTACCAGTAGCATAGTTTCTCTGGAACAACTGTTTTGTTTTGATTTTGTGCTTCTTGACATGATCAACTTTATCTTATTGACCCTCTGAGTTGTATAACCCTTTTTTTTTCCTTTTTAATCGGCTGCTAAAGCACATTGAGTTGAAATCATGGCCTATATCCAATAAGCACAGAGTATCTCTTGGCAAGCAATTTACTACTGACTTCTAGGTTTATTTTATTTTTCTCATTTCAAGATATTTCCCTGAGTTATTTTCCTAGTTATATATTTTTAATTTATCTGGGCATATTATATGCATTGTTACACTACACCTTAAAGAATTTTGAAACAAATACTCTCAAAGACAGACAAAGGTCAGCATTATAACCCCATTTTATGCTTAAGAAAAACAGGACAGTGTGAAGATAATAGGCAGCCAGTCAGTAGTGAAACTAAAATTGGAACATCCATCTTTAAGTTACAAAATGACTTAAAACTCAAGAATCCAAAGCTATTAGACTGTATTGCTGTGTTATTATTGCCAGACTCCTATCAACACTGGAGACCAACCAACAGTCAGAAATAATCAAATACATTGTTCTCAATTCTCTGCTTTATTTTGAATAATATTAAAGTCCCAGAAATATATCAGCCCAGGCAAAGCCAGTGAGTATGAGTAACTGAAAGCATCATCTCCCACCTCTTCACAATATGGTCAGAAAAGTCTTAGACAAGTTCAAATGGATATTTTGTGAACCACCCATTCAGAAACACTGTAGCCTTTAGGAGGTGGGGTTTTGTGGGAACTTTAAGGTACACAAATTTAGTCAAGTATATGTACATGAGCATAACACAAAGATACATTTTACCATGAAGATCCATTATTGCTATCAATATTTAATATTAAAATATTTAAAGAATATTGATAAAATATTTCAAATTGTGTATAAAGTTATTCTGATGGGCCCTATTTCTTTTCTTTTCTTTCTTTTTTTTTTTTTGAGACGAGGTCTCGCTCTGTCGCCCAGGCTGGAGTGCAGTGGGGCAATCTCCACTCACTGCAACCTGCACCTCCCAGGTTCAAGCGATTCTCCTGCCTCAGCCTCCCAAGTATCTGGGATCACAAGCATGTGCCACCATGCCCGGCTAATTTTTTGTATTTTTAGTAGAGATGGTGTTTCACTATGTTGGCCAGCCTAGTCTCGAACTCCTGACCTCAGGTGATCCGCCTGTCTCAGCCTCCCAGAGTGCTGAGATAACAGGCATGAGCCACTGCGCCTGGCCTGACAGGCGCTATTTATAAGCCACAAATTTAAAAACTCAACCTCGCTCTATAGAACTTTATATTTGGAGCTCAATATTGAACGAATATCATCCAGAGATTTTTCTAAAGCCCTTCATGCTTTGTTTTGCTTTGTGATTATTAAGTAATTCTTCTCATTGTAGAAAATTGAAGAAGTAAAAAGTATTTAAAAAGAACATTAAAATCAAAACATTCTTCATATAAATGTTTAATGCCAACATTTATTAGGCGTTTACTTCATGTGAGCACAAATCTAGGCATCTTATACATATTTTCTCTGCCTCCCAACAGCCCTACAAAGTAGATACATTATGTAACCCTATTTTATGGCTGAAGAAACAAGGTGTGGTAAGACTAATTAAATTATTAAATGAAATGATCACTAATAAAAGTTCTCTGTGGCACTGGATGCATTTCAGTTTTCATTTATTCACTTATGACAGAAAGAGAGAGAGAGAGTTATAGATCACAGGGTCTTTGGCTTCCCCTGTAATGGAAATTAACATGAGGCCAAGCAGATTTCCCAGACAAAGCTTTTATTTTGGGGCTTGTGCTGAAGTGCAAGGGAGACAGCAGAAGTGAGGTGTAAGAATCCTCTGGCAGGCTCCTTAAAAAAATCCAGTAGGGTTTTTTGTTTGCTTGATTAGGCAAAGCACAGGAATTGACATCAGGGGTAAAGTATGCAGGCTGAGCTGGGCAAAGCACATGATGGGTAGGGTATGCAGGTCAGCGCATCTTGTTGCTATGGTTATCTTGAGTAATGGGCCACCTGGTGGTCTGGCCAGCAACAACAAGGCTGTAAATCAATTGTTCAGCATTCTTTCCCAAGGTGGGACACTCTGCAACTGTGGTTCGGTGTTAAGATTTCCTAAGGCCAACTTTTAGAATATTTTGAATAAAAGGTGTGGTTAAACATTATGAGAGCACAGAAGAATGGTTATTTTCTATGTGTGACTAAAGCCTCAGGATTAGTTGGTATAGTATCCGCAAGATAGTGCTGTGGATTTTGTGAAGAGAATAAAGAAGAAAAAATATGTGAAGAGGGAGCCACATCCCACTCCTATTCTATCTCAATTCCTCCCTGAGAGATTATATTCTCCTTATTCTTAGAGAGGGCCAAAGATCTCATCTTCTGAAGCTACTTCCTACTGAATAGGATTGTCATCCCTTCCTAACCTTGGAGGGCATGGAAATTTTTCACTGACTGTTCTAAAGATCAGTAGGAACTAGGATCCTCCTGCGATGGTAAGGGTTGGACTCCTTGGGCCATCAGTAGCGTGACTTGGAACGGCTGAAGCCTGAAGACATAAATTTTAATTATCTGTACCCCTGTTGAATATAACAAATAATTATTTTAAAAATCAAATAGCACCCAGTGATTAATAAAATGCTTAAGCCCAGTTTAACAATGCTTATAAGAAGAGATCAGATGCCATTTGAAATGTAAGTGAATTGACTGGAGAACCAACCTCCTGTTGTCAAAATATAAGACAAATAGACTTTTAATAAGAGGCATTTATATGGAAACAGAAGAAAAACAAACATTAATCGTGGGCATAATCTACCCAGACGTTACACTCAAAGCATCTTTAGTTACAGAGGAGGAAGATGCTGGCAATCTGACACATTTTTCTTGCCTGTGTTATAAGAAATAAACTTTAGTCTGCAGGGCCTTAGAAAAGAGATACTAGCAATTTTATTGTGTTTAAGTCAGAAAAATGGAAGACAAATTTGAAAATGTTAGTTTGGATATTTGTTGCATGGAAAATAATATTTAAAAACTCAATTACAATGGACAAGACTAGAATCAAACAACAGGTATATTATGGTCTTTTTGTCTCCAGTTTCACTTTTATCAAAAACAAATCATGGTAGTACTGATTTGTTTGCAAATAACTTTTAGTCTGATTATACTTGGCCTGATTATTTGCATAAAGTACAGCAAGAATAATTGTCTTATAGACTCTCATATATATACTTTTTTATTTTGCTGGAACTTTGTTCTATAAGGAACCTTAGCTTAGACTTTTTTTATTTATTTATTTATTTTTTATTATTATACTTCAGGTTTTAGGGTACATGTGCACAATGTGCAGGTTTGTTACATATGTATCCATGTGCCGTGTTGGTTTGCTGCACCCAGTAACTCGTCATTTAGCATTAGGTATATCTCCTAATGCTGTCCTTCCCCCTTCCCCACAACCCACAACAGTCCCCGGAGTGTGATGTTCCCCTTCCTGTGTCCATGAGTTCTCATAGTTCAATTACCACCTATGAGTGAGAACATGCGGTGTTTGGTTTTTTCTCCTTGTGATAGTTTACTGAGAATGATGTTTTCGTTTCCATGTCCTACAAAGGACGTGAACTCATCATTTTTTATGGCTGCATAGTATTCCATGGTGTATATGTGCCACATTTTCTTAATCCAGTCTATCGTTGTTGGACATTTGGGTTGGTTCCAAGTCTTTGCTATTGTGAATAGTACCGCAACAAACATACGTGTGCATGTGTCTTTATAGCAGCATGATTTATAGTCCTTTGGGTATATACCCAGTAATGGGATGGCTGGGTCAAATGGTATTTCTAGTTCTAGATCCCTGAGGAATCGCCACACTGACTTCCACAATGGTTGAACTAGTTTACAGTCCCACCAACAGTGTCAAAGTGTTCCTATTTCTTCTCCACATCCTCTCCAGCACCTGTTGTTTCCTGATTTTTTAATGATCACCATTCTAACTGGTGTGAGATGGTATCTCACTGTGGTTTTGATTTGCATTTCTCTGATGGCCAGTGATGATGAGCATTTTTTCATGTGTTATTTGGCTGCATAAATGTCTTCTTTTGAGAAGTGTCTGTTCATGTCCTTTGCCCACTTTTTGATGGGGTTGTTTGTTTTTTTCTTGTAAATTTGTTTGAGTTCATTGTAGATTCTGGATATTAGCCCTTTGTCAGATGAGTACGTTGCAAAAATTTTCTCCCATTCTGTAGGTTGCCTGTTCACTCTGATGGTAGTTTCTTTTGCTGTGCAGAAGCTCTTTAGTTGAATTAGATCCCATTTGTCAATTTTGGCTTTTGTTGCCATTGCTTTTGGTGTTTTAGACATGAAGTCCTTGCCCATGCCTATGTCCTGAATGGTATTGCCTAGGCTTTCTTCTAGGGTTTTTATGGTTTGAGGTCTGACATGTAAGTCTTTAATCCATCTTGAATTAATTTTTGTATAAGGTGTAAGGAAGGGATCCAGTTTCAGCTTTCTACATATGGCTAGCCAGTTTTCCCAGCACCATTTATTAAATAGGGAATCCTTTCCCCATTGCTTGTTTTTGTCAGGTTTGTCAAAGATCAGATAGTTGTAGATATGCGGCATTATTTCTGAGGGCTCTGTTCTGTTACATTGATCTGTGTCTCTGTTGTGGTACCAGTACCATGCTGTTTTGGCTACCGTAGCCTTGTAGTATAGTTTGAAGTCAGGTAGCGTGATGCCTCCAGCTTTGTTCTTTTGGCTTAGGATTGACTTAGTGATGCGGGCTCTTTTTTGGTTCCATATGAACTTTAAGGTAGTTTTTTCCAATTCTGTGAAGAAAGTCACTGGTAGCTTGATGGGGATGGCATTGAATCTATAAATTACCTTGGGCAGTATGGCCATTTTCACGATATTGATTCTTCCAACCCATGAGCATGGAATGTTCTTCCATTTGTTTGTATCCTCTTTTATTTCATTGAGCAGTGGTGTGTAGTTCTCCTTGAAGAGGTCCTTCACATCCCTTGTAAGTTGGATTCCTAGGTATTTGATTCTCTTTGACGCAATTGTGAATGGGAGTTCACTCATGATTTGGCTGTTTGTCTGTGATTGGTGTACAAGAATGCTTGTGATTTTTGTACATTGATTTTGTATCCTGAGACTTTGCTGAAGTTGCTAATCAGCTTAAGGAGATTTTGGACTGAGACAATGGGGTTTTCTAGATATACAATCATGTCACCTGCAAAAAGGGACAATTTGACTTCCTCTTTTCCTAATTGAATACCCTTTATTTCCTTCTCCTGCCTGATTGCCCTGGCCAGAACTTCCAGCACTATGTTGAATAGGAGTGGCAAGAGAGGGCATCCCTGTCTTGTGCCAGTTTTCAGAGGGAATGCTTCCAGTTTTTGCCCATTCAGTATGATATTGGCTGTGGGTTTGTCATAGATAGCTCTTATTATTTCGAGATACATCCCATCAATACCTAATTTATTGAGAGTTTTTAGCATGAAGGGTTGTTGAATTTTGTCAAAGGCCTTTTCTGCGTCAATTGAGATAATCAAGTGGTTTTTGTCTTTGGTTCTGTTTATACGCTGGATTACATTTATTGATTTGCGTATGTTGAACCAGCCTTGCATCCCAGGGATGAAGCCCACTTGATCATGGTGTATAAGCTTTTTGATGTGCTGCTGGATTCGGTTTGCCAGTATTTTACTGAGGATTTTTGCATCAATGTTCATCAAGGATATTGGTCTGAAATTCTCTTTTTTGGTTATGTCTCTGCCAGGCTTTGGTATCAGGACGATGCTGGCCTCATAAAATGTGTTAGGGAGGATTCCCTCTTTTTCTATGGATTGGAATAGTTTCAGAAGGAATGGTATCAGTTCCTCCTCGTACCTCTGGTAGAATTAAGCTGTGAATCTATCAGGTCCTGGACTCTTTTTGGTGGGTGAGCTATTGATTATTGCCACAATTTCAGAGCCTGTTATTGGTGTGTTCAGAGATTCAACTTCTTCCTGGTTTAGTCTTGGGAGGGTGTATTTGTTGAGGAATTTATCCATTTCTTCTAGATTTTCTAGT
This sequence comes from Hylobates moloch, assembly GCF_009828535.3. Classification (NCBI taxonomy): domain Eukaryota; kingdom Metazoa; phylum Chordata; class Mammalia; order Primates; family Hylobatidae; genus Hylobates; species Hylobates moloch. The sequence continues at coordinate 106,482,099 of NW_026652278.1, read as the reverse complement.
TTATTTGGGTAGAGGTGTTTGTAGTATTCTCTGATGGTAGATTGTATTTCTGTGGGATTGGTGGTGATAACCCCTTTTTCATTTTTTATTGCATCTATTTGATTCTTCTCTGTTTTCTTCTTTATTAGTCTTGCTAGCGGTCTATCAATTTTGTTGATCTTTTCAAAAAACCAGCTCCTGGATTCATTAATTTTTTGAAGGGTTTTTTGTGTCTCTATTTCCTTCAGTTCTGCTCCGATTTTAGTTATTTCTAGCCTTCTGCTAGCTTTTGAATGTGTTTGCTCTTGCTTTTCTAGTTCTTTTAATTGTGATGTTAGGGTGTCAATTTTGGATCTTTCCTGCTTTCTCTTGTGGGCATCTAGTGCTATGAATTTCCCTGTACACACTGCTTTGAACGTGTCCCAGAGATTCTGGTATGTTGTGTCTTTGTTCTCGTTGGTTTCAAAGAACGTCTTTATTTCCGCCTTCATTTTGTTATGTACCCAGTGGTCATTCAGGAGCAGGTTGTTCAGTTTCCATGTAGTTGAGCGGTTTTGAGTGAGTTTCTTAATCCTGAGTTCTAGTTTGATTGCACTGTGGTCTGAGAGACACTTTGTTATAATTTCTGTTCTTTTACATTTGCTGAGGAAAGCTTTACTTCCAACTATGTGGTCAATTTTGGAATAGGTGTGGTGTGGTGTTGAAAAAAATGTATATTCTGTTGATTTGGGGTGGAGAGTTCTGTAGATGTCTATTAGGTCCACTTTGTGCAGAGCTGAGTTCAATTCCTGGATATCCTTGTTAACTTTCTGTCTCGTTGATCTGTCTAATGTTGACAGTGGAGTGTTAAAATCTCCCATTATTATTGTGTGGGAGTTTAAGTCCCTTTGTAGGTCACTCAGGACTTGCTTTATGAATCTGGGTGCTCCTGTGTTGGGTGCATATATATTTAGGATAGTTAGCTCTTCTTGTTGAATTGATCCCTTTACCATTATGTAATGGCCTTCTTTGTGTCTTTTGATCTTTGTTGGTTTAAAGTCTATTTTATCAGAGACTAGGATTGCAACCCCTGCCTTTTTTTGTTTTCCATTTGCTTGATAGATCTTCCTCCATCCCTTTATTTTGAGTCTATGTGTGTCTCTGCACGTGAGATGGGTTTCCTGAATACAGCACACTGATCGGTCTTGACTCCTTATCCAGTTTGCCAATCTGTGTCTTTTAATTGGAGCATTTAGCCCATTTACATTTAAAGTTAATATTGTTATGTGTGAATTTGATCCTCTCATTATGATGTTAGTTGGTTATTTTGCTTGTTAGTTGATGCAGTTTCTTCCTAGCCTCAATGGTCTTTACAATTTGGCATGTTTTTGCAGTGGCTGGTACCAGTTCTTCCTTTCTATGTTTAGTGCTTCCTTCAGGAGCTCTTTTAGGGCAGGCCTGGTGGTGACAAAATCACTCAGCAATTGCTTGTCTGTAAAGTATTTTATTTCTCCATCACTTATGAAGCTTAGTTTGGCTGGATATGGAATTCTGGGTTGAAAATTCTTTTCTTTAAGAATGTTGAATATCGGCCCCCACTCTCTTCTGGCTTGTAGAGTTTCTGCCGAGAGATCAGCTGTTAGTCTGATGGGCTTCCCTTTGTGGGTAACCTGACCTTTCTCTCTGGCCGCCCTTAACATTTTTTCCTTCATTTCAACTTTGGTGAATCTGACAATTACGTGTCTTGGAGTTGCTCTTCTCGAGGAGTATCTTTGTGGTGTTCTCTGTATTTCCTGAATCTGAATGTTGGCCTACCTTGCTAGATTGGGGAAGTTCTCCTGGATAATATCTTGCAGAGTGTTTTCCAACTTGGTTCCATTCTCCCTGTCATTTTCAGGTACACCAATCAGACGTAGGTTTAGTCTTTTCACATAGTCCCAAATTTCTTGGAGGCTTTGTTCGTTTCTTTTTATTCTTTTTTCTCTAAACTTCCCTTCTCGCTTCATTTCATTCATTTCATCTTCCATCACTGATACCCTTTCTTCCAGTTGATCGCATCTGCTACTGAGGCTTCTGCAATCTTTGCATAGTTCTCGATACTTGGCTTTCAGCTCCATCAGCTCCTTTAAGCCCTTCTCTCCATTGGTTATTCTAGTTATCCATTCGTCTAATTTTTTTTTCAAAGTTTTTAACTTCTTTGCTATTGTTTTTAATTTCCTCCCGTAGCTCGGAGTAGTTTGATCATCTGAAGCCTTCTTCTCTCAACTCGTCAAAGTCATTCTCCATCCAGCTTTGTTCCATTGCTGGTGAGGAACTGCGTTCCTTTGGAGGAGGAGAGGTGCTCTGCTTTTTAGAGTTTCCAGTTTTTCTGCTCTGTTTTTTCCCATTCTTTGTGGTTTTATCTACTTTTGGTCTTTGATGATGGTGATGTACAGATGGGTTTTTGGTGTGGATGTCCTTTCTGTTTGTTAGTTTTCCTTCTACCAGACAGGACCCTCAGCTGCAGGTCTGTTGGAGTTTGCTAGAGGTCCACTCCAGACCATGTTTGGCTGAGTGTCAGCAGCGGTGGCTGCAGAACAGTGGATTTTCGTGAGACCACAAATTCAGCTGTCTGATAGTTCCTCTGGAAGTTTTGTCTCAGAAGAGTACCTGGCCGAGTGAGGTGTCAGTCTGTCCCTACTGGGGGGTGCCTCCCAGTTAGGCTGCTCGGGGGTCAGGGACCCACTTTAGGAGGCAGTCTGTCCATTCTCAGATCTCCAGCTGCGTGCTGGGAGAACCACTACTCTCTTCAAAGCTGTCAGTCAGACAGGGACATTTAAGTCTGCAGAGGTTCCTGCTGAATTTTCGTTTGTCTGTGCCCTGCCCCCAGAGGTGGAGCCTACAGAGGCAGGCAGGCCTCCTTAAGCTGTGGTTGGCTCCACCCAGTTCGAGCTTCCTGGCTGCTTTGTTTACCTAAGCAAGCCTGGGCAATGGTGGGCACCCCTCCCCCAGCCTTGCTGCCGCCTTGCAATTTGATCTCAGACTGCTGTGCTAGCAATCAGCGAGATTCCGTGGGCATAGGACCCTCTGAGCCAGGTGCAGGACACAATCTCCTGGTGTGCCGTTTTCCAAGACTGTTGGAAAAGCGCAGTATTAGGGTGGGACTGACCCGATTTTCCAGGTGCCGTCTGTTACCCCTTTCTTTGACTAGGAAAGGGAACTCCCTGACCCCTTGCGCTTCCCGAGTGAAGCCGAAGCTCTTGCACAGTGTGCTGCACCAACTGTCCTGCACCCACTGTTTGGCACTCCCTAGTGAGATGAACCCGGTACCTCAAACGGAAATGCAGAAATCACCCATCTTCTGTGCCGCTCATACTGGGAGTTGTAGACCGAAGCTGTTCCTATTCGGCCGTCTTGGCTCCACCCCAACTTAGACTTTTTAAAGCCTTGAGCCTAGCCACTGATTTATCTGTCCGTACAAATACTTGTATGAATTGTGTGAATTCCTCCCCTCTTAAGGTCCCAATAAAACTTGGAGTTCCAGTACCTGTCAGAAAGTGACATTTTTTACTCTATACAGGGACTGCATAGACAAGGTATGAGGCCAGTTTCTCCAAGGGGCTTTTTATCAGCTTTATAAGTCAACCTCAAATTTTTAAAGCAGTTGGAAGCATGCCATATCAGTCAAAAGCCTGGTAAAATAGCCAGTGTCCCCAATTGTGTTCTGTTACAAAAGAAAACAGATTCTTATTGAACTTATGCAAATAACTGTATTGCCATAAGTTAAGAATAGTCACAAATAGTTTCCAAATTCTGAAGAAATCAGGTAGAAAGAAACATGCTCCAAATTTGCTTATAGGAATATATAGTACTCAATTGTTAAAAGATATAACTAGTTCAACAGGAAAAAAGTTTTCTTGACTCTGAAAACCAAAAAGGATCAGCAGACTTTCAGGAAATTTATAAAAAGATTATTTCAATTTTCTATTAGTTTAGTCCATGTAATTAACTCTTGTTCCACTCAATATTTATTAACATATAACATCTCCAGGAAAGTCTTAGAAGTTTTTTCCTCTATTCTAATAGTCCAATCTCTAAAGTTATTAGAGACCTGCTTTCAAGAACACCTGTCAGAGTTCTATAGCTGATTATAAGCTGCCTTTTGAAAAGAATCAAAACGATAACAATTGTCTGTGGATGGCAAAAGTCTTAGGATAGCCATGACTAATGATACAATCAACAAGAAAATCTGGTAATCAGGCCAGGCATGGTGGCTCACATCTATAATCCCAGTACTTTGGAAGGCTGAGGCAGATGGATCACCTGAGGTCAGGAGTTTGAGACCAGCCTGGCCAACATGGTAAAACCCCATCTCTACTAAAAATACAAAAATTAGTGGGGTGTGGTGGTGCATGCCTGTAACCCCAGCTACTCGGGATGCTGAGGCACGAGAATCGCTTGAACCTGGGAGACAGAGGTTGCAGTGAGCCGAGATTGCACTATTGCACTCCAGCTTGGGCGACAAGAGCAAAACTCCATCTCAAAAAAAAAAAAAAGAAATCTGGTAATCTCTGTGGCACACAATAATTTAACATAACAATTACAATTATTAATAACATACTGAGGCATATCAGAATTATAGGAATCTCATATAATTTTCAAATACATATTAACACATTTATAGGAATATAATCTAATGAAGGTTAAACAACATTTTTTATTTAACAATGTTTCTTATATGGGTTTAATATACCAAATGAGCCAAATATATCTCTTTTGGACCTAAAAGGACCTAATGCTTAATTTGATCTTGAAAAGTTTGTCAGATATCAAAAGGTTTAAAACACTTGATAACACAAAATAGAATCCCAGGCTACTATAAGCCATTTATTTAGCCAAAGTGATTACTCTAAAAAATTTTTTAAGCCAAAAACCTTTACTCATTGATAGAGGGGAGACTCAGCTTTCCAAACAATAAGACCCAATAAAGACAGCATGAGGCCAGCTGAATCTATTTCCTCCTCTCTCTTTTTTCTATAGTTATTTAAAAGGCAAAGAAAAATCTTTTGTTTTCCATTTTAGACGATTAGTCTCTTGACTACCTGTTCCCTGTCCTAAGCAATTGTCAGCAAGGCAACTCTAATTTGTATTTCTAAAAGGACAACTCTTAGGTGAAATAAGATAGAGAATTTCTATTTTAATCAAACCAAGAAAATATGGTTTGAGTAAAAGTTCAGGTGAGATCTCCAGGAAAAGCAGATACTCTTACGCATGGAGAGTTTTCAAGAATCCTATTTTTACACTGAATCTTGGGTCCCAAGAAAGAGAGACATACTATGGGATGGGACATTGCAACACTTTCACAGTGTATTTCATCACAAGGACATTTCTCCAAGGCTGGTGGGCAACCCAGCTCCAATCAGCCCACTCTGTAACCAGCCCATCCCCCATTCTATACCTTCTAGGTGCTCAAGAGCATGTTTTTCTTATCTAAATGCACGAAGAAAGGAGTACCAGCTTGTAGTAGTAGCCACTCACTATAAACAATTGCCATTAGACATTTTTTAAAGCATATCTCTTATTTAGCTATTACAAATTAAGGTTTTTTTTTAATAATGCAAAGTAATTTCTTATGCCCACAAAAGTCAAAGAGGTTGGGTAACACAATGCAAAACAGAGCAGGGCCTTAGGTTTTGAGAGGGATCTGTCCACTTACAATTATTTGGGTTCCAAGAGGAAAACAGATTTCTCCCAAAACAGGGCCTGCGAGACCTCCTCTGTTTTTCCCAAGGCTGTCAGAAATTACCTTAGGTCCTCTCATGTGAACTTGAGGGTAGCAAGAGGACAGACAAAAGTAAATGGAGAAACAATTCAGTCAACTGAGAAGAAAAAATATATATATACACATATATACGTATATATGTATATACGTATATATGTGTATATATATATACACATATATATATTCAATAAACAAGATCCAAGAATTCAGAAAAAACATAATGGCCTTTTAAGTATATGTATAGCTTGGATATCCCCTTTTAATTAAGCTCACTTCTAAGCATAGAGATCTTTTATTTAAAAATTCTTTTAAATCTTTTATTACTAGACTTTAGCTGGGACAAACAGCTGACACCTCTAGCTTTTAAGCCTTTTGTTTTCCTAAAGGTATTTTCCTGAGTGAAACCAATAAGCCTTAAGTAAGGTTATGACTTAACCACAGAATCACATCTCCAAAAAGATGGCAAGTAGTTTTTACAAGAGCTAGAATTGCCCCAAAGATAACTCAGAGAAAGAAAAATTCAAGAGACAAATTCAGAAGTTGTTCATGGAGGAGAAAAGAATCAATAAGTATTAAAGGTCACATAAATATCAAACCAAAAAGAACCTGTTCCTTAAGATGAGAATTGAACCAAGGCCACACACATCATGAAAGGGCAAGGTCTATAGCTACTGAGCTACAGCATATGGCAGTTGCCACTGCTCTTCCCAGGAGGAGCCTAGAGCAGTCATGTTTTAGGTTGCAAAATATTTTTAACTGTTCAATATAGCTTTTTACTTTTAAAAAAATTTTGCATTTCACTCTGTTGACCAGGATGCTCAAGATCATTTTAAAGGCTAGCTATGACATTATTATGCATCCTTCTTTTATTTTAAACCATTTTTTCTTTAATTGTTGAGAATAAGAGATCTCTGAAGTCCTTTTTTTCTTTTGATGGTGTACTTAGTTCCAATAGTGAGTGAATCCAAAAGCCTTTTGAAGTTCAGATAGTAATTTTAGAGGTTTTTACTATATAAGCAAAAATTATATCTAGAGGGAGTAGAGGAGTCATCTCCATGGTCCCCAAGAATTCATTCTCAGAAATGACCTAAGACAGCAAAAGACAACTAAAGCCACATAGGGATGGGATCATTTAAGACAAAACTCACCCAACGGCATGACACATTCAGGACAAAGAGTGTGCTGATGCAGCTCAGACTCCAAGTCCTTTCAGGCTAGCTGCCTGACATGAACCCGAAAATAACAGCCCTCCAGATGGTAGAGACCAAGAGAGGTACTCCCACATGGTCACAAGGTCAAGCTCCCAAGGATGTAAAACAAGATGAGAGGGACACCTCATCTGGCATTTTTTTCAGGGACCCACAGCAAAGTTTGTAGCTGACCAGTCTGCAGGGCTGGCTTGCAACAGAAGGCTTACAGAGGGTCTAGGCTCGTATTTTATCCTATGGGGCCACACTTTATGACAGAACAACACAGAAAGACAAATTTATATAGCTCAAAGTACACAAGATTTGCTACAGCTGAAGACTAGTCTCACAAATCCCTTTTCCCATTAATCAAAACCTTGCAGGGGAGACAAACAGTGATTTTCACATTTCATCAACTGGTTTACACATAGAGAGAGGCCAGGAGTCTGGGTGGTAAGAAATGTTTACCTCTTCTGGCATGTCAGGTTTTAGGGTTCCCTCTCTCTGCAGCTTCTGGAAGAGCAGAGTGGCTTTTGATGACCCTGCTCACTGTGCCATAGCTGTGGGGGCCAAGCCATGCTACAAAAAAAACAAAAAACACATCTTTTTCTGTTTTATGGAATCATAGGCAAAAGTCTCTCATTTTTTACAAGATGCCACCCAACAGGAGGCATAGGGGAATATGTTGTCAAATCAAACAGGGAAAAATGGATTAGGAAGTCAGTAGCTCAAACTCTGGAACCATGTGCTGTCAATTCTCCCCTCAAAAGGCAGCACCCAGAGTCGATAGGATAATATGCCCCAAAAGATAGACAACAGAAAAGCCCACAGGTTTCCCTTCCCCATAGGTGTGGGAAAGGGAGGAAAAGTGCTTAGCAGACTTAAAGATGACAGTCCTACCAGCTGAACCAATCAGCCATTGCAATCTGTCCTGCACAGTTGTCTATTCAATTTGAGCTGATGAAGTTAATGAAAAGTGAAGGAAAAGTAGGACGAAAGAAGAAGGGAAAAGACACAACAAATAGGGGACGGGAGAAGACAGAAGCATTGTCTGGCAGTCTTGGGGAGGCAAGAAGAAAACTCACCAGTTGTGGCAATGCTGAGTCAAAGATTCAGGTGACCGCCTGTCACCCATGAAGGAGGCACACACACCCCACCATCCTGCTGGCTCACAAGCCTCCTCCTTAGAGCAAAATGCTCCCCACGTCCTATAATCCCTTCACGGCTGCCAGAGAACCTGTTACAGACCACAGGCTCTTTGGCTCCCATGTAACAGAAGTTAACACAGGGCCAAGCAGATTTCCCAGACAAGACTTTTATTTTGGGACTTGTGGTTGAGCAAAAGGGAGACAGCAGAGGTGAGGTGTGAGGATCCTCTGGCTGGCTTTCTGAAAAAGCCTAAAATCTGCAGTAGGTATTTTTTTATTCTTATTAAGCAAAGCACAGGAATTCACATCAGGGCTAAGGTATGCAGGCTGAGCTGGGCAAAGCACATGAGAGGTGGGATATGCAGGTCAGTGCATCTTGTTGCTATGGTTATCTTGAGTAATGGGCTACCTGGTGGTCTGGCCAGCAGCAATAAGGCTGTAAATCAGTTGTTCAGCATTCCTTCCCAAGGCGGGACACTTCACAAGATTCGTTCAATGTTTACTTCTCCTAAAGCCAATTTCTGGAATTCTTTAAGTAAAGGCATGGTTAACCATTATGAAAGCACAGAATGGCAGCTATTTCCTATGTGTGACTAAAGCCTGGTGTTAGTGGGCATAGCATCAGTGAGGTAGTGGTGCGGGTTTTGTGAAGATAAGAAGAAGAAAAAAAAACTACATGAAAAAGTAGTAGTATCCCATCCTATTCTATCTCCAATAGATTTTAAAATAGACAGACAGAAATGGATACTTTTCTTACTGTTAGTACCATTATATTTGTAACCTGAATATGCTATATACAATTATGTCATAAATTTTGTAAAGTCTTAAAATTCTAATGAAAATTTTAAAATCTGCTGAGTCCATTTAAATTACATTCAAGGGCAAGGAACAACAACCCTAATAGAAAAATTTAACATGCAAACATTTAAGTGCTTATTCAACTACAAGAATTCTATGGATAGAGAAAAGTGAGGAAAGCATGGTAGTTCAGGGATGTCATTAGCAATGGCTCTGGCTGGCTCTCTCTCTCTCTTCTCCGCTATCTTTAACATATAGGTCTTCATCCTCGTGCTTTTCATTTCATGGTCATAAAATGGCTGCTGCATTTGCAACAATCCTGTTTCAGGAAGGAGAGAAAGAAAGGAGCAAAAAGAAAAAAAGGTACATGCCCATCAGCTCTGTGCCTCAGAAGCTCCTCTCCTCATTAGCCAGATCTGGTTCACACAATATTTCAGTTACCTCCTGTTGTATGATGAAACACCACAATACTTAACGGTGAGGACTAAAATCTGGCCTTTTCTTCTCTTGCCAAAATTCCCATCTAAGGGGCCTAGAAGGTATTGCCCTACAAACCATAAAATCTCATTAGATGTTTATTATTAACCAAGCATAATGTGGCTTACTTTCCAACCTGACTCTGGTGTAGCATCACATGATAGATAGCAAATCCTGAGGGAAATCAAAATATTTCACCCCAAAATACTTTTATCTGACGTATTTAGAAATAGGTACCACAGGGCCAACAAGTTGAAATGGCCCTGCAAAGTCATATTTTGTGGGAGAAATTTGCATCTGTAGAGAATCTCCATTAATGCCGGCAGGTCTATCCTTTCTAGGCCTTTCCTGGATCTAGGAGAGATTAACTGTGAGTCTTACACCTTTAAGCCTTGAAAAGAGATATTTACCATCTATTCTCACCCAGGGCTGCTACGTGAGAGGCTTTATCTACATAACAAAAACCTTAACTCAAGCATTCCTTTCTACCAAATCCAAGTCTTTGGACAATAGTTTAACTCTTTCAATCAATTGTCAACTAAAGAATCCCTAAAACCCACCACTTGTAAGTCATAGTACAAGTTCCCCACTACACAACCCCCAACTCCTCATTGAGATGTCCCTCCTCACCCTGCAGAATCTTCCACATATAAATCCAAACTATAACCTGACCACCTCAGATACACTTTCCCAGGACCCCTTGAGGTTGTATAACCCCAGGCCATGGTCACTCATACTGGCTCAGAATAAGCCTCTTGACATCTATTTTGGCAGAATTTAGTTTAATTTCATCATTGATGGCTTTATAAAAGAAGAAAATAGCAAACAATTCTTCCATTTGCATACATTTCACTAGGAAAAGCCAGAGGATCCAAGATGGCTTCATCTATAAATCTGGCATTCAACTGGGATGGCTAGAATAACTGGGAGTTGGCTGGACCTCTTTACTTTATGATTTTTCTTTATGATTTTTCTTCCTCCACGATTTTTGTCTCTGTCTCCATGGACTTTTTTCTAGCCAGTAGCTGGAATTCTTTACATGATGGGTGGCTTTTAAGAGAGTGACAAACAGAAGCTGCAAAGTCTCTTAAGATCTAGGTCCAGGCGTCAACCAATATCACTTCAACACAGTCTACTGGTCAAAACGAGTCACATAACCAGCCTATATTAGTCTGTTTTCACAATGCTATAAATAAATACCTGAGTTTCAATTGACTCACAGTTCCACATGGCTGGGGGGCCTCAGGAAACTTACAATTATGGCAGAAGGCAAAGGGACCTTCTTCACATGGCATCAGAGAGAGAAGAGTGGAAGAGCAAAGGGGGAAGAGCCCCTTATAAAACCATCAGATCTCATGAGAACTCACTCACTGTCATGAGAACAGCATGGAGGAAACCGCCTCCATGATACAATCACCTCCCAGGAGGTCTCACCCTTGACCACAACTGAAGATGAGATTTGGGTGGGGACAGAAAGCCAAACCATATCACAGCCCAAATTCAAGGGCAGAGGAAAACAGACTTTACCTCTTCACAGAAGGAGAGGCATACATATACAGTGATGGAAGGACTTACTGATGGCTGTCTGCAAATAATCCACCACACATACATACTCTATTCCAATTGCTGTTCAGAGAAAGTTTTAGTAGATCAAAGAATGGTCACGACAGTATCTGCCTTAATTCAAATACTTTTTTTTGGGGGGGGGGAATTTCCATTCTTTTTTTTTTTTGTAACACACATATATGTAACATTGTTCACAGCTTAATTTTAACTTATTATACAGTTTAATTTTAACTTTAAAGATAGAAAGTGTTTGTGTGGATGAACTATAGGTAATTTTTTGTTATGTTTTTCATTATCTCTGATTTTTTATAATTATGTTACTTCCATATTATTAAAAAATAATAAATGCTCTTCTCTAAAAGCTAAATATTTACTGGTGGTATATTATAGATGTAACAAAAGTGATACACACATTCCCTTATAACTGGATATTTAGGTTTATAATTTTCTTATTAAATCATGCAAAGATAAGTGTATATAAATCAGTTTTCCTAAAAATCTGTTTTCTAAGAAATAATATTGCTATTTAGATTTTGGCCAGCAGTATATAAAACAGTCCGTCTAATCATATCTTCAGCAACATTGAGGATTTCTGTGTTTTTGGCATTTATTACAACTTATTTTTACTTTCTTTTCTTTTCTTTTTTTTTTTTTAAACAAAGTCTCACTCTGCCGCCCAGGCTGGAGTTCAGTAGCACGATCTCAGCTCACTGCAACCTGGGCATCTCAAGTTCAAGTTATTTTCCTGCCTCAGCCTCCTGAGTAACTGGGATTACAGGCACAAGCCACCGTGCTGGGCTACCTTTTGTACTTTTAGTACAGATGAGGTTTCACCATGTTGGCCAGGCTGGTCTCAAACCCCTGACCTCAGGTGATCCACCCACCTCGATCTCTTAAAGTGCTGGGATTACAGGCATGAGCCACTGAGCCCAGCCTTTTAATTGCTTTTCTATGATTAGTGAGTTTGCGAGTTTACACAATTTTTTGTGGCCATTTGTCTTTTTTATTGTATGAATTGTCTACACCATTGTCAGTTTTTCTGTTGGGAACTAAAACATTTTTTCATTGCTCTTTGAAAGTCTTTACATAGTAAGCATATTAACTTCTTATGTATAGTTTATTACATTTTCCTAGTTTCTCATTTGCCTTTTGGAGGTTTTTCCCATACAAAAAGTTTTAAATTCTGTATTTCATTTGTATTTTCTTACATAGTGTATATTCTTAGATGATACACACCTAAGTTTTAGTAGAGACAGGGCTTCACCGTGTTAACCAGGATGGTCTCGATCTCCTGACCTCGTGATCTGCCCACCTCGGCCTCCCAAAGTGCTGGGATTACAGGTGTGAGCCACCATGCCCGGCCTACTTAATGTCTTATACATTGGCTAGGATGTGAGAATAGTATCATGATCTATTTATTCATTCAACTAATATTTAGTGAGTACCTAGCCTTTTCCTGGCTCCTAATCTGCACTAGAATTAGATCACTTTTTCAATTTCAGAACCCCATACTTGTTTGAAGTGCTCATCCCTTTTTTGTAATTAGGGTTCCCATGCCATTATTCAGGGTTTTCACAGGGAAGATTTTTTCTTTTTTCTCTTTGTGACTTTATAATCTTTATACAGAACCACAGAGCTTGAAACATTAGATATTCACTAGATGTTTTATGAATGGAGGAATGAATGATGCAGTGTGTGGTCAAAGACATGTCTATGGAGAAAAGCTAAGAAGGGTGTGTTTATTTAGTATAACAGCATTTCCACCCACTAAGCTTCATCAACCTGTAACAAAAGAGCTATAATTTTGGAGAACAAAAATATTATGAGCAGTACAGCTGAAATGAAGGGATTGTTATGCCAGGGAATGATCTGTGCAGTGAAAAGCAGCAGGAAGCATGGAGGCTTTGCCAAGAAATCTTATTTTTAGACTGCTTATATGTAAGATATTTATGCCTCTCTTAGCACTGAGGACAGTCTAAGGAACAAGATCACAGTAACTTCTCTTTCATATACCTGGTATTGCATTAACTGTGAGAATGGAAGGCAGAGTAGCTACACAAATGAAACGAAAGATTTAGATGTTGACTTGCAGGCAAAGTTCAAATTAAACAATGATAGGGTTGTTTAATATGGAGAATTATGGCAGAAAGTATCATTTTTTAACCTAATTGTCAAATTATATCTAGGGTTATCTCGAAATTTAATTTAGAGATTTAAGAATATATATAGTAATACTTTGCCTTCATTATATCTACTTTTCAATATGTATGAAAAGTCTTTAACAACCCTAGTTATCAATTTGTAAAGTGGTTGGGGAAAGAAAAAATGGATTCTCTAGTCTAGAACATTGGTTTTCAAAACAGGTCCCTTCTATTTCTGTTGGGACGAGATGTCTTAAATAAACAGGGCTCCAAAGATTCCATGAAAACTACTGCTGTCGACTAATTCTATAACTAAATAAGTTTTTCTGAGTAATAGTTCTTGGATTTGTGCTGGCTACCTTAGGTCATTCTATTCAAGCTGTAAACAAGATGATATTCGTGGTCCTTTTTGAAGAATACTTTGGAAGCTTAGTAATAGTGGGCCAGGAGGAAAACATTTTCTAAAAACAGTGAAATCTGCCCACGGAACCCACATTAAGCAAGGAATTCAAAGTAAATGTACTTTAGGTAACTTAATCAGCTTTTAATCTGCTTCATTAAAAATAAAAGATTTGTTAAATAGAAAAGGCTAGGGCATTCCTTCTTGATTAGTACTAGTGGGTAAATGTTGTATAATGGCCGACTAATCCTTGCCTACTCAAAAATAATGAGATGATAAATTCAAACTAATTGTATTATTTTATTCCTTAAAATAGAACGAATATACCCTAAGTATTTATGAAAAAAGTTTCTGTCACATCCATCACATATAAATTGTCTCATGAGTGTAGGAAAAACAAGTTTTGTTTTCATTAGTTATGGATAATTAACACATAGTTACTTCACTGTGCTATCATTATAGCTTTCAAAATTGTAATAGAAGAAATTGTACACTGATACTATACTAGATAATAAAATGAACACAAAAGTATGCATCACTCAGGCACAGGATTTTAAATTAGTCAGGTATGATATTATGTTCAATATATAGGATCTGGAGATATAAAGAGGAAAATAAATAAAGAATTTTCCAATGTAATATTATTCATCAGAGCGAGCCTAGACAGTCAAAAAATAATATAAATAATAACTAAGGTTGACCAAGAAACTAAATAGTTTGTACCCTAGGCTTCAGTATTTAAAAAAAAAATTCCTAAATGACACCAACCCTCTTTCATAGAAAAAAAAAGTCAGAAGAAATCAGATATCCTTAATGAGCAGTGGCTCTGTAGCTATATTTGTATATTTAATCAGACCTTTCATCATTACAAATTATAAATAAAATATGAAGCCTTTGCTTCATGCGTTAGTAGCCAGATGCAACAATGCATACATAAATTATTTTTCATTTTATACATTGAATCCAAGCATGATAAGAAAGAAGCACCTACTATTTTAAAAGTCTCTAGCCTTATTTAATCTAGGCTACTGTGAATAGGAGAAAAATAGTTGCTAAAAGATGTCAGAGTTCACTCAATCCTATGAAATTTTAAAACATCTCAAAGTAAACAAAGCCAGAGAGTTCATCAGCTGATGCTGCCTCATGAGGTTATCTGCATGTTAGGTGATCCCAATGGCTGCAGAACTGACTTTCAGAAACACTAGTGCTTTGAGAAAAAATGTGAACCATATTACGATTTATAAGATAAATACTGAATGTGTTGTGGGGCCAATTTTCAATTTTACCTTTTTCTAATACATTATCTCAAAGATTCTCATTTCCACTTCTCTATCACTTAGTAAACATTGTATTGTCTTCAATAGTAATCATTCTGTGACTGAAAATTATGGTTAAACATTATTATCATTTTATAATTTAACAGTTAGTAGCACCCTTTATATATATATATTTGTATATGTAAAGATGCTAGCAACTGTTATATATCTTTATACTTAAATATTTATTTTATATATTTAAATATATACTTGCTTATATATTTATATATGTGTATGTATACAGATGCTTCTTGACTCACAGTGGAGTTATTTCCTGATAAACCTATCATAGTCACTAATATCATAAATCAAAAATACATTTAATGCCCCAATAAACCTATTGTGAAGTCAAAAAATCATAAGTTGAACTGCCATAAGTCAGGAACTATCTACGTATAACATGCATATATATGATATATAACATATATATACACACACACATATGTAACATATATATATACACACACACACACATATCAAATCATATAAGCAGTTCCCACACACATAATACAATGTGCCAGGCTCCCTTTTAAATACTTTATATATATATTAATTAATTCTCTCAACAACGCTTGTGATAGGTACTATTATTATCTCCTTTTTACTAAAGAAGAAACTGAGAAACAGAGAGGTTAAGTAACTTATCCAAAGTCATACCTGTTGTAGGTAGTGAGACTAGGATTTAAACCCAGGTGGTGCAGTATCAATATCCACGCTCCTAACTATGTATAAAGGATATTTTAAGAGATTATAATTTTATTTGCAAATAAGGGACAGACTTTAGTAAATAGTTAGTGACCAGCCAACAACAACAATAAAATGTTAACCTAAGGCATCATTCATTCTTAAATATCTGACTAGGAAATGACATGGTATGTGTTTGCCTGTATGTATCCTTGTGTCCTTTTGTTCATTGCATGTAAGATAATCCTAAAGGCAGGTTAGGCAGCACTTTTTAGAAAAAGATTAGTTATTTTTTAAGGAATGCATACTGTCTATCCATTTAGTTGAGAACTGGAAATTTTTTTTTACTTCCTAAAGGGATTTATAGGCCCGAAGTATCTTTAGACATTCTCTTCACTTTGACATTTTTCATGTATTCAAATGTTTATATCTCTCAGGATTTAGTAGCCTCCCTACATTTCTTATAAATTCTTCCCTACGCTTAATAGTGTGGATCAATCTTTTTCTCATTTTAGTTCTTATAGCACATATAGCATGTACCATTCATTGGCAAGTAAATGTTTCTTGTCCTATGAAATCTTCTTCTGTCTCATTTTTAAATTTCATTTCATAGTCTGAAATCTCTTTAGCTTGACTGAAAACTCAGGGCTTCTACTTTTTTCCTTAATGCATAGAATATTATAAAATAAATATTTGTTGATATGATTTTCATTAAATGAACTTGGACAAGCTGTTTATTTAGCAAGTGCGGAATTCATGCCCCAAGGAGATTAAATTAATTATCTATGCTTGCACTAATATTTTTTAAATGATCAAAGATTATATTTCCTCACTCTTGATATAATTCCTGTCTGCCTATAGATCATGCTACTTCTGCATTTGCAAAATAATTATCAGTATCTCAGTCTTTTCTTCACTCTGTACTATAAAAAAAGAAAATATATTATAAATCCAGTTAATAAACATTAAATGAAAACAACAATGATTGAACTTAGCACAGAAATCTGGTGAAACCTACAAATGCCACTTCTATGTCACTATTTCATAGAATCATACTAAACAATTTTGCCTATTCTTTTTCTTGGGATGTTTTAAGAGCCACTCATGAAGGTGGATGTATTAGTCAGGGTTCCCTAGAAGAACAGAACTAACAGGAGATATATCTATTTATTTATAGATATAGATTATAGTTATTTTTATTTATAGATATAGATATCCTATTTTATATATATATATATATATACACATATCCTGATCGAGTTTATTAAGTATTAACTTACATGATCAGAAGATCCCACAATAGGCTGTCTGCAAGCTTGAGGAGGAAGAAGAGCCAGTCCGAGTTTCAAAACTGAAGAACTTGGAATCCAATGTTTGAGGGCAGGAAGCATCCAGCACGGGAGAAAGATGTAGCCTGGGAGGCTAGGCCAATCTTGTCTTTTCAAGTTTTTCTGCCTGCTTTATATTCACTAGCAGCTGATTAGATTGTGTCCACCAGATTAAGGGTGGGTCCGTCTTCCCCAGCCCACTGACTCAAATGTCGATCTCTTTTGGCAACACCCTCACAGACACACCCAGGATCAATACTTTGCATCCTTCAATCCAATCAAGTAGACAGTCAGTATTAACCATCGCAGTGGGCAACTAGCAGTTATATAACATTCTCCTCCATATGGTAAAATTTCTAAATGAGAAGCCACCCCTTCCTCGTTCACTAGCACATGGGAGCCTGGTGCCTAATCTAAAGGTGCAAATATATTAATATCAAGTGCAAAATGAATGAATAAAGACCATTTACATTGAGAACTTCTTCATGTATTATTTTTAGTTCCCACAGAAATGCTCTGGGATGGTTGCTGTTCCCATAAAAAGAAACAAACTGAGAGAGATTAGCTGAGCTGCCCCTGGTTACAGAACCACTAGAGTTGAAGTCTGTTTGCATTCTAAAAGCTAACCTCTCCTAGTGAATAATAGCTCCAAGCAGCCCTCCATCTTGGCTTTTCCAGTTTATATTTGAGTCCTTCTGCAACCACTAAATATTTTTTCTTTAAGCTTCACAGGTGTCAAGAGCTCACATTTTTTATTATTTTAGGTAGTTGTGAAAGGATGTATTTTGTTACAAAAATTTAGTTGAATCTGTAAATATTCTGGAGGAAATTCTTACAGTACAAAGATCCTTAACCTGAGAGTATAGTCCTATCTGATACTGCTACTATTTAGTCATAAGTCAAGCTTTATATTGAAAATCAGGAAAAGAGAGCCAGGATTGTGTACTTTTGTAAAGAATTAAAAGATATTTAATAAATACTTGACAGATGAATGAATTGATAAATTATACTGAGGTTCTGGCCTTGAAACTATTTGACTTATGAGATGACTTATTACCGGGTCAATAACTAGTGAACTACCTAACGTGAAAGATGGTTATTTTATTTTTTACTTTATTAGAATATTTGTACTACATATTCAAATTCTGAGCAGGAATGTTAAACATTTCTCCATTTATCAGGTCTAAAACTTACAGCTAAATGAACTGAAAGAAGTATTTCAAAATCACGCTTAGGAATAATGATTCCTAAAAGCTAAATCAAAAAGGACTCACTATAATGAAACAAAGTAAGTAAAAATTGTTCTTAGCACATTAAATCTAATTTTCCTTTCTTTTAAACTACATTATTAATTTGTGTAAGTTTGGGACATTAAATTGAAAATATACTATATATACTAAAATAGACACACTATGCTAAATTGAAGATATATTAAAAATAAAGGACATTAGGTTTAGGACATTAAATTTAAAATATTCTAAAATAAATATACTAAAGTATACTAAATTGAAGATATATTAAAAATAAAAGGTACCTAAAAATGTGTAAAATGCTGGTTTCATTAATGTCGGAGCATTCGAATGTGAAATTTTGTTCTATTTGATGTTACATTATTTCTTCTCATTCTTATTTTATATCCAACAGCCTAAGCCTCAGTACCAAATGACCCTCAGGCAGGAAAGACGGTACGGCAAAGTAATTTGTAAAGTAAAACTAACTTTTAGTGAATTCTTTAAGGAATTCACTGCTTCTTAACATTTCAAATTAACCTTTTCATGTCACACATTATTAAAAGCAAATCCAATTAAATTACATACCTTCTGTAAAGTAATTTCCCCTTGGACCTAGGTGCCATTTCTACCTCTCCAGGGAAAATGATATTTTTAAAAATTAAAATTAATACCAAACTTGAGAAATTATCATTTTAAACCGGTGTAATGCAAATATGTATTTTGTATTTGAAACTATAACTTTCTTACACATCCATAGTTTAAACAGCTCCCTTTAATCAAAAATACCTAAGAACATGACCTAATTCCCCCATACAACCAAGACATGGATAACCATCAATGTAGAGAGTACCTAAAGAAATCTTATAATTACACTCTTATTTTTTAATATTTAATTTCTCTTTTCTTTTGGAGTCATTTTTTTAAACAAGAGAAAGTAGGTAAAACAAGATGATGAATAAAATGAAGAGATAGTAGCAATAAAGTAATGAAGGAATTAATGTATTTTAAGCCATATGAAAGGCATGATTTTTTTTAAGTGTTTAATATGGAGATAGTAGGAAGATTAGTGGTTGCAGGGTTACAAAGAAAAGAGGGATGAATAGTTGGAGCATAGTGGATTTTTAGGAGAGTGAAACTATTCTGTATACTACTATAGTAATGGATATATATCATCTACGTTTGTCCACATCCACAGAATGTACAAAACCAAGAGTGAACACTAATGTAAACTATGGACTTCGGGTGAAAGTGATGTGTCAATGCAGGTTCATCAATTGTAACATATGTACCACTCTGGTGCTGGATGTTGATAGTAAGGAGAATGTGCATGTGTGGGGGCAGGGAGTATGAGAACTCTCAGTAATTTCTGCTCAATTTTGCTATGATCCTAAAACTTCTCTAACAGAGAAAGTATTTTTTTAATATTAAAAACAAAGCAATGAATCCTAAGAGATAACGTTGGTCCACAGACACTTTCCCCTTACTCCCTTTCTGGGTCCTGAGTAGGAGATTATCCTAAGATATAAAGGATCTCATATTCCATACTTGAGATCCAGAGCAATGCTTACTTTGCAACACTCATATATCCTTCTAAATAGCCTTTTAAAATTTTAGTCACTTGTGTTCTTGTTTTCAAATCAGTGCACATTTTTGAAAGCACTAGCTATGTACTAAGTTCATACCTTGTGTACAGGAAACATGCTCTACATGCAGTTAGAATACCTGAGTTTCAGCTCAGATTTGGCCCTCCTTGGCCTGCAGTGTAGAATAAATCCTTTAAATGCCCTAAGCCTTACTTTCCTCATCTCTAAAATGGGGATAGCATCTACTCTGCTAACCTCGATAAATGAAGGTCAGATGTATAATGTGTCTTGCCTATAGGAAAAGCAGTAAACAAGTGGATGTTATCATCATATTCCTAGTATCAGAGATTGTGTCTTATTTATTGTTTTTCATCTCTTAAGGTCCTTAGTACAATGCTTATCATGTAGACAGTACTTAACAAATAATAAAATTAGAATCATGTCACATGTTCATGGATTGGAAGAATTAATGTTAAAATGTCCATATTACCCACAGTGATCTACAGATTCAATGCAATCTCTATCAAAATTCCAATGACATTTTTCACAGAAATAGAAAAAATATTCCTAAAATTTATATGGAACTACAAAAGATTCCAAATAGCCAAGGCAATTTTGAGGAAAAAAAAGCCCAGAGGCATTATTATCTGATTTCAAAAGCCATTACAAAGCGAAAGTGCTCAAAACAGTGCTCTACTGGCGTAAAAACAGACACATAAACCAATGGAACAGAATAGAGAGCACATAAGTAAACTCACACATTTATGATCAATTGACTTTGATCAAGGTGCCAAGAACACAGATAGGGGAAAGGACAGTCTTCTCAATGAATGGTGTTGGAAAAACTTTATATCCAGACACAAAGGAATAAAATCAGACACCTATCTCACACTATATACAGAAACAAACTCAAAATGGATTAAACACTTGACTTGAAACTGTAGAACTACAAGAACAAAAAGCAAAAATAGACAAATGGGATTACATCATACTAAAAAGTTTCTGCGCAGCCAAAGAAACAATAAACAGTTAAGAGATAATCTATGAAATGGGAGAATGTATTTGCAAACCATACGTCTGATAAGGGGTGAATATCCAAAATATAAAAGGAACTCAAACAATTGAATAGTAAGAAAATAAATAACACACTTTAAAAATTGGCAAAGGATCTGAACAGACATTTCTCATAAGAAGACATACAAATGGTCAACAAGTATGTGAAAAAATGCTCAACATCACCAATCGGGGAAATGCAAATTAAAACCACAATGAGATACCACCTCACATCTGTTAGAATGGCTATCATCAAAAAAAAAAAAAAAGATAAATGTTGGAGAGAATATGGAGAAATGGGAACACTTGTACACTGTTAGTACAAATGTAAAGTAGTACAACCACCATGGAAAACAGTATGAGGATTTCTTAAGAAACTAAAAACTGAACTACCGTTTAATCCAGCAATCCCACTACTATCTGCCCAAAAGAAAAGAAATCATTATATCAAAAAGACCTTGCACACCTATGTTTATTGCATCACTATTCACAAAAGCGAAGTCATGGAATTAACCTAAATATCCATCCATGGATGATTGAATAAAGAAAATGTGATATATATATATATATATATATATATATATATAATGGAATACTATGCAGCCTTAAAAAAGAATGAAATCATGTCTTTTGCAGCAATGTGGATGGAGCTAGCACCCATTATCCTAAGTGAAATAACTCAGAAAGAGAAAAATTAAATACTGCACGTTCTTATTTATAAGTGGAAGCTAAACAATAGGTGTATGTGGATATACAAAGAGAAACAATAGACACTAGGGACTACAAAAGTGGGAGAGTAGGAAGAGGGAAGGTTGCAAAATTGCCTATTGGGTACAATGTTCACTATATGGGGGATGAACACACTCAAAGCCCAGGCTTCACCACTGTGCAATATATCCATGTAACCCCTGAATGCTTTAGGCCCAGTCAAGCCTTCAGATGACTGCAGCCCCGGCTAACATTTGACTATAATCTCAGGAGAAACCCTGAGTCAGACCCACCAAGAGAAGCTGCTTCTGCATTCCTGACTTTAAGAAAACTTTTGAGATAATAAACATTTATTGTTTTAAGCTGCTAGATGTTGAGATCATTTGTTACACAGAAATAGACAATAATACAATGATACTATGATGTAAAATAATGTTCTATTATGAAAAAATACTATAAATGAAGAATTTTATATTATCTTTATATTTTGGCATAGAGAGTTTGGCAAATAACTGGGAGCTTTTGATTATAGAACCATTGAAGACTCAAACTGAAAAGATACAATTCTGTTAGAAATATTGGGAAATATAAATGGGCCATATAACTTGATTATAGTCTTGGCCTTGACCCTGCCCAGCACCATAATGCATCCCACTTGGGCAGTTCATTATCATATAATTTTGGACCAGCCTGTCTGGCACTCAGTTAAGTATTTGTTGAATGAGGGAATAATAGGAAAGATGAGGGAACATGTAGGTCTGGGGAGAGTACAGACACCCATGTTAGAGACTGCCTACTTTGTGCCAGACACTGTGATGAGGACTTCCCATGAATAAACAAGAAAGTCCTTATATTATTCGAGACAATTGATTTGAAATTATACACTGTCTAAAACTCATTCGGGAAGAGGGTAAATAGAGAAAAGGAATCTGCTTGAAATAAAAATAATGTATGTAACAGGCAGAACAGAAGAATTAATTATATGAACCAAATAATCCTAGAAAGTGTGCCTTGTCAATATCTCAGATGAGAGATGTTTCCCTAGACTATGTGATTTTTTTACAAAGAGAGAAAAACTTAGTAAACCAGTTTGAATTATTGGAATGCAGTTTTCACCAGTGTTCATTTAAAACTACCTGATGCTCAAAACAATTGCATGAATGAGACCTGCTTGCTTACCAATATGTTTACTGTTGCCAATATAATTATAGATTTTATTTTAAAGTTTGTTCTTTATGTCAGCATACTGACCTAAAGTAAACAAAGATAAAATAAAATGATGATAAATTAAAATTTAAAGAAGTTAAAATATATATTGGTTATATACAAAAGTATTTTATTTAAACTGTGTACTTTAATAATTTAAAAATGTGTATTCCATTAAATGTCACCCCCATTAGGATCTAAATATATTGTTCGAGTTCTGAAAGAAGAAATTTGGGCTTAGAAATAGACCCAATTATTTATTTTCACATCCTTTCTCTTCTACCTTCAACTGGAGTAAAAAGCATCAATCTTGCTACCTATGAGGACTAAATATTCATCTATCAAATGACTTGAACCAGGTGGGATGGCTCACACCTATAATCCCAACCCAGGAGGCTGAGGTGGGAGGATCACTTGAGGCCAGGAGTTCAGGGCTGCAGTGAGCCATGATAGTGCTACTGTACTCTAGCTTGGGCAACAGAAGGAGACCTCAAGCCTAAGAAAAGTTAAAAATAACAGAATAAACAAATGACTAGTTTAGAACATTTTAGCACACTTTTGAATTTTGTTGTTATGCAACTCATGTTCCTTCTAATTCCAAAAATCTATATACTTTTGAATTATGCCTTTTACCCAAACAATAATGGCAATTAAAGATAAATAAATAAATGGAACTA
This sequence comes from Hylobates moloch, assembly GCF_009828535.3. NCBI lineage: Eukaryota > Metazoa > Chordata > Mammalia > Primates > Hylobatidae > Hylobates > Hylobates moloch. The sequence goes on along the minus strand of NW_026652278.1, from coordinate 106,458,876 downwards.
TAATTTATATAAAGATTCTGAGCACATGTCTTTTATATACCTGGTTCAGCTCAATCATATGCCATACCTAAGAGGAATTCCATGGTACACAAGCGGCATTCACAGAATGACTTTCAGAACTGCCCCTCCGTATCTTGCTCTTTTTTCTTGTTATCCCATGGTAGACCTTCGCCTTGTTCCCTGGTTTCCTTGCTGCTCAGCTTGACACACTGATTGGCTGCCATCCCAGTTCCAGATTTTGGCTTGATTCCCAGAACTCGAAATTACAGCTCTTCTTCCTAACTTCATCCCAAATTATTAACTGATAATGAGCTCTTTTTTGGAAATGACTCCCGCCCTGCTGCAATACACACCGTCCTCCTGGTGGCTGACATTTGACTAGGCCTGGCCTGCAGAGTAGGCATGAGATATTGTAGGTTTGGCATACTTGCATATATGAGAGATTATCCACCCATGATCTGCATGCTGTTTGTTGGACCTGTCCAGAAGAAACTGAGCCTCTCGCTATCTCCAATTCTCCCTATATACCAGTCTCTAAGGAGATCCTGTTTCTGAAAGTGCCTGCTTCAATCTCTCTCTCAAGTGCCAGATCATTTACTCTCAGTCAAACCCCTGGGTCTGAAGAGTAAGAACAATCACGTATTCAAATATATCCACACCTAATTTAAAAAAGTGAACTTCTGCTCCTGAAAAGAAAAGTTAAAACAAAACAAAAAACACGAGTTGGTAACTTGGCACCCAACATTAAAATTTGCCAATTCCTGATATACACAAATACACAAACAATCCAGAGTGCATTGACTCAAGCAAATGAGTGATCGAAGCTCATAACAAAATCTTTAGGCCTTCAATTTCTAAAACCTGGCAAGAACTACCTGGAAAGGAATATGTAAGAAAAATGACTCTGAGATCGATATTTTCCCTGTGTGAAAGGAGGTTGTATGCAAGAATCTATAGAGGGAAAACCACAACTTTGCACTTGGCCTGTGAGTGTTTTATCTCTTCACATGGCCACATACTGGTATATCCCAAAGAAGCTGCAGGAAATGAATGGAACCCGGCAGTTAATGCAATTCAGCTTATCCGTTCATTCAACAATTATCTTTTGCACCTCCACAATGTGTGGGATCATCAATGCCCTTGCGTTCACAGAGCTTACATTCTCCTGTAGGAGACAGACAGACAAGAATCAAATAAATAAGTTTAGAACACTTGACAAGTAGTGCTAAGTGCTGAGGAGAAAAATAACAAAGCAGGTTAAAAAGGAGTGTTGCAAGTGCTGCTGTGTTAAACAGTGCAGCTGGGGAAGAACTTTCTTAGGCACCATCATTTGATCAGGGGTCAGAATGAGGCAAAAGAGAGGAAGCTGTGCAGAGGTGTGCAGGGAATTTCAGGCAGAAGTAATGAAGAATGTGAAAGTCCAGGAACAATATGCTGGGAGAGTACAAGGAGCAGACGAAGGACCAGAGCAGCTGCAACAGAGAAAGAAAAGTAAGAAGTGGTAGAAAATTATTTCAGAAATGTAGCCAGGGACCAGATAATATAGATCCTTGCAAGCTGCAATAAAGGCTGCAGTTTTGGGGTTTTTTCCCAAGTGCCACTGGAAGCCACTTTGGGGAGACTCAGTTATTCCTCACAATGTTTCACTTGTCTATAATAGAATTACACACTCATATCCTTTGCCATATTTTGTTGCAGTGTCCTCCTATGGAAGTAGAGTATATTTCCTCATACCCTTGATGCATGTGACTTGCTTTGGCCAATGGAATGTTAATAAATGTGACTCAGAAGCCTTAAATATGCTCACATTGGCTGTCTAGGCTTCTGGAGACATTATCTTGATTACCATCTGATATGGTTTGCCTGTGTCCTCGCCCAAATCTCATCTTGAATTGTAGCTTCCATAATTCCCATGTGTTGTGGAAGGGACCTGGTGGAAGGTAACTGAATCACGGGGACAGGTCTTTCCCATGCTGTTCTCATGATAGTGAGTAAGTCCCACGAGATCTGATGGTTTTGCAAAGGGGAGTTCCCCTGCACCTGCTCTCTTGGCTGCCACCATGTAAGATGTGACTTTGCTCCCCATTCGCCCTCTGCCATGATTGTGAGGTCTCCCCAGCCATGTGGAACTGTGAGTCAATTAAACCTCTTTCCTTTATAAATTACCCAGTCTCGGGTATGTCTTTATTAGCAGTGTGAGAACAGACTAATACACCATTCGAAGAAAAGGCTCCAGTTCACTGCCTCTTCAGCAAGGGCTCCAGAATGAGATTCATGGAACACACCAGAACCCATTGTAAAGCCTGAAGCAGAGCTACCTCAGCTGCCTGTGGGTGAGAAAAATGAATGCTATTGTAAACCACTAAAAGTTATGGTGGTTTGTTAAACAGAACTGTTGAAGCAAGAGCTGACTGATACACCACTGGAGGGTTTAAATCGAAAGAATAAAGTAATCTGAATTGTATTTGTAAATGACTACTCTGACAGTTGTTTAGAGAGTAGATGGGTGAAAGACAAGAGGGCATACAGGAGACCAATTCGGAGCCTGCTGCAAAAATCCAGGTGAGAGATGGTGGTGGCTTAGACCAGGGTGAGAGTGGTGGAGTTGACAGGATTTGTTGATGAATGGAATGTAAAGTGTGTGATAAAGGATAGTTACAGCATTGTCTTATAGCAATTTTATCATCCAGCTTGTTATTTTATCCATCTCACCAGCCCAGCCTACGTTTCTACGCATAAAAATCAGCATATAAAGAGTGTTTTTGTCAATTGCTATATATCCAGGGACACAGTTGCTATAGCAGCCAAGCAATTCTCTTTGGGTAGCCAGGTGGAAACCAAATCATCTTGAAGAATCCTAGAACTTAATAGGGAGATTTTTCTCCAATGCCATATGACAAACTTCATAATTGTCTTTTTAAATTTTTTACAAGACTATCTAAATCAGAAGGCTCTGGTCTGGCACATAATTATCTCTTCTGGAAATAAGTCTTTTCCCATTGTGCAGTTTGTGCTGAGGATTTCATAGAGGTTGCCTCTCCCCCAGGCTTACTCTGTCAGAGATGCTAGGGCATCTCTCTCCTCCACTGAGTGAGTGCCTGTCTTGCAGTTTCTGCAGTGGCACAGGCCAGCATATAATCCTCATTCATAACCAGGGTTTTGCTGCAAATCTTTATCTTCTCTCCTAGCTTAGAAAACTAGGTCAGAAAACACTGGAGCCTCGAAGACCACTTGGCCTCACTTTTGTCACTCTTCCTTCAAACTAAGAGCCACACTAGGCCAGGCGCGGTGGCTCATGTCTGTAATACCAGCATTTGGGAGGCCAAGGCAGGCAGATCACGAGGTAGGAGTTCAAGACCTGACTGACCAACATGGTGAAACCCCATCTCAACTAAAAATACAACAACTAGCCGAGCGTGGTGGCATGCACCTGTAATCCCAGCTACTCAGCAGGCTGAGGCAGGAGAAATGCTTGAACCCGGAAGGAAGGCAGATGTTGCAGTGAGCCCAGATTGCGCCACTGCACTCCAGCCTGGGTGAAAGAGCAAGACTCTGTCTCAAAAAAAAAAAAAAAAAAAAAAAAAAAAAAAAAAAAAAAAAAAAAAAAAAAGAAAATTTGGTTTGCCGTCTGATCTTCTCTTTCTTTCTCATATGGCTCCATCTAGTACTCATCTGACTAAAACCAACATCTCCTACCAGCTTAAAGTACGCCCACATCAAAGCCCTCTGCACTCGGATGACAAATTAATGAAGATAGCCTCCAGAACTCCTACCTTTATAATGCCCTGTCTCCCATAAAAGCTTTAGTCTCCAACTCCCATGGTCTGAGTGACACATTGTCTTACAGTGCACCCTACCATCTGCATGTACATATAATATAACCATTTTTGGTGCTTCCGTGTCCATTGTGTCCACAGTGGTCCTTGACAGGCATTTGCATTCCTCCTCCTTGAGGAGATCAGAATGACAGAGGAACAGTAGTTGCCAACACTGATGAACATATTATTTCCATTTCTAATATCCACCTTACATCAAAGTACTTTTTTACTATTGTTTCTTATGGCATTCAGAATCAAACAAGTTTTTAAAATGCCTAATGCCGACCTGCCAGCCTTGAAAGGAGTTGGTCTGGTAGACCAAATAAAGAACTAACGTCTAAAGCTCATGGCTGCTTATAGTAGACAGCATTGATGTAGGACATGACAGCTAAACATTCATTAAACTTATTAAAGTCCTAAGGAACTCAGGACTACTCAAAATAAATTGCATTTTGCAACAAAGAATTTAAGGAGAAATCTCCTAGGAAAGAGTTTAGAATTGCTTGCAATCTGTAGGAGGGATACATTTCCTTCATTTTAGGAGGAAATCTCACAAATGTTCAGGAGAGATTTATTGTCTGTAGTTTCTATGCAGCCAGTAAGTGCAAGGAAAATAAGATGTCTTATTGGTAAGAAAGCTGTTACTTGTTCTTGTATCCTTGGTAAGTATGAACATGCAATACCATAGGACAATCAAATCCATATTTGGAAATGCAAATTAGGCACAAAATCTGCACAATGCAATCACAGTCTTCAGGGAAATGATTCCACCTCATGCTACATATATCATAATACTCTTTTCCTTCCTATTCAGGGAAACGTGTACGACGTTGCTTCTTCAATTGCATTAGAGGTAATAAAGGACAGATGCCCTTAAATGTCTCATCTAGAATCACAAGAATCTAGTTAAACTAAAAGGCTAATGTCGTGGGTTTTCAAGACAGCCTAACATTCTCTGGAGACAATGTCATTAAGACATTATTGTTATATCTTGAATGGCAGAGAAGTGATGGATTCTTCAACATCTTTAGAGAGAGTTAAACTATATTTGTCTAATGCTCTCTTGAGTTAAAACTTTGAGGAGTTAAAATATGTAGGTAAGTTTCACTATTAATTCCCACAGGACCCTGAGCAATTTTCCATTCTTGACTTCTGTGTATTCATTGCCTCTGCGGTCGTGAGCACTGTGTGTTTGTGCTCTTTCTCAATGAGGAGGTCAGAATGATGAAGGGGTGAGGAGGTGCCAAACCCTCTGTGGACTTAATTTTTCTACTCCTTATTCTTACTATACAGCACTGAGTACACCATGGTTAGATAGTAAAGAAGGAGATAAAGGCATAGAAAACAAAGAATAGGAAATGTCTCCTAAAGTTGTACAAACACTCTTAAAATCAACATACATATTTGAATAAATGCTTTAAAACATAGAAAATATATACATGACCTCAATCTCCAATTTCCTATTAGACATTTCTAGCAGCATGTCCCTCAGCACCTCTATCCAAACATGTTCAAAACCATACCTAGTATTTTTTTTTTTTCATTAAGCAAGTCTTCCTTCTAAGCTCCCTATCTCAACATTTATCTCACCTGGTCAACCAAGCTAAAAACTGCAGCATTGTCCTCTATTCCTCTCTCCTCCACCTCCTTTGTCCCATTGCTCAATACATCAGATATTCTGCCTCGAAGAATCTCTCACATTTATTCATTCTTTTTAATTTCTATGGTCACTGCCAAACCTTCACCATCTCTCATTTGGAGTATAAAGAAACTTCTTAGATTCTCTGTCATTTATCTCTCATTTCCCTCCAACCTATCTAGCATAGCTACCAGAATTATCTTGCTGAAACACTTATTTGATAATGTATTCACTAACTTAAAAACTTACTTTGGTGGCCTCCTGTTGCCTGTGGGACAAAATCAGTTGTTTCAACCACTGTTTTGTGAGTCTCTACTACTAGTATGAGTGATGAAGTTCATCAGGTATGGCAAATACAAAGATGAAAAGGCAGGGACTTGCAAGTTGCCCACGGAGTAATTCTAGGAGAGTCAGATACATTAACAGCTCTTTACAACACACTGCAATATGTGCAGCCACAAGAGCATGTGCAAGGTACAGAGACAGTATGGAATATGGAGTGATCATCTATTTTAGGGGCTTCAGAATGGAAAGATATCTGAGTTTCGGATGGGTCTGCCAATTAAAAGAAATGGCATATGGAAAGTGCATAAGAATAAAACTGCATTCCAGGAACTATTAGTTGCAATTATTTTTTATTGCTGGGAATCAAAAACGGAGACAAAAAGCACTGGAAATGAATAGTTCTTGGGTGTGGTGTTGGGGGTGATAATGCGGGTGAGGTGGGAGACCGGGGAGTAGTGAAGGCACAAGAACAAAGGGGTGTGGTGAGGGATAATAGTTAGGTTGAAATAACCAAGTAAGGTCCCAGTTCAAAGTAGAATTTGGGAACAAGAGATAAAGATATGCTTATTAAATCCAGGAAGTAGACTAAATCTTTTGGGGAAAAGACATGGTCTCACAAGAAGTCTGGAAGACTCAGGCTATAACCCACTGAAGAAAATTGAGACGTAAGCTTTAAAAGTAAGATAAAACCCATACAAGTGTGATGTCAGAGAAGACAAGAAAAGAAAATGATTTTTTTTAAAAACTGTGATTAATACTATCTCACTCTAGCATCACACTCTGACCCCAGCCTACAAATTTAGCCTCACTCAACTCCTGCCACTTCTCCATTCTTTCCCAATCCTCTCTAGCTCTAGTAGTAATAATAAGAATTCTAATGATGTAGCTGTCTTTGATTTTGCATTTGCAATGTGAAAGATGCTGTGTGATACGTGCTTTGGTATTTTCACTCATTGAATTCTCACATTTCGTCAGTGCTATTTTTACCCCCATTTAACAGAAGAAGAAACCAAGGCTATGATATTAAAGGCTTACAAGATTACATAGCCAGTAATGCAGCAGAACCAGGATTTAAGCCTAGGCATATTTTAGCTACACTAAACCACGTGCCAATCCCAAATATGTCCAAATGTTTTCATGTCTTCCTAACTTTGTACTTGTCTAAATTAATGTTCATATACCCACACTGTTTGATGGAATCCCATTCCTTGTTAGAAACACAACTCAAATGTTACTTCTTTGATGACGCCTTTCTGTGCCCTGTCTTTTCTCTGCATAGTATTACCACCTCCTTCCTATGTGTCAATAATGTATGTGGTAGGTGGAATGAACCCCCACAAAGAGGTCCATGCCCTTATCCCTGAAACCTGTGAGTATGTTACATGGAATATTACATGAACATTATATGGCAGATAAAATTAAGGTCACTGGACCTTTAAATAAAGAGATTATTGTGCCTTATCCAGATGGGTCCAATATAATTACACAAACTCTGAAAAGCAGGGAAGCTTCTCTGGCTGCAGTCAGAGAGATGTTGGAAAAGAAGTCCGAGAGATCGAAAGTGTGAGAGGGACTCAACCCACCATTGCTAGAGGGGACCACATGGAAAGCATGAGAAGGAACGCAGGCAGTTCAGGGAGCAAAGACTGGCCCTTGGATGACAGCCTGCAAGGAAGCAGAGACCTCAACCTTCCAACAAGAGAGTTAGTTCAGTCAACAACATGAACAATCGTGGAAGCAGATTCTTCCCAAGAGCTTCTAGTAAGGAAAGCAGCCTAGCCAGAACCTTGATTTTAGCCTTGTGAGACCCTAAGCAAAGGACCCAGCAGGGCTTACACGGACTTCTGACCTACAGAAACTGTTAGATAATAAATTTGTGTTGACATTAAATCTGCGGTAATTTGTTATGGCAGTAATAGAAAAGTAATGCAACATGCCATATCATGTTCAAATTCATTATTTACAGATTTCTTAAATACTTATTAGAAGTTTGGTTCATTGAGTAAAGGAATCTCATGTTATCCATGAGGCTTTTGTCCTTAAGATTATGACTGGCCCAGGGAACAAGTGCAAAGTGAAAAGGAATTCACTGGAAGATCTTTAGGCTGCTCATCTCTGCCTCTTAAGGGATCTTCATATTGTGGCTTGTTTTTTATTTTGTTTTTTAGCTCCATCTGGATATAAGCATGTCTTCCTCTGTGCTTGAAACAGCATCTCTTTATTACCAAGGTCGCAAATTGAATATGATACTGTTCTTCCCTCAAGAATCTCAGACATCATGACTTAAAGGCTGCTCCAACAAACTGAGTTATTTTGCTGTCAAAGGCCTCTGTAACCTGGTCCCAATCACAAGCTCTATAGCTTGCTCATTTCCTTGTCTGCCTGACAGCTGCTTGCTCTGCTGTCTCCTAAAACATAAGGTGGTTAGTGGACCTGGGGTATCTGAGTTCGGTCAGGGCCCAACAGTTTTCCCTGCAAAAAGCTACAATCCCCACTGAGGTCTTATGCTCAAGCAGTCAACCATGTAGTCCTCAACTATGGATAATTCCCCCAGCCCACCCCAGTGGTGACCTTCCAGGTACATTTGTCAGCAAGCATTAGGCTTTCCACTTCATTTTCTTGTGTGAAAGAGTTCTGCTAGTTCATAGCCTCCTTTATCTGGGAGCGGCATCTACCTGCCTCCCTTCACTGAAGATATGATGTTGCAGAAAACATGATTTATAGTTTAATAATGTCAAAATTTTCTTTTTTTACAGTCCAAGAATATTTTGGAATCTAGTTTTTTGTAGCTATTTAAAAATTCAAACTGCCTTTGTTTCTTGGACTCCAATGTGCCCCTGATTCCTCATGTGAAACACAAGGACAGGAATAATGACTCAGCTGTGGGAGGAATGAATGAGTTAGTAGATGAAAAGTGCTTTGAGCCAGCAACTACACTTTGAGGAGTACATTATATAGACCTAAAAGCACTAGTAAATAAGAATATATGGATAAGGATTTTCAGGGCAACATTGTGGTAGCAAAAAATAAAATGGGAAAAAAAAACAAATATCTATCCAACTGTGTATTGTTAAACAGATGTGGTACATACACATTATGGAACATTATGTGGTTGTTTTAGACATCTCTTGGGTATCATCTCACATACGCTCAGTCCACATTTTACTCCAGCTGTTGCTGTAGCAACCAGCTGCTTGCAGGTATGATTGACAGTACTTTGCTTCAGCTGCATGACACACTTCCTGCTTTGTTCCCAGAGTCTCTCTGTCAACACTTTGGGACATTTGTAAGTATTAACTCAGCCATTCCAACACACATGCAAACCTGAAATTGCAAAGGGCATGGGACATACCCTGGCCACAAGAGAGTGGGAGCCCATAGGTAAGTGGTTTCTCTTCTGTCCCTTGGACAGATCACTCCAAGATGCATTCTATACTGCTCTGTAAAATCCCCAGCTTCCCACAGTTCTGACCAGCTTCATATTGAGCCACTCCTCCCCTGCTTCACTCTTTCCCTCCTCCTCTGCTTCACTATTTCCAGTCCTCCACTCCTGGTCCTTGGGATCACTTTCTAGAATAAACTGCCTGTAGACAAGCCTTTGACTGAGATCTTTTGTGAGAACTCAGGCTGAAACAGGAGCGATTTTTTAAATGAGAAATACATCTATCCGTTGACCTATAGAGCTGTCCATAGTGAATTGTTAAAGGACGAAAACAAGTTGCAAATTCATGTGTGTTATGTCATTTATAAAATCAAACAACACTAGCATGTCTTTGTATGTGTTTCTATAACCTTGGAGTTGTTGGCACTGGTCTCCTCAAAGTGGTAGAAAGAAATCATTAGCTTTTTCTTAACAATTTTTTCCTCGTTTCACTAGCTGCAGTGAGTACATGTTAATTTCACAGCTTAAAATACTTGGAAGGGAAAAATGGTGTTTAAAATTAACATCAAATCAACATCCCAGGAAAAAGAACTTCCAACCAGGTGATAAGGAAGATAGCTGTAATGCTGGACTTGAGCTAAAGTAAGAACTCTATGATATGACTTTTTATTAACCTAGGATAAAAAAATAATTTCTTGCTTGAGTCTGTATGTGTAAAACAAATACCCAAAACTACACTCACAAAACTAACATCCTGTTTGTGACTGAGGTACACTCCGGAGATCCCTGAATGAAGAACGAGCTACTCGATAAGGACTCAGAATGATTAATAGATAAGCAAATGGAAGTCTGTTCCTGCAGTGTTTCCAAAGGTGTATACAGAAGGGGATCTGTTGCAGAACGAGACCAGTGATTCTCAACAAAAGCCTGATTAAAAAAGTGAAGGATTTCACAAAAGAAATTTTAAAACTGCAGCAAGGCTAGCATCATCTTCAGTATAAACTCTTCAAACTTTGAACAAAGAAGCCAACAGTAAGATTCCATAAAAGATTTTATAAAAAGTTAAAATCTAATCTGAATAAATTTCCATTTGCCTCATTTGTTTTTTATTCCTTTGTGGGTTCGTTATGAATTGCTTTAAGGGAAAGGGCATTGACTATGGATGCGTTTTAAGGAAAATGCTTTTGACTACCTCCCCAGAAGGCTGGATCTCATCTGGTTCCGCTAGTTAAATATGCATGGGGTGAGGAAAAAAATCCTTCAAAATCATAAGAGACAAAAGAATGAAAGAAATATACTCTAAAAGACATACTCTCTAAAGAAATAGTTGACATCTGACATCCAATTATAAGTTTATTTTTCTATGGCATAAAATAAGTGGTCCAAGCAGTCAAAGACTGTGATGCAAAAGCTAAGATGATTTACCACTTTGATGGCTAATTTTATGTCAACTTTGCTGGTCCAGTGTCCAGATATCTTATCAAACATTATTGTGGATGTTTCTCTGAGGATGCTTTTGAGTGGGATTAACATTTAAATCAGTTAACTTTGAGAGAAGAAGATTGCCCTCCATAATGTGGGTGGGCCTCATCCAATCAAATGAAGGCCTGAATAGGACAAGAGTGACTCACCAGAAGCAAGAAGGAATTCTCCAGCAGACTGCCTTGAACTTCAACATCGACTCTTCCTGGGTCTCCAGCCAGACAGCTTTTGGACTGGAACTGTAACTGTTTCCTGAGTCTCTAGCCTGCCAGCCTCCCTCATCAAATTTTGGACTTGCCAAGACTTCACAATCATGTGAATTAACTTTTTAAAATAAAGATATATATATATATACACACACACACAGATACAGATAGATAGATAGATAGATACATACATACATACACACACACATATCATATTGGTTTTGTCTCTTTAAAGAACCATGACTGATACAACACAATATACTCAAATGCTCTGGAAAGTGAATTGTGTCATTAATATAATCAATGTTGTTTATGATAGCAAATATTCACAGAATGCTTACTATGTTCCAGGAACTGTTCTAAGTGCTCTACAAGTGAACTCATTTATTTCTCACAATAATGCTAATGAAGCTGTCATACCCATTTTACGGTTAAGAAGACTGCAGCACAGAGAGCACATTGTGCAGTGTTAAACTGCTTAGTAAATAGCAAAGACACTTATGAATTTATAGATGGTGTTTCATAGCCCACACTCCTACCAGAATGTTGATTGTCCCCAAAGAAACAACTCTGTGTAAAGACACAATCCTAAGATAAAATTTGATATCCTTCTTATCTTGAATTCAAAACCTCCAGATTTCCAGCTAGGAATGATCTTCTTTTCCTTGTGCACTTCTATTTTCCTGTCCCCAGATATGCAGAACTTTCACATTTCCGGGCAGGACTTTTGCTATAATCCTCATCCTAGTTCTGACTTCCCTTGAAGAGCCATCATTGTGAACCTTTTACTCTTCATAAGTGGCAGTGAGAGGGGTAAGTAGCTGCATGTATGGAATCACAAGCCCAAGCTCAGTCCCGGCTCTGACATTAGTAGACCTGTGAGCCATGGCAAGTAACTTAAACTCTCTTAGTCTCTTTGTTCATAAGTGGAGATATTAATATCACTTACCCCATTGGGTTCTTGTGAGGGTAATAGAAGGTAATGCTAGGAAAATACCTAAAAGAGTGCCATGCACACAAACAGCACACAATAAATATTTATCATTTTCCAGCCCCAAAATTTACCAGCCCTGAGCCACATTTCCTCTGGGCCCTGTTATTCCTTTAACACACCAATCTGATAGCTTTAGCCTCAGAAAGGAAGCTCTTACCCACAAGGAAACATATTTTCATTTCAGGCACTTTCTAGAAACAAAATGCCTTATCCAATGATAAGTCTCTATACGCTGATATAAAATAGGCCTTCTTTTGCCTGCATTCTGCTTACCACTCCAAAGAGCTCACTTCACAGGAGAAGCACCCACTATTCTAGCAGAGTATAAATTCCTAAGGAAAGTATAACAGTAGAGTAGAACATGCAATTCCCACTGTGGAAAGTAAATAAAAGGAACGCAATTGGACAATTCCATTTAAATGGCACTTTAGACTCAACTGTACAAAATTAAGCTCATATGGTTTTTGTATTTGTCTATACTACTATTATTTGCACAGGGATGGAAATTAGAAACTCACATATATCACACATTCTTCCCTCTCCCTTGTAATTTCATGATTAATCGTGAAATTATGTCCAGACCACATATTTGCTTTTACATTCCTTTCTCCTATACCATTCACACTATAGACATCCTATCCACCACTAAAGAGACCTTTGGCCTCCATTTCAATTCAGCTTGCACAACACTATATACTGAGTTTTCTGATTATTACAACTTTATACTTTGTAGATAGCTAATAAAGACACAAAGTAAATCCTACCTATAGACATGCAAATAATTTCCGTCCAGTGAAGAGACACCCTCCTTATTCTAAAACAACAGTTTTGCCTCCATTTGCACATTCATTTCAATATTCCTAATCAATAAATGTGTCTGTTCTTTGAGTTTTTTTAACATTTGCCTTTTCCCTTTATTATGAGTTACATCATCTTTCTTGTCAGACAAAAGTTAACATTTATTTCAATAGTTCAAAGTGCAAATATAGCAAGTCAGTTCACAAAGTTTCAAGATACAGTTTTAATGACAATAGAAATTTGATATATAAAAATGAAAGGGTAAGCAGCAGAAATAAAGCTTCTCAATTAAAAAAAATGCAAGTAACTTGAAAAATCTTTGGACTAAAATACTCCACTTACATCAAGAAATGCTTTAATTCATAGATGCCAGTACTGCACTGCAATCAAAAAGGACTCTTCAAAGAGAGAATCAGCCCAAACTGCCAACTCCAGATAACAATGGAAGTTCTTGGTGTTGGTTTTTCCTGATTTGGAAGCTTCAGTCATTCACTACTATCAATTGGTAAGGTTCAACGCATGACATTTTGATCTTTAGGCAAATTCTAAATAATGTTTAAAGTTAAATATAAAGCCAACACCACTATTAAGGATTTTCTGAAATGACCAGTTTGTATCTAAAAGATTTTTCAAGTTACTTGCCATTTGGAACTTTGTATAATTATTCAACATATAATTATACATTTTATTTTATTTCATATAAAATGCATATAGTTCCATGCATTTTAAAATGGTTCTTGCAGAGGATTCTCAGGTAAAAGTGAATCTAAATACTCCACAGCCAAGGATACTGAACTAAAGATGCTGACACTTTCATTTGTTGCCATTTTTCAAATCTCTGCAGACAGCCTTGTAATTCTGGATGGCCGTGAGGTGACTGCAGGCCACCGTCACAATATCATCTTTAATGAATGTTTATTTTCTTCCTTGTAGGAGAATCATGGTTTTTATCTTTCTTAAAAAATTTTTACCACCATGTTGATTATCCACTTTACAAACTTTCATTGCCTCTTTTGATGATTAAGATCCAACTTCTTAAATTAGCCTTCAAGCTTCTTTACCACCTGGATACAAGCTATCCTTATTTTTTTTTTTTTTTCATTTTGCCCTTACACATATATTCCCTTTAGCTGGGAGGACATATTTGCTGTCCTGAGCATGTCTTGAGGTTATGGTCCTGCCTCTAGATTTAGTTTATTGTATCCTTCCCGGCCTTTACCTCCTGTTCATCCTTCAGAAACAAGCTCAACTCTCACCACTTCTATCAAATCTTCCAAAACAACACCACACAAATTCCTCTCTCTGTAAAGAATTTAGTGCTGTCAGTATTCTTGTGAGACTTTATAAGTTGTTCTTGATTTCTTTAAATATATATCTTTTTGTCCCAGGGACCATATACTTGTATTTTCCATATCTGCCAAAGTACCTAGCCCAGTGTCTTGTGCCACCCATCAATTAGTGGTTAAAGAATTAATTGACAAGACATCTTGGGGAGAGAAAAAGCCTCTGTCACATTCCCAGTCTCCCACGATACACCAAAAGTATGTGCTCCACTTATAAGATCTAACACTTTTTATAGTTTGGAAAATTACTTCAAAAAAACTAGGTGAAAGATACACAAACGCAATAATAGCTTGATTGCACTCAACAGGGAATGCATCTTAAATTCCTAGTTATGAATATTTTAATGAACAGTATCAATAAAAGCCTCTTACCCCTTGGCCTATTTGTGATGCTAAGGATTCAGTTAGTAATAACAGCTCTTTAAGGACAGAGGGAACTCAGAATAATTTATTTTTTCAAGAGCATAAAAGGCAAAGATGCTCCAGGGAAGTTTTATAAGCCACTTCCAAAAAGAAATAATTACTGAACTTACTGAAAGCATGGATGAATTGTTAGCTTTGCTAAAAATAGATTTTAATAGATTTGTCCATCTGAGAAAAGTGCAGTGGACAGACTTTTAGAAAACAAAATATTTGCCATTAGAAAGAATTCTCAAATTCTACAAAATAACGATAAGTGCTCAAAGTACACTTGAACATTTTGAGGTTTTTTTATTAGTGAAGGTTGCACATTTAAATGCAGAAGCTTTTGCCATCTTTGTTGTCAACCTCTCCCTCATGGTCATCTAGAAAGCTGAGTAATTAGAAGTGTGAAATTAGTGGCCAGAGTGTCCCAACTTTGCCACTTGTGTAACCCGGAGCAAGATACTGACCCTTTCAAAACCTCAGTTTACTCTTCTATAAAATGGCAGTACTGATAGCACCTGCCTTGCGGGGTTCCTATGAAGATTAAATGAGATAATGCAGCTCACCCACTGAGCACAGGGTGCCACATGCCACTCTTAGAAGATGTCAGTTATAATTGTTGCTTCATCATATATCATAGGAGAAAAAAGCAAAATGCTTTTGAAGAAGTAATGATGACTGTTGAGACAGATAATATCTACAAAGCCAAGAGTACTTCAGAATTTAGAATAGCTATAAGATTTAATGAATCAAGTGAAGTGAGAAGCTTCCAATGTGAATCATAACATAAATTTTGAAGCAATTCCCTTTATAGGCAGTTCTACCCTGTAATAGAAAATGGTAAAATACAATGTACTGAAAAATAGTCACATCTCCCTCAGGATTTGGTTCATTATAAATTACTTTATTTAATGTACACATGTTATAAACTGAAATCTCTACTGAATAGAGCCCACTATAACACTGAATTTATGGCAGTGGACTTTAACCAAAGGTTTTTAATTACATGAAGTTCCATAAGGGCCTTCCTAAAACGTGGCTACAACTATCACACATTTCTCTCTCTGAAGGTGGCATGCTAGGGAAAGCCAAATATGGTATGTGATCATAAAATCATATAACTTATCAATTGAAAGGTTATTACAGAACTTATACAATCCCTCAATTTTTCAGCTAAGGAAATTAAGATCTTGAGAATCTAAGTGTCTAGTAATGTTCTTTAGTGTAAATTTTTTTAAATGCAATTAAAGGGATGATCCCAGTGAGACATGACTTATTGTGACACATCTTCAGCAGCTTCTTAGCAAAGCAGAACAAGCCAAGGATGTTATAATAACTCTGAGAAAGACATAACAAAATTCTTAGTAGACATGTTTCTAGTTTTCTTCTTAAAACTTACAATGCTGGCCGCATGTTCTTGTATTTTCTTGCTTCCCTCTTCTTGTTCAGCCTTAGCTTATAGCCTTTTCATTTAGAGTGACCCTTACTTACTCAGATGCTGAGTCATTCTTGGTAATGGCAAATCACACATGGTCAGCATAGAACCTATTTCAACATATCTGGAATTAAGCTTGTGGTTTTAAATTTTAGAGGAGCCCTGGTTTCACAGGTCTTCACTAATCACAGCTTTCTCATCATTGCCATGTTTAGCTCATGTAAATATTCTTGTCTTAATAACAAAAATAGTAGCAACAAAAAAAGTCTTTTGTATGTTCATATAATGGCATAGATAATGATAATTAACCTCGTTGATTACTATTACATAGCCGACATTAACAACAAACTCTAAAAGATAGGAGCACTTAGCTCCCCATTCATAGAGATGAGAAAACTGAAGCAGAGAGAATTAAGTAAAATTACCCAAATACATAAATTGGCATCCTAACTCAAGGAGTCTGGTTCCAGAACCTATAATTTAATCATTACATACTCAGTCCCTGAATCCTTAACCACTAGATTCTACATCACATGATCCTCAAAAAATATTTTGAACTAAGTATTTTTAGCTCTACTTTATCAGTGATTAAATTGAGATTTAGAGAGGTTAAACTTAAAAAGGGTACATAACATGACAAGTATGTGGGAGAGCTAGGATTATAATCCAGGTCTAACTGATTGTAAAACCTGCACACCATTTAAATAGCTGTGCTTTTCAGGCCTTCAGCAGCATTATCCCCTGAGACTAGAACACAGGGGCACTGGCTCAGCTTTTGGGGGCGTCATCTTGCTCCCTATAATCATGGTCTACTGAGAGATCATCAGGAGCCATGTGGCCATCTCCCCAGTACTGACTGTGGCTACTCTTGCAGATCTTTTCTGCCTTGCCCTCTGTCCAAAGAGTTCACCACCCTTTGAACATTATATGTTGGATGCTGGTCACCCTTCTGATGGGAACTCAGCAAAAAAGCCAGGTTAATTCCTTCAGCTCTGGCCCCAGTTTTCTGTCCTCTTCGCACAGAGGACCATTATTCCTTCTGGTCCAAATTATTGAAGTCTCCACATTACAGTCTCTGTATATTCTTGCTTTAAAATAGTTTGATGTGATGCTATTTATCAATTTTTATTTTCAGGTATATATGTGTGTATACGTTTAAGTATATGAGTTATATTTTTGTTTTATATATTTTAATAACTCAGGAAATCTAGAACACTTTAAGCAAAACATACTTAGTGATGTAAACATGTCTGCAACATAGTCTTAAAAACTACTTGTTAATCTTCATCATAGTGTCTTAGTACTTTCCTTCGTATATATAAAATTTGGCTGTGTTGAATGAAATTATTCCTAAGTCAAATGGGTGCCAAGCTACATTGTCTAACAGGGTATGATGTTTTATCCTTAAGTCAATAAGCTGTACTTTGAATTAGCCATGTGAAACTAGGTAAAGTAATCCAGCTGTGTCCATTTCACTCGGGGCTGACTTACCAATGCTTTGAATTCGCCATGTCAGCTCCACTGCTAATGAGCAATTGCCCTTGAAAACAGCGCATACTTTTTTGTTGTCCTTGGGAATATTATAAGACCAGAATATCAAGAATTTGGCTCAAGGGATAGCAAATGCCTTTAAAAAATATTTAACATGATTTTCATGCATATTTGTGGAAAAATGAGTCATTGATACAATATTAAAGATAACTGCATAAAATTAGGTACTGCCAAAAGTGAGAGAGGCAATTTTTTATTTATTTATTTATTTATTTTTTATTTTTTTATTATTATACTTTAGGTTTTAGGGTACATGTGCACAATGTGCAGGTTTGTTACATATGTATCCATGTGCCGTGTTGGTTTGCTGCACCCATTAACTCGTCATTTAGCATTAGGTATATCTCCTAATGCTGACCCTCCCCACTCCCCACAACCCACAACAGTCCCCGGAGTGTGATGTTCCCCTTCCTGTGTCCATGAGTTCTCATTGTTCAATTGCCACCTATGAGTGAGAACATGCAGTGTTTGGTTTTTTGTCCTTGCGATAGTTTACTGAGAATGATGTTTTCCAGTTTCATCCATGTCCCTACAAAGGACACGAACTCATCATTTTTTATGGCTGCATAGTATTCCATGGTGTATATGTGCCACATTTTCTTAATCCAGTCTATCGTTGTTGGACATTTGGGTTGGTTCCAACTCTTTGCTATTGTGAATAGTGCCGCAATAAACATACGTGTGCATGTGTCTTTATAGCAGCATGATTTATAGTCCTTTGGGTATATACCCAGTAATGGGATGGCTGGGTCAAATGGTATTTCTAGTTCGAGATCCCTGAGGAATCGCCACACTGACTTCCACAATGGTTGAACTAGTTTACAGTCCCACCAACAGTGTAAAAGTGTTCCTGTTTCTCCACAACCTCTCCAGCACCTGTTGTTTCCTGACTTTTTAATGATCGCCATTCTAACGGGTGAGATGGTATCTCACTGTGGTTTTGATTTGCATTTCTCTGATGGCCAGTGATGATGAGCATTTTTTCATGTGTCTTTTGGCTGCATAAATGTCTTCTTTTGAGAAGTGTCTGTTCATGTCCTTTGCCCACTTTTTGATGGGGTTGTTTGTTTTTTTCTTGTAAATTTGTTTGAGTTCATTGTAGATTCTGGATATTAGCCCTTTGTCAGATGAGTAGGTTGCAGAAATTTTCTCCCATTCTGTAGGTTGCCTGTTCACTCTGATGGTAGTTTCTTTTGCTGTGCAGAAGCTCTTTAGTTGAATTAGATCCCATTTGTCAATTTTGGCTTTTGTTGCCATTGCTTTTGGTGTTTTAGACATGAAGTCCTTGCCCACGCCTATGTCCTGAATGGTATTGCCTAGGCTTTCTTGTAGGGTTTTAATGGTTTGAGGTCTAACATGTAAGTCTTTAATCCATCTTGAATTAATTTTTGTATAAGGTGTAAGGAAGGGATCCAGTTTCAGCTTTCTACATATGGCTAACCAGTTTTCTCAGCACCATTTATTAAATAGGGAATCCTTTCCCCATTTCTTGTTTTTGTCAGGTTTGTCAAAGATCAGATAGTTGTAGATATGCAGCATTATTTCTGAAGGCTCTGTTCTGTTCCATTGATCTATATCTCTGGTTTGGTACCAGCACCATGCTGTTTTGGTTACTGCAGCCTTGTAGTATAGTTTGAAGTCAGGTAGCGTGATGCCTCCAGCTTTGTTCTTTTGGCTGAGGATTGACTTGGCGATGCAGGCTCTTTTTTGGTTCCATATGAACTTTAAAGTCGTTTTTTCCAATTCTGTGAAGAAAGTCATTGGTAGCTTGATGGGGATGGCATTGAATCTATCAATTACCTTGGGCAGTATGGCCATTTTCACAATATTGATTCTTCCAACCCATGAGCATGGAATGTTCTTCCATTTGTTTGTATCCTCTTTTATTTCATTGAGCAGTGGTTTGTAGTTCTCCTTGAAGAGGTCCTTCACATCCCTTGTAAGTTGGATTCCTAGGTATTTGATTCTCTTTGAAGCAATTGTGAATGGGAGTTCACTCATGATTTGGCTCTCTGTTTGTCTGTGATTGGTGTACAAGAATGCTTGTGATTTTTGTACATTGATTTTGTATCCTGAGACTTTGCTGAAGTTGCTAATCAGCTTAAGGAGATTTTGGGCTGAGACAATGGGGTTTTCTAGATATACAATCATGTCATCTGCAAACAGGGACAATTTGACTTCCTCTTTTCCTAATTGAATACCCTTTATTTCCTTCTCCTGCCTGATTGCCCTGGCCAGAACTTCCAACACTATGTTGAATAGGAGTGGTGAGAGAGGGCATCCCTGTCTTCTGCCAGTTTTCAAAGGGAATGCTTCCAGTTTTTGCCCATTCAGTATGATATTGGCTGTGGGTTTGTCATAGATAGCTCTTATTATTTTGAGATACATCCCATCAATACCTAATTTATTGAGAGTTTTTAGCATGAAGGGTTGTTGAATTTTGTCAAAGGCCTTTTCTGCATCTATTGAGATAATCATGTGGTTTTTATCTTTGGTTCTGTTTATATGCTGGATTACATTTATTGATTTGTGTATGTTGAACCAGCCTTGCATCCCAGGATGAAGCCCACTTGATCATGGTGCATAAGCTTTTTGATGTGCTGCTGGATTCGGTTTGCCAGTATTTTATTGAGGATTTTTGCATCAATGTTCATCAAGGAAATTGGTCTGAAATTCTCTTTTTTGGTTATGTCTCTGCCAGGCTTTGGTATCAGGACGATGCTGGCCTCCTAAGATGTGTTAGGGAGGATTCCCTCTTTTTCTGTTGATTGGAATAGTTTCAGAAGGAATGGTACCAGTTCCTCCTTGTACCTCTGGTAGAATTCGGCTGTGAATCCATCAGGTCCTGGACTCTTTTTGGTTGGTAAGCTATTGATTATTGCCACAATTTCAGAACCTGTTATTGGCCTATTCAGAGATGCAACTTCTTCCTGGTTTAGTCTTGGGAGGGTGTATTTGTCGAGGAATTTAATCCATTTCTTCTAGATTTTCTAGCTTATTTGCATAGAGGTGTTTGTAGTATTCTCTGATGGTAGATTGTATTTCTGTGGGATCGGTGGTGATATCCCCTTTTTCGTTTTTTATTGCATCTATTTGATTCTTCTCTCTTTTCTTCTTTATTAGTCTTGCTAGCGGTCCATCAATTTTGTTGATCTTTTCAAAAAACCAGCTCCTGGATTCATGAATTTTTTGAAGGGTTTTTTGTGTCTCTATTTCCTTCAGTTCTGCTCTGATTTTAGTTATTTCTAGCCTTCTGCTAGCTTTTGAATGTGTTTGCTCTTGCTTTTCTAGTTCTTTTAATTGTGATGTTAGGGTGTCAATTTTGGATCTTTCCTGCTTTCTCTTGTGGGCATTTAGTGCTATAAATTTCCCTCTACACACTGCTTTGAACGTGTCCCAGAGATTCTGGTATGTTGTGTCTTTGTTCTTGTTGGTTTCAAAGAACATCTTTATTTCTGCCTTCATTTCATTATGTACCCAATAGTCATTCAGGAGCAGGTTGTTCAGTTTCCATGTAGTTGAGTGGTTTTGAGTGAGTTTCTTAATCCTGAGTTCTAGTTTGATTGCACTGTGGTCTGAGAGACAGTTTGTTATAATTTCTGTTCTTTTACATTTGCTGAGGAGAGCTTTACTTCCAACTATGTCGTCAATTTTGGAGTAAGTGTGGTGTGGTGCTGAAAAAAATGTATATTCTGTTGATTTGGGGTGGAGAGTTCTGTAGATGTCTATTAGGCCCACTTTGTGCAGAGCTGTGTTCAATTCCTGGATATCCTTGTTAACTTTCTGTCTCGTTGATCTGTCTAATGTTGACAGTGGGGTGTTAAAATCTCTCATTATTATTGTGTGGGAGTTCAAGTCCCTCTGTAGGTCACTCAGGACTTGCTTTATGAATCTGGGTGCTCCTGTGTTGGGTGCATATATATTTAGGATAGTTAGCTCTTCTTGTTGAATTGATCCCTTTACCATTATGTAATGGCCTTCTTTGTCTCTTTTGATCTTTGTTGGTTTAAAGTCTATTTTATCAGAGACTAGGATTGCAACCCCTGCCTTTTTTTGTTTTCCGTTTGCTTGATAGGTCTTCCTCCATCCCTTTATTTTGAGTCTATGTGTGTCTCTGCACATGAGATGGGTTTCCTGAATACAGCACACTGATGGGTCTTGACTCCTTATCCAGTTTGCCAGTCTGTGTCTTTTAATTGGAGCATTTAGCCCATTTACATTTAAAGTTAATATTGTTTTGTGTGAATTTGATCCTCTCATTATGATGTTAGTTGGTTATTTTGCTTGTTAGTTGATGCAGTTTCTTACTAGCCTCAATGGTCTTTACAATTTGGCATGTTCTTGCAGTGGCTGGTACCAGTTATTCCTTTCCATGTTTAGTGCTTCCTTCAGGAGCTCTTGTAGGGCAGGCCTGGTGGTGACAAAATCACTCAGCATTTGCTTGTCTGTAATGTATTTTATTTCTCCTTCACTTATGAAGCTTAGTTTGGCTGGATATGAAATTCTGGGTTGAAAATTCTTTTCTTTAAGAATGTTGAATATCGGCCCCTACTCTCTTCTGGCTTGTAGAGTTTCTGCCGAGTAATCCGCTGTTAGTCTGATAGGCTTCCTTTTGTGGGTAACCCGACCTTTCTCTCTGGCTGCTCTTAACATTTTTTCCTTCATTTCAACTTTGGTGAATCTGACAATTATGTGTCTTGGAGTTGCTCTTCTCGAGGAGTATCTTTGTGGCATTCTCTGTATTTCCTGAATCTGAATGTTGGCCTGCCTTGCTAGATTGGGGAAGTTCTCCTGGTAATATCTTGCAGAGTGTTTTCCAGCTTGGTTCCATTCTCCCCGTCATTTTCAGGTACACCAATCAGACATAGGTTTGGTCTTCTCACATAGTCCCAAATTTCTTGGAGGCTTTGTTTGTTTCTTTTTATTCTTTTTTCTCTAAACTTCCCTTCTCGCTTCATTTCATTCATTTCATCTTCCATCACTGATACCCTTTCTTCCAGTTGATCACATTGGCTCCCAAGGCTTCTGCAATCTTCGCGTAGTTCTCAATACTTGGCTTTCAGCTCCATCAGCTCCTTTAAGCCCTTCTCTCCATTGGTTATTCTAGTTATCCATTCGTCTAATTTTTTTTCAAAGTTTTTAACTTCTTTGCTGTTGTTTTGAATTTCCTCCTGTAGCTCGGAGTAGTTTGATCATCTGAAGCCTTCTTCTCTCAACTCGTCAAAGTCATTCTCCATCCAGCTTTGTTCCATTGCTGGTGAGGAACTGCGTTCCTCTGGAGGGGGAGAGGTGCTCTGTTTTTTAGAGTTTCCAGTTTTTCTGCTCTGTTTTTTTCCCCATCTTTGTGGTTTTATCTGCTTTTGGTCTTTGATGATGGTGATGTACAGATGGGTTTTTGGTGTTGATGTCCTTTCTGTTTGTTAGTTTTCCTTCTACCAGACAGGACCCTCAGCTGCAGGTCTGTTGGAGTTTGCTAGAGGTCCACTCCAGACCCTGTTTGGCTGGGGGTCAGCAGCGGTGGCTGCAGAACAGCGGATTTTCGTGAGACCACAAATTCAGCTGTCTGATAGTTCCTCTGGAAGTTTTGTCTCAGAGGAGTACCTGGCCAAGTGAGGTGTCAGTCTGTCCCTACTGGGGGGTGCCTCCCAGTTAGGCTGCTCAGGGGTCAGGAACCCACTTTAGGAGGCAGTCTGTCCATTCTCAGATCTCCAGCTGCATGCTGGGAGAACCACTACTCTCTTCAAAGCTGTCAGTCAGACAGGGACATTTAAGTCTGCAGAGGTTCCTGCTGAATTTTTGTTTGTCTTTGCCCTGCCTCCAGAGGTGGAGCCTACAGAGGCAGGCAGGCCTCCTTGAGCTGTGGTGGGCTCCACCCAGTTTGAGCTTCCTGGCTGCTTTGTTTACCTAAGCAAGCCTGGGCAATGGTGGACACCCCTCCCTGAGCCTCGCTGCTGCCTTGCAGTTTGATCTCAGACTGCTGTGCTAGCAATCAGCGAGACTCCTTGGGCATAGGACCCTCCGAGCCAGGTGCGGGACACAATCTCCTGGTGTGCCGTTTTCCAGGCCCGTTGGAAAAGCGCAGTATTAGGCTGAGACTGACCCAATTTTCCAGGTGGTGTCTGTTACCCCTTTCTTTGACTAGGAAAGGGAACTCCCTGACCCCTTGTGTTTCCCGAGTGAGGCAATGCCTTGCCGTGCTTCAGCTTGTGCACAGTGCACTGCACCGACTGTCCTGCACCCACTGTTTGGCACTCCCTAGTGAGATGAACCCGGTACCTCAAATGGAAATGCAGAAATCACCCATCTTCTGTGTCCCTCAGGCTGGGAGCTGTAGACCGGAGCTGTTCCTATTCGGCCATTTTGGCTCCACCCTTTTCACCATCAATTTGTTTATTTTTATGTACTTCATCTATGTCATATTTCTAATGCAAGATTTTGTTAAACACAAAAAATAATTGCTTTGAACATTTAAGATATAACTTCCTTTTATGTGTGCAGATTAAAAAGATTTAAGCTGTTGCCAATTCTAAAAGTGCTAACTGTTGAAAATATGTTTTCAACTAGACATCATTAATGTCTACAGTTCTAGTGAATATTTTTCTCTTAGATCCTGAGAATCTCTGAAAATTATGCATTTTGCCAAAGTTGCAGTTGTTAAGAAGGAGCAATTGTTGCCTACTTATTCTCATAAACACATTTTGGCATAATTATGTAATTGTAATCCAAAATTCTCTTCTCTGAAGCAAAACGACCTTTAAGAGGTAGAATGTATAAAATTCATCACCATCTTTATTGCTTTGACTCAATATAATTCTGTCAGACATTCAGCAAAAGACTTTAAACTTAGCCGGACAAAAAAGTATGCTAATATGCTAGTAGATACCAATCGCATATTTTTCCTTAAAGTGAAGAATTGTTACTTTCAGCAACATCATTTGTAAACTGTGGCTGTCACCATGAGAGTATTAATTTAAAAAAAAATAGTGTGAGATTTATATTAACATCAGACGGTCCCAATGTCCAGAACAAAAATAATCAGTGAGTAAATACAGGAATTCTGCTTCTACCACCAGGACAATTGTGAGTAATGCCTTACACCCTGAATCCACTCAAGGGTAAGGCAGGAGGTATTTCCTGAGCCTTGAAGCAGCAGTGAATAAAGGAAACAGACTCAGCTCAGAGCTCAGGTTCTGAACTGAACTGTGTACTGTTACCTGTGTGGTTAACATTGGTCAAATTACTTGTACACTCTGTCTCAAATTATTCTCCATATAACAGGAATACATATGAAACATGTAGCATATTTCATAAAGTCCTAATTCTGATACTTACCTCTCTCCAGGTTTTTGCCAGTCAAAGCACCAGGATCCTAACTGTAAAAGCTAGATATTGGGTCATTCCACTTAGGATTCTATATTTAACAATATCTATAAGACTTTGAACCTTATAAAAATGATAAAAAATGGTTATTTAAATTAGCTGACCCCACATTTTATAATAAAAAATACACCCAGTTTACTGTGCAACCTTACGTATACGTGTGTGCAGGGTACTTGTACATTTTCCTAAAGGATTAGATGGTATATTTTAACTCCTGATGCTATGATGGATTCTATTTCTATACAGCTCTTGCAGTTCACTGTTCAACTGATTGGGTCTGGGGCATCTGTTTTCTTCCTCCTGGTTTCTTATTAATGGGTTTTAATTGTGCTGCTATACTCAAGTGATTTCTGCTGAAGGTTTCACTCATGTAATATGCCCCAGCCTGCTGGCAGTGTGGTGTTCTTGTTCTTTAGATCAGGATTGACATCTTCTGCTTTAATCATTGCATTCTCTCTGCAGGACCGATATTCTTCTCTATGCTGTGGGAACTTTACAACAGTTTAAACTCCTTTAGGCAAAAAAGTAATTTCCTGTTTGGAGCATAAAATGAAATAAGAGCCATATGCTTAGTGTCATTATACTTTCAAGGTAATACATTAAATACTCCTAGCAACAGTACTTTAAAGTCATTTCTATTTAATCATTTCATGTTCACTGTCTCCTAATGGTCATAAAAAGTTACATCAAAGAATCCTGGTGAGATAATATTTTATTGAAAGTGCAAAGATTTTCATCTCATCCAGAAGGACATTTAATGGTGGGTAACAGAAAACAAATAGGTTATGGATTTTTAGCAATTTGAGGGAGGAGAGGATAGGAGCTGTAGGGGTAGAACAAGATGGAGTAGCTTAAAGAAAGATGTTAAAAACTGGAGAAAGATTGTTTTGAAAATCAGCCAAGAAGAAAGATGCTTTATTTTTTCAATGTTATTTTAGAGGTAGATCATTGTGAGAGTGACTCTATAAAATTCATTAATAATTCTCTGCTTATTCCTTTAATAATTCTCTTCCTTCAAGAAGATTTTTGAAAATTTCAAGACCATCTACAGTATTATTAATTTCTGGCATAGTCAATATGTGGATGCAAAAACCTAGTAAAGACTCTGTCAGAAAAACAAGCAGTTTGTAACCAAAGAGAGTAGCTTGCAATGATAGTGAGACCATTAACTGAGATGATTTTGAAGAAACGTGTGCGATGATAAAGAGCTTTGTGACAATGAGTAGTCTCCAAAGATGGAAAATGATTTGTACGTGAAAAATACTTAATATATTCTGTTGCATAGCTCTCAAAATAAAGGCATCATAGGCAGGCTTGAGACAATTTGAAGTGAATTGACTAACGTACACCTTCAGCTTCCCCTCTAGTCTTCTTTTTTTGTTTTTGCCTTATACTCCAGTCACAGTTTCTTCTTCAGTAGTAAACTCTGAACACATATAGTTTGTGCCTTTGCACATGCTGGAGAAGGTTTGTCTCCCTTTTCCACCAATCTAAATATTTCTAATTCTTCAAGACTCTGCTTAAATACCACTTTCTCATCATCTAAACTAAGTGATTCTTCCTCTACATATTCTTGTCACTGAACCGTTATCATTAGCTCTTGTGCCATTCTGCCTTTGGCTTTGTTTTCTGTTTACAACTTTGCCTTTTCCAAATCTTGAAAAAATATTTAACTCATCTTTGTACGTAGCACCAAAGAAAGTGCCTAATAACTAGTAAGCATACAATTTTATTTGCTTAATCCAGAGTAATTATTGGTAGTTTGAAATATTAGAAGATCAATTTAAATGTCTGTATATCCATTTCAGTGGTAGAGTCTTGTTAGTTCAGACTCCTCTCAGAATTTTTCTTCTTCTTTTGCTTTCTAGAGATAAAAGTAACTGTCCTGCATTACATCATGGAACTGTTGGGAGGATCACATGAGATAAGGTACGTGAACGTTTATTATAAGCTGCAGAACACTATACAAAAATAGCATCTTGTTTTTATGAAATGAACTGTGATTTGACCACATTATGCAAGAATTTCCTTCTATGACTATGTAATCTTTTCTTTACCCTTCCATTATGGCTTTAAAAAAATGGCTGCAAATTTTTGACATTCCTCCCATGGAGAAGTGAAGTCTAACTCTAACCCCCTTCTACCACCATCACCCCTGGAATCTTGTCTTGGCCTAATGACTTTCTCATAACTAACACAATGCACAGAGCTGATGCCATGTGTAATAAAAGACCAAAAAACTTCCACTAGACCTTCTGGAATAATTGCTCTCTGGATGCTTCCTCTCAAATTCTGGTGATCATGTTGTGAAAAGCTCAAGCCACATGGAGGTGCTTGTTGGACAGGCCTAGCTGACCCTATCCTTCAGCTATCAAGCCCAAGTGCTAGACATGTACATGAAGAAGCCACCAGGTTAGATAATTCTAACCCTGGTCATTCCAGTCCTCCCAACCAAGGACCCAGCCACTGTGAAACAGAGAAGAGCCAGCCCCATTTGGCTTTTCTGAATTCTGAGCCCACAGAATCCATGAACATAATAGAACTTTTGTTATTTTTGTGCTACTAAGTCTTGGAGTGGTTTGTTACATACAATGGATAACTGGAAAAACTTCTTATATATAGCCTGCCAATTTTACCCTTACCATTTATTAGCTATATTACTCAAAACAGGCTGGGCAACATTGAGGTAAAACACAAGCCAACAATCTTGGTGGTTTTAAATAACAAGGGCTCATTTCCTGCCCTGCATGTCCACCATGGATCAACTGGGAGGCTCACCTCTTCAAAGTTCCAGAGGGACCTGAGCTCATTGGTATTGCCAATCAATGAGCCAGAAGGCAAACCAAGCTCTGGAGTGTCTTATCCAAGCAGCTAAATGCTAGGCCTGGAAATGGCACATGCCACTTCTGCTGATAGCTGTTTAGCTGGAACTAATGACATGGCTCCCCCTACCCAAAAAAGGTGCCAGAAGTATTAGTCCTATCACGTACTCAGGAGGAAGGGAGCCAGAAGTATTTGATAAGCAGCACTAATGACTACCATATAAGGACTTCCAAAGACGTTGCCTGCCTGGAATTCCCAGCCAAAACCTCTCCCTCAACCTCTGGCTTCAAATTTGTTCCTGCCATCACCTGTGTTGGCTATTCCTATCTCCCAAGGCCAGTCACTTTTTTATTGCTACCATTTCACCATTGGTGAAATATATGGATATATAATCTTTCCTGCCTACCCTTCCTGCACATTATCTGCATATAAAGTAGTGGCTGTGGTGGTCTCCATGACAACCAAGACTATCTAGTGCTTTTGCTAAACCCTAATCATAGGGTGTTTTTTTTCTCTCTCTCTTTCTGTCTTTTCTTTAGCAGAGCCAAAAATCAAGCTCATATAGAGAGTTCATCATTCCTCTTTCACCTCAATAAAAAGTATAGCCTGGACTCACATCTCTAGCCTAAAATGATTACTCATACAGGGTATCCATTAAAGATATTTATTTTAAAAAATACAAGGAGTAATGTGCCACCACACCTGGTTAATTTTTGTATTGTTAGTAAAGACAGGGTTTCTCCAAGTTGGTCAGGCTGGTCTTGAACTCCCAACATCAGGTGATCTTCCTGCCTCGGCCTCCCAAAGTACTGGGATTACATGCATGAGCCACTGTGCCCGGCTAGTATTACCTTCCTTTAAGCAAGCATAAGAATAATGGCTACATTTAGGGTCTCTGATAGCTCTAGAAGGTTTGTAGAAGATTTTAGAAATTCTCAACCTATAATATGGCTGAACTCAGATGTTTAAGACTTCTAGGTACAAGGTAGTGAATGACAAACATAATTGATACCATGAAATGTGATACCACAAATTAAACAGTTTGGGAGAAGTCTTGCCAAAGGCTAAAATCCAAAAACATACTCCTCTGCTAAGTGCCTTTGAGTGGTACCAGTGACCTAAATAATATTAAGTAGCCTTCTACTCACCCACATCCTCCTTGAGATTTTAGCAAAATGTAACTGACCCTGCTCGCTAGTTCTTTTTGAAATGTACCTGGTTAGAATCCCACAACTTTAAGAATTTTTCCTCTGGCATCTCCTGTAACTCTTTCTCTCATACTATTAATGAATCCTATTCTTCCTTATCTCCTGAATGTGGCTATTTCCCCAAGGTTGCATCATTGTTTTCATCCATTAAAGTGGCTTCAAGCAACCGTGAATCAAGGATGACAAGCAAAACTGTACTTTAAGTCCTAGCTTCTCTCACACTCTCCAAACTCATGTTTTTCTCATGCCTACTAACAGCAATATTATCAGCAGAACCAGCTAACTGATATTAAGCCACATTATATCCCTTTTCATGAGAAGAATTTTACATGAATTACCTCATTTACTTGACACACAAACCTATATTCAGGTACTAAAGTTAGCTCTATTTTACAGATTAGAAACCAAGGCTCAAAAAGAAGTAATTACCCAATATGTGGTAGAGAAGCATTCAAACCTAGATGTGTCTTACTTCAGAGCCTGATATCTTTATTCTTATGCTTGAAGATTTTTCTTGTGGATACGCTATTAGTGTATCAGAATCAAAACATCTAAATTCAAAAATTCAAATTCAAAATTTTATCCTCTCTTTGCTATTTCTGTCAATGTTATTAATGTTTTATTAATCACCTAAACTTTAAACCTTGAAATTACTGCAAACCTCTCCATGTTCCTTCCACTTTCCCTCCTGTACCAATAAACTAAATTCTGTAGATTAAGTCTTCCCAATATTTTTCATACCATTCCATTTCTGCTACCATTATCTTCAGCCTTATACTTCTATCAGCTCTCTCTACCTGACATCACTCCCCTGAAAACTGTTCTCAGGCTGATTTTTCTAAAGAACTGTTTCAAACATCTCATTCTCTACAAACTCAAGTCTAAAGCCCTTAGCCTGATGCTGAAAGTGTATGCTTGATCTGACCCCAGACTTATTTGTAAGAATCCAACTGAGCAGATCTGATCACTATTTCTTGAACATTCCTCTCTCTCTCCTGCCTTTTTGAATGTCATTCCATACACATCTAACACCCCATATTTACTTATAAAATCCTACTCATCCTTTAGAGCTCCAATCAAATGCTACTTCCTCCAGGAGCCCAACTGGGTCTCCTCAGTAAGAAGAGGTCTGTCTCTCCTCTGATCTCACAAATACTTGGTTTATACCACTATTAACATGCTTATCTCATACTACTATACCTTAAGCTCTGGTTCTGTGTAGTTATCTTAGTTTATACTCCAATATTAAAATCACCAGGAAGAAAATGCCTTATTTTATACACATTTGTATTCCTTAGAGTATCTAATACAGCTCTTTGCACATAGTAGAAAATCAACAAATATTATGTGAATGAATAAAAAACAGGAACTTAGACATGGAACGTATCTTCAGAAAGACATAAATCACAGAAATGAACAGTTTATAAAGCTTAAATTGAGAGTTTTATATGCCTTGTATATATATATATATATATATCACTATATGTACATATATCACTAATGTGTATATATACATTAGTCATCAGTGACTATGTTCAAGTATTTACATTCTAGAAGCAAACTCAGGCAGAAGGGGATTTTGTTTTGGAGAGCCTGCCTTAATTAAAGAGTATTTGCTGGATCTCTAGCAGTCAACATTGGAGAGAAAGAGAAGTAGTCATTTCCAAATTTTTCTACATTATCTAATGTAACCATGTTTTATGCCAAAAAATACACGATGCCTATTTTGTGTGCAATGATAAATTAAATTATTTGGCTTATGATGGAGTTGAGAACTAAACTTCTGCAAATTTCAACAAAACAAAACAGCATTTGGAGCATCAGACATTAAAAATACTATTAACGATTCTTCACTTTTTCATTTAGTCCCCTAACTCCTCTCCTAAGACATAACCGTAAGTGTTCAATGTAAAGCCAGAAAAATCTATCATAG
This sequence comes from Hylobates moloch, assembly GCF_009828535.3. Lineage (NCBI taxonomy): Eukaryota > Metazoa > Chordata > Mammalia > Primates > Hylobatidae > Hylobates > Hylobates moloch. The sequence continues at coordinate 106,428,194 of NW_026652278.1, read as the reverse complement.
CAACTTGAAAATCAAAATCAAAGTATCACATTTCATTTTCAGTTGTATTATTATTTCTTAATTGTCTTGTCATTGTGCTTATAAAACAGTAAATTCATAAAAACATATTGTAAAACCACTGTCCTTTGAAGGAGATTTTTTTGTTGAGAATGTTCACCCTAGAAATTGTGAAGTAGGAGGGAAGCTTAGAGTTCATTTCAATCCTGTGGCTGATGCACGAATTTCTGTTCATCCCTGACAAAAGGACGTGCAGCCTCTGAATATGTCCACACAAGGTGCCTCACAAGGTATTCTCTTTCATTTTCAAACAGCGCCCACTGTTAGAAAATTCTTTATTTGTCAAAATTATATCTCTGCTCTCTGGATCCTGAACAATAGGACTGATGTTTTGAAATATCACAGCCCTTTAAATATTTACAGAAAATGGTCACATCTTCTCTCTTCCAAAGTGTTGTGAGACAGGGACTTTATTTTAGTTCAGCATTATAAGATATAATTATGTCAAAAGCCCTAGACAAGATCTGGGACTATATGATTTTGATAAGCCTTTACTAAGAGTTTCGTCTGAATCTCTTCACCCTCCCACCTCAGCCATGAACACTAATCACCTGATTTTGCCCACTCTATATTGGCAAATCTACTATGATTTGTTCCTGACACAGAAAACCACCAGAATGCCCACTGTTAGAATTTCATACATTTGTCAAGCTTCATTAATGTAACTGTGGATTCCATCTTGCTATGATTCTGATCTTTTCACTCCTATACATTGGTTCATCTGTGACTTGCTGCTTTGAACTCCATCCTCTTGTGCCTGACCACAATTCACTATCCCTCCTTCTGTACCAGATATCTACCTATGTGCTTTACTAATATGGCAGGATTACACCTCAAAGAATTGATTTGTGTATTTACCGAGTATTGTCTCTCCCTCTGCTTTCTCAGTAGTACTTTAAGGCACTTTTCCTAACACATGGCTTCTGTCGACCAAAGACCTTTACAAAGAGTGAAGTCATCAGCCACTGTTTGAGGCAGAAAGCTTTGGAAGTCAGTTTGAAGGCTGAATTTTTCTGCTCCTAGAAACAAGATGATTCAGAGGACATAAAAGGAGAGGGACTTGATGGAGAAGCTACTCAGACTAGGGAAAAAGTGAGGGAGAAACTGAGCGTTCGAAGTTTGGGTGAGGTCTCTGAAAGGCATTGAGGGATGGACTGGATTAGGAACAGGCATGAGAAAACTCTTCCATCAGGAGGACTTAAACTTGCTACCTAGCTGTAAGGGTCATAAGGGGACCCGCAGTCACCAGCAGCCATCCATATACAGTGCTCTGAAAAGAGCATCCATGTGTCTTTCCTTTGTAATAACTGAAGGATTGTGATTTTTACTTTTGGGCATGCTTATGTGATTAGTGTATGCCTCTCTTCACCTAAGACAATAGTTCCATGATGACTGGACTGTACTCGGTTGCACTTATTGTACCCAGGCACCTAGAACAGTGACTGGCATATAGTAAGCATTGTATAAGTGCTTACTAAATGAATGAAATATAAATGATGCTAGGGTAGAGAGATTACAACTTAGTCAAGAATAGATAATTAGCTACATGTGTATGCTTAAGTAACTATTAGGAACATTGGTATATACTTTATCATAATGTTGTTTTGGTTTTCCTCAAGTAGGTATTTTGTTGTATTCCATAATCCTTCATTAAATAATTTACTTAGGCATTGTAAAACAAACACATTTGAAGTGGTTAGAAGCATTCAACCACCTGGAGACCACCAGCGTAGGGTTTGTTAAAAGACAGCTACACTGTTGGCATCCTGGCAAGAATAACTGCACACATGGTATCCAAACAAGGACTATTCCAAGTGTGGATAAGCCAAGTGTTACATAATAAGTTAGGGTCATCCAATGTGGGCTGTGCTTGACCATAATCTCTAGATACTGCTCCACAGCTCATTTTTGGAACATCTCAGTGATTTTTTTTATAGCCCGTTTGAATAGTCAAAGTAATAGAACAACAACAAAAAGTGTCTAAGAAGTTGATTCCATTCCAATTTTTGTTATTTGAAGCACTTAATCAAATGATTATGTGAAAATTGTTATTTTGAATGAGACTAATTTTAAAGGAGACATTCAGTATATGAACTCCATATGTTGCAGCCAGGCATACTTCCTTTGACCTTGAAGTCTGACTAACCAGAAGATTTTTTTCTTCTCTGCTTAACAAGGATTTCTGAGAACCAGTATACTTTTTTTGGAAGGGAGAGAAAAGGACTTAAAAGCAATTATTTTCCCCCATGATGTAGCTGTCAGTACCAACTATGCAGAACAGGTATCTTCCCATAATCTCTTTAATAAAAGGTTTTTGTTTTGTCATTGCTTTGTTTATTTGTTTTGTTTTTTCTGCTCAGGTTTGAGATGGAGGAACAAATAAAGGAGAATATTGTGCTTTCCCTCCTCCATCACAATCCTTCTTACCACTTTTGCCTCAAACCCTTTCTATATTCAGTCCTCCTAAAGCAACACTGTAATTTGAGAAGGAGAGAGAAAGAACTAGGAAAGAGAAGACAGAAAGTCTTATTGGGAGAGAGAGTGACTGGGATCTCCTGAGAGTTTGCACGGGCTCAGCAGGGAGGGGACAGACCTTGTCTAAGACTTTTGAAATAATTTATCCTTTATAAAAAATATAAAATCCTTTAATGCTGGACTAAAAGTAAGCCTCTTTCTCACAACACCTTTTCTGAAAGAGAGGAGATGTGAAACTTGTCTTCAAATAATTAAATGGCCATTAGATTCAGAAACATCAGGCCTGCTATTTTTAAGAGACACATATATAACAAGTAACAGAAAGGATAGAGGAAAATGCTTATGAACTGGAAATGGATGGAAATGTAACACAAGCTACATTTACATTTACAAGTTACATTCCCCTCTGCTGTCCTTCATCTCATTTTCCCACTGGCTCTTCTAACTCATGCCATGGTAAAAAACATGTGTCACATATCAATCTATTCACAAAATAATCTCTCTGCTCTTTAGTTCTAACCACAGTTTCCCTGAAGCCTCTGCAGTAGAGGCTGCTGATTCTTTCAAGCTTCATGAGCCCTGGTTTAGGTTCTCGTTTTCTGTGGTGAATGCTGTTTCCTGCCTTATTCCACCAGCCAAATACAAAAATCTGCTCTTCTTAGATTCAGACTAGACAGCTATGTCAACTTTTGTACTCTGTTATTTTTTAGCAATTGCCCTGCATTTATTACACATTGGAAACTGGTTCATTCTGTTAAGTTGGAAAACTTCAGAGTCATACTATATTGAGAGTTTTTCCCTTACCAGTCGAGGTGGACAGCTTCTAAGATGAACTCATGATCCCCATTTTCTGGCATTCACATCTTTATGTAATCCACCCCCTCCCCCGCCCCAAGTTTAATTACAGGGAGAGCCTATAACTTACTTCTAACCAACAGATTATGGCAAAGATGATGGGATGGCACCCTAGCATATGTCTCCTTGCTGGTTTGATGAAGTAAGAAACCATGTTGGGAAAGCTTATATGGCAAAGAACTTCAGGTGGCCTGTGGGAACTGTGAATAGCTTCTAAATGATGAGAATTGACTGTAGGAGCTCAAGGCAGTTTCAGCTCACAACCAACAAGAGGTCACAGCCCTCAATCCTACAACTGCAAAGAAATTCTTCTAGTAATCTGAGTGAGCTTGGAAATAGATTCCTCAACAGTCAAATCTCAAATGAGAACACACTCCAGCCAACACATTAATTGCAGCACTGTAAGACCCTAAGAAGAGAATCCAGCTAGGCAGTAACTGGACTCATGACTCACAGAAACTGTGAGATAATTAATATTGTCTTAAGCCACTAAGTTTGTGATTTGTAACACAGCAATAGATCACTAATGCAATAATTTCCCTTTGCATTTCTTTCACAACTATCCACTCTCATAGCTTTACCCTCCATCTTGTCATGCCCTGCAAACTAAAATGTCTGAAAATTTTAGCTAATCTTCTCTATAAACATATTTCCTATCTATTCTTTGACTTCCAAGTTGAAAACTTCCAGTAACTTGGTCTTTCTCAGATCTCAATCCCTCTTTTAAAAACAAACAAACAAACAAACAAACCTTTCACAAGTTTCTGTCTTCATTCTCCATGCATCTTGGACCTGGCTGATCATCTGAATTTTCATTTGATTTGTACCATTGCTTCTCTTATACAATTATCCTTTCCTGTCCTTTCCAAACCAAATCACAAAAATGATAACAGTTGCATTATCAACACCGATCCCTGCATACATGAGCACTATTCAAGGAAGCCACACATTCATATTGACACCTCTACAACTTTAGTATGCAAGAAATTGCTTCTTAATCCCAAACTCTAAATCTGAAATCTTATCCCCAGACACTTACAACATCCTTAATAGTTTTACTTGAATTGTTCATCTTGCTCTTTGTAAAACAAATGTATTTTTGTAAGAAATATGTAGATTATCCTGATTGCTTCAAATATTGTTTTCTGAGGGATGTTTAAAAAGATATAAATATGCTATTTTGAATTACCCTATTTGGACCTTGTTTTCACTAGTAACCCTGTTTATATTTGATATACAAATTAGCCTTCATAGCCTTTATAAAGCCTTATTCATGATATATTTAAATGCCCTGGAGTTTCTGTTTCTATGATACTGTCACCTTTAACAATGTTCTCCATAAGTTATTCATAAGTTATTATTACTCAAAAGAAGATGTTGAATTTAAGACAACAAGTATGAGGTAAAAATTTGAAGACCTATTAGAAGAAGATATTATATACTCAACTTACTATATATTGTACTATCCAGCTTATTTTTTTCCAAAGAGTATTGTTCAACCAATGTGGAGAAGGATTGATGTGAAAAGGGCCATGATTACTGAAAAGTACTATTTGTTTTGAGTTAGGGAAAAGGCATTAGATAATAAAAATCTTTTGAAACTGAATAAAATACTTTTAAGAAAGATATCCTCATAAGATACTTGAAAAGAAGAAGTGATTAGTCATGGTTTTTCAGAGGCATTCAGTGAGTGCGGTCAGTGGGTGAGGAAATTGAACTCTCAGTCTGACTTCTGGACCACTCTTTGACATTTGGCCTATCCTTTCTTAGCTGTACTTTACCCAAAAGAAACAATAATTATATGTGCCCCCATAATATTTTCCAAAACGCTTAACATCCTAAAACAAAGGATTCTAAACAAAAAAGCAATTTAATTATAAATATGGACAGTACTATAAATACCAGAGTTGAATATTTTCTATCTCCAAGAACAGCTTTATTTAGAAAGTCATTATCTACAGATGGCCAAGAATAAATCTTATTAAGATGTGCATGTTTGACAGCATTAACACCCATCAGAATCCAGAGTATTGCATTCCATTGAAGTGACAGAATTGATATAGTACTTGTTGCCTATGTTAACAAACAATTCATTGGTTAATTAATTAAAGAAATTGTTGAGAACATTTTTAACTTGTTAGAGTTTAACTTCCAATGGAACATAATGATTAGTGATATTATTATCATTGATCTGAGCAGTTTAACCCTAAAGCACAAAGATTTTGACCTCCAACTTTCGTCTTCTCTCTCCAGTATATCTAAGACATTTCAGCAACTTGTCAGCAGTCAGTATCACTTTTCTTTTTCTACTTTCAGGATGGCAACTTTAATTAAGTAGTTTCTCCTCCTACTTTCAGATGCTCTCTGTACAGTAATATTTTACTTGTGATTTTCTCAGCCCTCCTACTCATTCCATTAAAGAGTAAGCCAGGAGCAGACTTTCTCTGACTCAAGTTTTTAGTTCCTCCTTTGTTTCTCTTGACAGATAAAATTCCCTTATTATATGTAACACCTACGGTAATTGCCATTGCTCAAAAAAAAAAATCTGTAAACTCTTTTCTAAATGTTATGAAGACATGCAGAAAGAAAAGTTCTTCACAAAATACAGATATTACTTTTATTTACATTCCAGCATTCTCTGAGGGGAAAAAAATGTAGAAAGCTTTTCACCCTGATGTCTCATTAATTCTGACAACACCCCTAGAGGCAGAGAAGTGGCGAGAGCCGTTATTCTTGTTACAGTGGAGAAAACGCTGAAAAACCCAAAGAGGCTAGAGATCTTGTTGAAGGTGACACACAGTTATTGGGAACCTGCAGGGAAAAAAAATATACACACAAACTTTAGGCTTCTGACTCCCAGGTATTTCAGTCCTCTCTTGAGTCTGCACATAGGTATCTCTTTATAAAGTCTCCTTTAATTTGAAATGGTACAAGTAATTAATTGTGTGGCAAAAACATGTGGAGTAACTCAAAACCCAGAAAAATCCCAAACAACACCAGACAAACCTCTGCATGTCCAAACCTGCCAATATGAAGTATCACATTTCTAAGCAAATATTCAAGGCATCTTAATGTAATGGGATGCCAAATACTAAGCACTGGGTTGCTAAGAATTTATCCCCTCCTCCTGGTGTGCCATCATTCATTTGGAGGCTGGAAACCTGAAAGCTACATTTCCCCAGACTCCTTTGCGGTTAGTGTTCTAAGTGCAAAGTAGGTGCTGACGATAAGGTGTACTTATGCAAAATTCGGAAGACAGAAGTGAGGAGGAGACCATCTCTAGGTTTCATACTTTGCTGTTCCTAGCAAACATGGTGATGGACATGTTTAGTGCTTTGCCAGTCCAGCTGTACATTGAGGTCTCCAGTGCAAAGCTTCCTATCCTAGCAGCAGCAGTAGTTGTCACTTTCCAGCCCATAGATCACAGCTAAATGTTTCTGTGTCCTGCTTATGGGACATAAATGGTGCAACTAGGATAATCACAGACTTGAGAAAGGCTCAGAGTTAGGATAGAGCTGCCTTTGCCCTTTATTCACTTTTTAGTTATTAGCAACTTAATTTCCTTGGTTAGGGAAAGAGAGCTTAGCTTTCTTCTCTGTAGAATAAGAATACCACTACTTACTTTGGAGGGTTAGGGTGAATCTACCTGGAAGCATCAAGCATAGTACCTTAGCTCATTCTATCTTTACCATCCTATCTTTGCCAAAAGCCCCAAAAAAGCAGAAATGTTATCTGTTTGGTTCACCACTCCATATATGATAGGTACTCAATAAATATCTGTTTAATAAATAAATACTTCCATCAGATGTGGATATAGGGGAGAGGTCATGTTTAAACATGGCTCCCTGGAATCTGTCCACCTTGTTGCTGCGTTTGTGAGTTTGTGAAGGGGATAATTTAGAGACTGACAGATGCTTCAGTGAAGCACACTATGTTTATTCCCTATCTGGCAAATATTTAGTTCTTAGTACATGACATCTTCTCATCATCTTTAGCATCACTACCATAATCATCATCAATGGAGTGCTTTTTCCATTTTTTTAAATGGTGTTTCCCTGCATCCAATGCTCCAAATTTCTAATAACCATGTGAAGAGGTGTGTGGGTTTTTTTGTTTGTTTGTTTTTTTGCTTGTTTTATCTTCTAGGATTACAAATTATTCACCTAACTCTCAAATCTTGTCATGCTTAAGCCCTAGAACTCATTTTTCCTGAGCCTGTCCTGCCCTAGTTAGGTCTAGAATATACATTAAATTTACTTTACTGAAAACCACAAAATAGCTCAGAACATATTAGGAATATGAGGACTATATTACAGGATTATAAGTTATCTCAAAGAGCAAGCCTGCTGAATGCAACACGGCTTCTAGAAGAACTAAAATCCATGAATGTAAAGCCAACAGGGATCATGAGAGTATTATCTCTTTCTGTGTCCTTCATTCTTCTGTCTCTGCAGACTGGATTTCTGGACTTCCCAGATGATGTGGCAGAATTTGGTTTCCAGCAACTCCTAGTTTTCATCTTATAGCTCCAATTACACAGAAACCAAATCCCTCTCTAGTTCTCAGTTTCAAATTCCTAGAAAAAACTTCTAACTGGCCATTCTTGGATCTGGGCACCGCGTATTGAACTTTAAAACTTCACAAGGGCAGCAACTGCATGTGTTTTGATCACCTATTACACAGTGCACATAGCAGATGTTCAATATATTTTTATTGCATGAGAACTCTGGCCAAGGAAGTGGGATTATGTACAAACATGGTTGCCAGGAGTCTACCCTTGTGGATTGAGTCTGGAATGCAGTTAAGATTGCCTTCGTGAACTGGACTGACCTTCCAAAATTCTCCCTTTATACTTACTCCATAACTTGGCTTCTGTTTCCTTTTCAACTTTCAATCAGTCTCTTCCTCACTCCTCACAATCCAGCTACAGTAGTTCACTGTCTGTCCCATATGACAACATTTATTTTCCTATCTCCAAGTTTTTCTAGTTTCGGTTTAGGCTGGAATGCACTTCCACTGGCCTTTTCTGTAGCAGCATATTCTCATCTTTTAACTGTATTATCACCTTTGCTCACATCTTTCAACGTCACCATCTCACCTAATCATCCTACCATAAATGGCTTCCCCCAGTTACTCTGTCTTACCATGCTGTTAATTTTCTTCATAGATAGCATTGCCATAATCAATAAATATCCTATATATTAATTTGTTCTTTGTATTTACTCTTTCTCCTGACTATTTCATAAACTTAAGGATGGTAAACATCTCATCTCCCTTGGTCACAGTTCTCACCCCAGTGTCTAGCACAGTGTCTGTAAAACTGTAGGGCTCCACAATCATTTGTCATTAATCTGGCAAGACATCAGGCTCTACCCAAGTCTGGTTGCTCTTGAATTATCACTGAAGGGATAGTAGTTAAGCATGAGAATAAAATCTGAATACTTGAATTTATATCCTAGATCTACCATTCAATAGTCAAGTGGCTTTATTTAAAATCAGTAACCTTCTGATTCCACATTATAAAATGGCAAAATGATACTAATGCTACCTAGCTTTTCCATGGGATTATTTAGGGATCAAATAATATATTACATAAAATCATTTCATGATTGGAAAATGGAACATAATGTTACTTATAGTATAGCTATTAATAGTACTGTAACATTAATTTCTTGAACTTTGAAGAGATAGAACGGCTGAATAGACCAATAACAGTTTAGGAGATTGAATCAGTAATAAAAATTATCTCATCAAAGAAAAGCCCAGGACCTTATGGATTCATTGCTGAATTCAACCAAACATTTTATGAAGAACTAATACCAATTCTCAAACTATTTCAATAATTGAATACAGAAATCTTCCAAACTTAGTCTATGAGGCCTGTGTTATCCTGATGCCAAAACAAGAACAGAACACCAAAAAAAAAAGAAAAAGAAAACTATATGCCAATATCCCTGATGAACATAGATGTAAAAATCCTCCACAAAATACTAGCAAAATGAATTCAACAGCACATTCAAAAGATCACTCGCCATGACCAAGTGGGATTCATCCCAGAGATGCAAGGATGATTCAACATATGCAAATCAATAAACATGATATATCACATAAACAGAGTGAAGAACAAAAAACATCATTTCAGTAGATGCTAAGAAGCATTTAATAAAATCCAACATTGCTTCATGATAAAAACTCTCAACAAATCAGGTACAAAAGGTGATAAAAATGATAAAAAAATCTCAACAAATTAGGTACATTGTGTACATCAACACAATGAAGGCCAAATCTGACAAACACACACTAGCATTGTACTGAATGAGAGTAAGTTGAAAGCTTTCTCTCTAAAATCTGAAACAAGATAAGAACGTATCCTTTCACCACTTCTATTCAACATAGTACTAGAAGTCCTAAGTAAAGCAATTAAGCAAGAGAAAATAATAAAAGGCATCCAATTGCTTGAGCCTAGGAGTTCAAGAACAGCCTGGACAACATAGGGAGACCCTGTCTCTATGAAAATATTTTTAAAAATTAGCTGGGCATGATGGCACATACCTGTAGTCCCATCTACTCAGGAGGCTAAGGTGGGAGGATCACATGAGCCCGGGAGGTCAAGGCTTCAGTAAGCCGTGATGGCACCACTGCACTCCAGCCTGAGCAATAGAGTGAGACACTGTCTCAAGAAAAAAGAAAAAAAAGCATTCAAATTGGAAACAAAGGAGTTAAATTGTTCCTATGTGCAGATGACATAAGCTTGTATACACAGAAAACCCTAAAAACTTCATCAGAAAACTGCTAGAACTAGTAAAGTTACTAAAGTTGCAGGATATAAAAGCAACACACAAAAAACAGTAATATTTCTATATGCTAATAACTATCTGAAATAGAAATCAAAAAAAATCTCATTCACCATAGCCACAAATAAATAGAATACTTAGGAATAAATTTAACCCAAATGAAAAGTCTTTACAATGAAAATTGTAAAACATTGATGAAAGAAATTGAAGCAGACACAAATACATGAAAAGATATCTCACGTTCATGGATTGGAAGAATTAATATTGTTAAAATGTCCATACTACCCAAAGTATATACAGATTCAATGCAATCCTCATCAAAATGTCAAAGACAATCTTAAAAAACAGAAAAAACTGTCTTAAAATTCATATGGAGCCATAAAGACCCTGAATAACCAAAGTAATCTTGAGTAAAAAGAACAAAACTGGAGGCATCACACTACTTGACTTCAAAATACGCCACTAAGATATAGTAATCAAAACAGCATGGTACTGGCATAAAAACAGACATAGACCAATGGAACAGGATAGAAAGCCCAGAAATAAACCCATATACTAATAATCAATTGACTTTTGACAAAAGTGCCAAGAACACAAATGGGGGAAAGAACAGCCTTTTCAATAAATGATGTTGGGAGAACGCATATCCACATGCGAAAGGAAATTGGATCCTTATCTCTCACCATATATGAAAATCAATTCAAAAATGGATTAAACACTTAAATGTAAGACCTGAAACTATGAGGCTACTAGAAGAAAACATGGCAGAAATGCTTCATGACCTTGGGCTGGACAAAGATTTTTTTGGATAAGACCTCAAAAGCCCAAGCAACAAAAACAAAAGTAGACAAATGGGGTTACATCAAACTAAAAGTCTTCTTCACAGCAAGGGAAACAATCAACAGAGTGAAGAGACAATCTACAGAATGGGAGAATATATTTAGAAACTATAAATCTGAGAAAAGATTAGTATCTAAAATACATAAGAAACTCAGACAACTCAATAGCAAGAAAACAAATAACTAGATTTTAAAAATGGCAAAAAAATTAAATAGACATTTCTCATAAGAAGATACACAAATGGCCAATAGGTATAAAAAATTTCCAGCATCACTGATCATCAGGAAATTTCAAACCAAATCCACAATAAGAGATGACTACACAGCTGTTGAAATTACCAAAACCACAACAGGTAAAAGATGCTTGAAGGAATGTAGAGAAAAGGAAACCCTTCCATACTCTTGGTGAAAAGGTAAATTAATGCAACTACTATGAAAAACAGGATAGATGTTCCTCAAAAATAGAACTACCATATGATCCAGTAATCCCACTACTGGGTTTATCTCCAATTAAAACGAAATCAGCATGTCAAAGAGACATTTGCACTCTCCCATTTATTGCAGCACTATTCACAATAGCCAAAATGTAGAATCGACAGATGAATAAAGTGTTATATGCACACACGCGTGTGCATGTGTGCGCACACACACACACACACACATATAAAATATATATAATGGAATACCATTCAGCCATAAAAAATATGAAATTATGTCATTTGCAATAACATGGATGAACCTGAAAGACATTATATTAAGTGAAATAAGCCAGGCACAAAAAAAAAAATACCACATGATCACATTTATATGTGGAATCTAAAAAAAAGTTGATCTTGTAGAAATTGAGAATAGAGTGGTGGTTACCAGAGGCGGAAGATAGGGGAGGGGAAAGATTGGTCGGTGAGTACAATGTTACAGTTAGATATGAGGAATATGTCCTGGTGTCCTATGAGGCAGTAAAATTACTATAGTTAACAATAATGTACTGTATGTTACAAAATAGCTGGAAGAGGATTTTTGAACATTCACACCACAAAAAAAATTTTACTATTTAAGGTGATAGATACACCAGTTACCATGATTCAATCATCCCATGTTGTGGGTGTATATAAAATCATCACCCCATAAATATGTACAATTATTATATGTCAATCAAAAATAAAAATGAAACTTCAAAAATATTAATGGTAATTATTCATATTTAACTGTTTGCCTAGAGTTAGCCCTAAACCTATCCCAAGTTGATGGGACTATAAATTGTACAATTTTTGTAAGAATAACAACCATTTTTACAAAAATCTTTAGAAGAGTCATAGCACTCAAAAGCTATGACATTGCCCAACAATTATCAGAGAAAATTCTTTCCGAAGGAACTACCAAGAGTGAAATGTATTGCAGCACATTTGCTTGTGATGTTTTCGCTTTCCATAATGCTCTTCCCTTTCCTTTTTGCTCAGATCACTTCCTCCCTTTCTTACAAGTCTCATTGGACATAACTTTGGCTTACTTCAGCACTTTAGTGGCCTTCCCATGGACCTTCATCCCTTGCCACAGAGAATCTGAGGAGTAGGAGAGGGAGAATCCAAAGGCCGCCATTAAGAGAGGTGGTCAAGTTTGTGCTGTAGGATTCTGAGAAAGAATAAGCTGCAGAGAGACGTCCCTCTTATTGTCGTAGTTGTTGGATTGTTTTTTTCCCTGAAAGAGGAAGAGGTTAATAGGTCAGTTGGAAAGGAGAAGAAAGGAAAGTGATATTAACTAGAAAGTGCAAAGAGCCACAAAAACAAAAGAGCAAAGTAAATGATACTTGTTCTGGGAAACTAAAGGATCCAGGTTTTCTTTAGATTGGTTTCTGACAACTTGGGGACAAACACTAAAACTAAAAAACAAACAAACAAACAAAACCAAGATTCTATGTTTTCCATGTCTATATAGATGCAATGATGATAATACAACGAACTTTTATTGAGTATTATATGCCAAGCATTATGCTGAGTGTTCTACAAATATTATTACCTCATTTAATCCTATGATAACAACCGTATAAGGAAGTACCATTATTATACCCATTTTATAGGTTAGAAAACTGATGCCCATAGAGGGTAAGTAACTTGCCCAAGGCTTCACAGCTAATAAGCAGCAGATTGACTTCTGTGATTGTGGTCTTAATCACTATGCTGTAATGCCTGTCTACATTGAGATTTGCTTAGAAGGCATAATTTATACATATAATTCACAAATTTTACTAAACATATATTTCCCATTTAATTATTTTCTGTAGCTGTATTCTATGCATATTTGCAAAGAGAAAAGAAGAAAAGAATATTGCTGCCTAATACAGTATTCCTGGTTCTAAGTGGCCTGCATGGAACTATTTCCAGCAATGGGAATGGGAACACTAATAAGCAAAATCCCTGCTTTCTTTGTTGGATTTTATTTTATTTATTTATTTATTTAGTTAGTTAGTTAGTTAGTTAGTTTTGAGACGGAGTCTCACTCTGTCACCCAGGCTGGAGTCCAGTGGTGCAATATGGGCTCACTGCAATCTCTGCCTCCCAGGTTCAAGCGACTCTCGTGCCTCAGCCTCCCAATTAGCTGGGACTACAGGCACCTGCCACCATGCCCTTTAGTAGAGACAGGGTTTCACCATATTGAGCAGGCTGGTCTCAAACTCCCAACCTTACATGACCCACTTGCCTCGGCCTCCCAAACTGCTGGGATTACAGGAGTGAGCCACCACGCCTGGCCTCTTTCTGAGATCTTTTTATATGCACAATTTGCCTTCTGTACTAGACAGCTTGCTCTTTGTGGATAGCATTTAAAAACACACAGTCCCGGTTGAAATCAATTTGTAGTTTGTGTGAAATTGGACAAGTTATTTAATCTCTCTACACCTTAGGTTTCTTATGTGTAAATGGGGATAATTATCATTGAACTACTATGAAATTAAATTTCTATCTCCATAGCACTTCATTGTGCATTTTCACAGAAAACCTCCAATAAATATTATGCTTGTGGTGGTTGTTGCTGATAGTGAACTATTGATGGTTAGTTGAATATTCTTTGGTGAGAACACAGGCCTCCTGATGAGTTCTTTCTTAGCCCACAATAATCTTGGACTTAGCCGGTATTAAAAAGTAGGAAAGCAAGGGCAAAAGAAATTGAGCATTTGATTTTAGCCATAATTGAGATTTGGAATAAAAATATTATTTTCATAATCTACTGTCAAATTTTATACAAATGAGGCACACCAGTTCTTCTATAAATAGGGCACTTTCATCTAATTGTTTATTTTTGCTACTAGCACACCCATATATTAGATAGGACATAGCTTTTCATTTCTATCATTTACACAGTGAGGAGCTAATGAAATATTTAGAATATTTATTCCTCCATTATTTAAATTCAATCAGCTTTGCAGGTAGACTGTAATCATCCAAAGAAAAAACATTTTATAAGCCAAGGCTTGTGTATGCCATTGCCATGCATTCACAGCTAGACAACTGCAGCTGTTTTCACTTGACCCTGATAAAGGAGCATGCATCTTTTTTGCAGCCAAAGAGCATACGTCTTTTTTTGGCAGTTAAAATGCAATACACAAATTCACACACAGAAAATATAGCACACATCTTTTTTCTATAAAATTTGATGTAAAATTAATTTATAATATGTATGAAAGTACGACTAAGATAATAACAAAGTAGCAGAGAACAGCTGTGGGGTAGATCATGAAGAAATCCTATCTAATCAAATCTTCAAGTTATCATAAAGTCAGATTTTTATTTGTAATTTTAGCATCTACTGTAAACAGAACTTGTATTATACATTGCAGAAGATAGAAGAGTAAATAAAATAAGTACTCCCTCTCAGAGAATCTTATAATATATCATGAATTAGCATAATAAAGTAACAAATCAAGGAGCAATGGAGACTAGGGCCTTCACATACTCTAGATAACTTTATTCCATGATCATGATTATGATCATCATCCTAGCTAACATAAACTTCTAAGGCGGCCAAAACAAAATACCATATACTGAATAGCTTAAACAATGAGAATTTATTTCTCACAGTTCTAGAGGCCAGAAAGTCCAAGATCAAGGTGCCAGCAAGGTAGGTTTTATTCTAAGTCCTCTTCCCTTGGCTTGTAGGTCACAGTCATCTCCCCACGTGTTCACATAACCTCTTTGCATACACACAGACATAGAGAAGGAACAAAATTTTCTGGTGTCTCCTCTTATAAGGGAACTAATCCCATCATGAGGGCCCTACCCCTGTGACCTTGTCTAACCCTAATTACCTCCCAAAGGCCCCATCTCCAAATGCTGTAACTTTGGGGTTATGGCATCAACCTATTATTTGTGGGGAACACAAACATTCAGTCCATAACACAAACTGTGTATCACTTACTTTGCATGTCTTCTCTCATTTACTCTTCACAATGATTCAATAGGGTAGATGCTATTATAATTTTTATTTCTCTTTCAGAGATAAAGAAATAGGTTCAGGAGTTGGAGTTCCTTGTATAGAGTTCACACACCAGTAAATAATCATTCTAATATTCTCACAAAGGGTCTTTTGGTTGGCCGGTTGGTTGGTTGCTCGGGTGGATGATTGTTTTTCTTCAGCAAGTAATTTAAGTGTTAGAACTATGTATATTTTGAATGATACTTCAACTATCCCTTTCTCAACAAGAATGAATGTCTGGAGAGGCCCTATTTTTCTTCATATATAAAATGAAAGAAATGAAAAATCGTATATAAGCTTTGCTCCTCTTTTCAAATGTTTTGATTTTTTTAATTTAATGTATATTAAATTGCAATAGCATATTGAGCATCATATGGACCAAAAGCACAAATTTACTCTGAATTTATTATTATTATTATCCAATGAGTATCAGAATCTTCTGAAATGTTCCAAAAATCAAAATGAAGATAATAATGCTGCCTACGCCCTATCCCTAATGTAAATTTGCTGTACAAAGGAAAATTTTTAATATTACATTTATTAGAAATCAAAATACTGAGTTAAAGAACATCGTCAGGCTAATCAGAGTTTGGGGTTGGGTAGGTTTTTTTTGTTGTTGTTATAGTTCTTTGTGTTTATATAAAAGTGTCCCCAGGAAGAATAGAAAGAAAATGATAGAGAAATAGAAAACATTAAGAGAAACCAATAATTTAAAGCACATCTTGCCACAACTCTTGTAACTAATCAAAGCAGGAAAAGCTCCCTGTTCTTCTCTCTTGCTGCTTTGTGGGAGTATTAATGTTCTGTCTGGTTTCTATGCAATTTTGCCATGCCTACTTGCATACTTGAGCACGTATCCATTCTTTAATTGACAGAGGAATATTTAAGCATTGAAAAAAAAGTAAGAAAACCCAGACCTGGAGCGACATGCTCATCCCTGGGAGAAACGGGATGTATTTTGTGAGAACTGATGTTTCAATTGCAGCATTGTTCAGACTTCAGTCAGTCTCATTCCAACAGGAGGCAGAAAATCAATGATTGGATGTTGTAAGTTTCCACTTCAGAGCACAAGTTGTGTTTTTATTACTAGTGTACCAAAAGTCTTAATTTTTAAATGCTGACAAGTTGTCTGCATCAATAGAACTCTGATTCAACTTAATTTATAAATGTATATAACAGATAGGCTCCAATGTCTAATGCTGCTTTCCACACAGTTTGTTAAATATCAAAGCATCTAGAAAGCATTGATCTTGTGAGATCTCCTCTGGCATTGTGATCTCTTCCTTGCTTATATGTAACACTTAAACAGTTTAGTGTTTGCTAATTGTTCCTGAAATATCACCAGCATTTATTGATATTTCTTGTATCACTGAGATGAAAGAAAGCAAACAGTCAATGACACCCTGTTTGCAAATAGCCTGGTCATAGTCTTCCTCTAGAAGGAACTATTGGTTCTTTTCTAAAAGGCCTCATGATGATTCATCATTTAGATTTCCTATGTTGAACTTTATTCTTGCTAGGTTTTCTCCGAAAAATGTCACAAGAAACTAGGAAGCAGAACGTGTGAAAGGGAAGCTCAGAGAATTCTGTCATCATGAATACAGACTACGCTGCCATGGGATGATTTTCTAAATCAGATGGGTTTCTGAAGCTGGCAGAATGTTACCTAATCTTTAGTGAAACTACCTAAAGAGCTATGGTTTGAGATGTTCCCTATTTTCAAGAACTTTGATATTCTTGTCATCTTATATCCAAAAGAAGTATAAAAGGAAATATAATGAATTGGTTCTTCAAAGAGACATTTTTAGATTTTATAGAATAGGTAAAATAAAAAAGCATTTAAGGAGAAGTCCTGATTATATAACACTAAGTTGCTTTGCCAGCTATCTCCCTGAAATGCATTTTTCTAACACATTTGTTCCAAAACACTTTCCACACAATAAGTATTCATTTCAACCAATGTGGCGATGACTCTGTGGTTTATATATGATGTAAGCATTCCAGAGTCCTTTCCAAAGTACTAATTTGACTCATAAAAACATTTTATTTTAAGTAGTTTTCAAAGAATAAAGGTTTGATTCTTGATTTTTGCTTCTAACAACTAGCATGTTTAAAATGTGTTCAAAACGCAATAATCAAATATTTTAACCTCTAAGGTTTTTTCTTCTTGCAAATTTCTTACTTAATTCAGACCACAAATGATAACATAATAAAGAAGTGTGTTAAAATATTGACCAAGGCAAAAGAGCCACCTTTTGTGAGAAGAGGATAAAGAATTAAGCAATACTTTTTAAAGCTAATAAATAGTGCTTTTTATCTCTCAATTTTAAAAAGTATCCAGTTAAATGGCTTTGTTATTTAAATTAAGAAAAATGATTGCACATAAAAAGGGAAAAATGTCTTTAGTAGACAAAATGTTGGCTCATTTTGTTCACCAAATTATTCCTTTCATGGCAATGAACAAAGGGAAATTTGGATTATTGAAGTGAGGGTTTTAAACAAACACACAGTGGAAAATGGGAGGATAAGAAATTTCTGACTCTCAATATTTGCTAACTTAAAATTTTTGTCAACAATACTGACAAAGTTACCATCAACCATGTATAATTTCTGCAAAATCATTCACCATCAAAATGCAATGCTTCTCCTAAGGCTAGTATTAACTTCCAGAATGCAGTTTGATTCAGAATATAATAATGCAAGAAAATAAATTATGAAGAAAGATACACACACATACACACACACACACACACACACACACACTCACACACACACATACTCCTAAGGAGTGCAGTTCCTTGAAACAAGATTCCTGACAGTCAATACATTTCACATTATCCAATATCTCATAAATCTTCATTCAACTAATTCCTTCAATACTGAGAAGTAAAAAATACATAGTAAAAAATGGTTTGCACATTGTTGCAAATCATACTAAACATTTGCAGAAAAAAATCTGTAGGTCAGGAACTGCTATTAATGTCAAGATAATCACTACTAATAAGGTGATTATTCAGTGCCATTACAATGAGAACTGCTGTAATTTGGATTTTATGCTTACCATTTCTCAAAACTATCAAAAGGTTTTCTGTTATGTATTACTCTAAAGGCAGAAAAGATCTTTTCTTTTTCTTCTAAAAAAGAGTCATAAAGAATTATGTGAAAAAAATTTTTTAAAGGAATAAATTAGAATTTGTTTTAAAACTTGGAATCTGTAACAATGATACCTAACAGTAGTAATTCAGACACTATGCTCTGAGTTCTGATTCATGTAATAATTTATTCTAATATATAATAGTTTTTCCTAAATTCAGCTACCCTAAGACCTTTTTTCAAAGCACTTGAGTGAAAAAATATATATTCCCTGGAATGTTATGCTTCTTGGTGGCTTTCATAACTACTACTCTCTTTTCAAGGGCAACACGGGGGAAAAATTGCATCTGCAAATTTGGTGTGGCAGATGAGACACTTTTGTGCCCAGGAAATGCCTCACTAAGATTATGCTAGTTTGGGGAATGGCCAAGTTTCTGATGGGGTGATGAGCATGGTGTACTTCCCCTAGGTGGGTACTCTGGTGATGTGACATTTCGCCATCAGCCCCACTTCAGAGCATGACCCAGAATGGAGAAAACTAGGGCTGTCCAGGCTTACAGTAAGCAGCATTCCTGTCTTTCAGCAGCAAGCTTTCTTCCTTCACTCTAAGGCTTTTTTCTATTGCCCCTTTAAAGGGCGACACAGGAGGCAAAATGTTGCCATCATTGTTAGCTGGTAGCTATGAGAAAAGTTTTTTTTTTAGTTTTTTTTTCTTTGAGAAAGGGTTTTCTTTTTTTTTGCTCTTTTGATTGGAGTTATTTAGGTCATGTCTAAATTGGATAATGGAAGCCAAAATTTTTGTGATAACACTGTGGATATATATATATATGTGTGGATATATATATATGTGTGTGTGTATATGTGTGTGTGTGTGTGTGTGTGTGTGTATATATATATATATACACACACACATATAATTTTAAAAAAAATTTTTTACAAAACCATCATTAGAAAAAGAGTTTAGTGAAAGCAAAAATTTTATCTCTACCTTCTTAGGGTTTTCAGCTGGGCCTGAGAATTAATTGACATAAGATAGATAACAGGAGAAAAGTATACATATTTACTGAGTATAAATTTTAGTTTTACATGACATGGAAGCCATCATGTGGAAATAAAGACCCAAAGAAGGAGTTAGAGTTGAATGCTTCTACACTGAATTGGACACTGAGTAGTAAATTATGAAAATGTGACAAGATGGAGGACTTGGGCTAGGGTAGTTAATGGTGAAAAGGGAACTAGGAATATAAGGGTTAGTTTAACAAGGTTTGTTTGTACAGATTTTTCTCAACTCTGAGTCCCCATCTCTGCTGATGAGAATGTTATTTTCTTTCTAGAATGAGGAGTATATCTTCTATATGGGAGTTCTGTCTCCTGCTTTTAGGGGAAAAAAAAAGAGGAGGCCAGAGTGACCTTCTTGTACTTGCTGTTTTTTAGGTGCCTTTAGCTCAAAATAATCTTCATGCCAAAGTGGCTTATTTTGGAGTGGCATATTATTACACACTTAAAAAAATCAATTTCATTTTATTTCCCTATATTTCAAAATCAAACAGATACTAGATGCACATATATATGAATACTGGTAAAATTATAAATGCAAGTAATATATTCAACTTAGACTACCACTTTAAATTGGCCTTTGGTTTAAGAAATAATTCAGATACATATAATTCATTTGGTTTTTTAGCCATGTCCTTTTAAATTTGAAGTACTTTATGCTTTCTTCAAAATTAATAAATCCTATGAAAAAAGACAGAAGACTTTAAAGTCTCAGATAAATTTTAACTTAGAAATTTATGCATATGTGTCCAATTTCTTACATGATGAAATGAAATAAATGTGGAAGATATAATCATTAATGGCACATGTATGGCATAGCATAGAATTATTACAGTAAGAAAAAATTTGCTATCTAAACTCTAAAACATACGCAGTCAGAGTTGAAATTTGGAATCCAGACATCACAAATAGTCTACAATTATCATTTTTAGCATCCTTGTATTTTTAGCTTTGGGTAAACTATAAACACATTTCATCTTCGTGTTGCACTGCATGACAGTGGGCACATAAAGACATGATAACTTGCTGAACTCCTTTCTCAGAGAATATACTCCTATTCATGGCCCATTTTTCTAGGTACCATCCCATCTCATTATTCCTGGGCATCTCATAGAGCCTTATTTCTGTCACTTACTCCAGCACCCAGATCTCAGCTTTTATTCCAGTGTTGGACTTTGACTGAAGGGCATCCAGTCTATTGGCTGAGTGACACCAATCAGATTATCTCACAAGAATTTAAATGAGAGACAGAAATTGTGATTTGTCTGCAGAGCAGCCAATATCCTAAACCAAAGGAACAATTCCATCAACTTCCTTGCTGCAATCCTGGGTTCCAGCACATTTGCAGTAAGTTTCTGCTAGTTAATTTACTTTTGTCTACCATGCTTTTAGTTAGAGATTCTTTTTAAAAATGAACGTTGCATATATCAAAGCTTATATTATACAAATTGCATGCAATAGTAGTCCTGAGTTTGCTACAGGGGAAAAATGGGTAACCTAAAATGATGCATCTCACTGAATATGCTATAACATGAGGGGAAAAGTTAGATACCAGCAATATTCACCAAATTTGAAAATGTGAAGATTCAGAGACTTAAATCAAAGAGAGGTAGAATCTAATTCTTATCCATAATGATAAATTAAGCTAATAAAGAGTAGAAAAGCTGGTAAGGATGATATAAATTTCCTCAAAAACCTTCTGGGGGGAAAATACAAAAGAATACATTTTTTCACTTGTAAATACGTTGTATTGAGATTGAGTTAAAAATTTTTGGGATCCTGCTCTGAAGTGAGTACTTTTAGAGGTAAAAGTTTTAAAGAGAACAAAATTAAAGCTTAAAGAAGTGTGGTGACTTTCTCATCATCCCAAAGCTAGTAAGAATAGAACTGAGATTCATTTTCTATTTCCTGACTTCAGGTCCAATATTTCAATGTTCTATTTTTCTTACAGTGATCTAGAAAGCTGTGAGGCAGTGAAAGACTATATAATTTTTTTCCTTTTTAGTAGTAAAAACCGATTATCAGATAGCTGTCACATAGCTTTATAGAGCAGATGAAAACATTTGTTTAAATGAGCCTAATACCCTTGTTTTATACTGAGAAAAATAAGATTTACAGATGTCAATTGATTTGTCCATGTGGACACAGTTAGACAATGGTCAAGAGTACAGGCCAAGTGTCAGACTTGTAGTCCACTACCTCTCATTCATCTAATTAACACAATACTAGTTATTGATATTGACATGGACTTTTAATTCTTTTAAGACAATGTGGATATAGGTGTCATACATCTGATTGATCACTTACTCTAATGCATTAGGTATAACCATAGTAAATAAAACATATAGAAGATACACACTCCCTTCTTAATTATGTCACACATAAAAGAAATATTGACATTTGACAATAAAATGCAAATGAATTGACTGGCTCCTTTATTCTGTGCTTAACTAGACTTAAGATAGCTGCAATAGAGGAGGTTTTCATTGCTGCCATCTCAGATCCTACATCAGGAACAGTTAGGTCTGTCTTTATTCTTAGGATGCTCTCCAGATCCTAATAATTACATACACAGTCTTGTCATCTTTGTTCAGATAAAACGCCCTGTGCAAATAGGAGTCTTAAATTGCTGGCCATTATATAGTTTTATTCTTCAGTTAAACCAGATTCTAAATTTTCATATAGGAAGAGAGAGTTGTAGAGGTGCTATAAAATCAGGTTACTGAATTATAATTATCTGGTATTCTAATTTAAAATTTTTATTTTCTGAGATATTTAAAATATAATGAAACAGCAGCAGCACCTAGTTTTTTTGCCTATAAATTATTTTTTATAATAACATCTTCCCGTAATCACCCATTACTTCTGCACAAAAGATATTATAGTGCTTTAGTCATTGTAATCATTTCTATGCCCCATCCATATATTTATTTGCATTGGTAAATTTATTAAGAAGTTTATTCTCAGAGCTCAGATCTATATAATTGTCAATAAAAGCTTGTGTAACCTAAAATTCATTTTATAATATTCACTCCATTTAATTTTTGGCCCTTTAACATGTTAGATTTAAAAAATATATATCCAATTCCATTCATCAGACTTTTAAATATTTTTAAATAAGTGTTAATATTTTCAAATAAATATACAGCTCAATGAATTATCACAAAGTGTAAATAGCCGTGTATCCACCATCAGGATCAAGAAGTAGACCAACTCCAAAATCCCAAAATCGCCCTTTCCTCCTTGTCAAGGTGTATTGCTATCCTGATTTCCAACACCAGAGATTTATTTTTACCTCTTTTTGAGCTGTATGAATAAAATCATACAGAATATATTATTTTATGTCTGGCTTCTGCCACTCAGGATTATGTTTGTAGAGTAATGTGTTGTTTTGAGTAGCAGTAGTTTAATCTTTTTTCATTGCTGTATCATATTTATTTTCCCATTTTGCTTTGGTAGACATTTGAATTGTTTCCAGTTTTGGGCTATTAAAATTATACTGTTATGGACATCTTAATGTATTTATTTTGGTGCATATATGTTCCATTTCTGCTTGTTGTAAACCTAGGATTTCTGGGTCATTGGTAAACATGTGTTCACCATTAGTAAATAATGCCCAAAGAGTTTTCAAAAGTGATTTCACTAAAGTACAATCCTATGAGTTTACATTATTGCCAATTGATATGGTTTGGATTTGGGTCCCCACCCAAATCTCATGTTGAATTGTGAACCCTAATGTTGGAGGAGGGAACTGGTGGGAGATGATTGGATTATGGGGACAGATTTTTCCCTCACTCTTCTCATGATAGTGAGTTCTCACGAGATCTGGTTGTTTAAAAGTGTGTAGCACCTCCTCCTTCACTCTCTTTCTTCTGGCTGGGGCCACGTAAAATGTGCCAGCTTCACCTTCTGCCATGATTGTAAGTTTCCTGAGGCCTCCTCAGCCATGCTTTTCTGTACAGCCTGTGGAACCGTGAGCCAATTAAACCTCTTTTCTTCATAAATTACCCAGTTTCAGGCATTTCTTCATAACAGTGTGAAAACGGACTAATAAGCCAATGCTTAAGATTGTCAGTCTAATTTTGTTTAATTTTAATAATTCTTCAGTTGTGTTGTTTTGATTTTTCTGATTACCAATGAGGTTAAACTACCTTTTTTATCTATTTATTTGCCACTAGGATATTGTCTTATGAAGTACCTGTTCATTTCCCCGGCCTATTTTTTTTATTGGCCTGTCTTTTGTTCTCTTATTCATTTGTAAGAAGTTCATTACAGATTCTGGATACCTGTTTCCTGTCAGTTTTAAATGTTGTAAATATTGCCTCTCCTTTGTCTTTTCACTTCCTAGTGGTGTCTTTTGATTAACAGAGGGTTTAAATTTTTTGTGGTCCAATTTAACCATCTTTCCATGGTGTTGCTTTAAATAAATCTTTGCCGATCTCAAATTCAAATTCGTGAAATTTCTTCCTAAGCTTTCCTCTAAAAGATTATTGCATTAAAATTGACATTTAGATTACAAACTAATGTTTGTGTATGCTGTGATTCGCTTTGTTTCATATGAATATCCAATTAACCCAGTACCATTTACTGAAAATGGTACCATAACCCAGTACCATTTTCTTCATTGCCCTGAAGCACTACCATCATTAAAAATCAAGTGACTATGTGTGTGTTGGTCTATTTTTTAGACTTGTACCTTTGGTTTACTTGTCTAACCTTGCACCAATACCACATTGTAGGTTTATGATCTTCACATTAAATATAAATCCTCCAAATTATTATCCCTCTTCCAGGTAATATTGGCCATTCTGGGACCTTTTCATTTCCATGTAAATTTTATAACAGTTGATCAATTTGCACAAATATACACATACACTCACAAAGCATTGAAATTAAGATTTGGAATGAATTGTATCGATTTGACCAATTTAACTGATTTGGAATCAATTTAATTGTTTTAGTATAAAACAATTCAAGAAGAATTAGCTTTTTTACAATATAGTCATTGAAACTATGAGCATGGTATATCACTCCTCTTATTATTGTCCTCTTGAAGTTGGTAGTTTCCTGATCATAGACATTTCATATTTCATGATAGGTGTTTGATTTCTTATGCCACTCTGAATAATGTTGTACTCTTATTTTCTAAATATTTGTTGCTGGAAATTTAAATTCATTTAATTTTTTAAATTTTTTGAACAGGCATAAAATTTATGTATTAATTTCTAGTATTTATGTGTAGGATTTATTTGAAATATTTATCTAAACAATCCTGTCATCCTTCTACATTTGCTTTTTTCTAATCTACAAATACAAACAGTACATTCCTGTTTGGGATGTCCTCTTAAAGTACAACCTAGCTCATTTTGAAAAAAAAAATCTTATTAATATTGATTCTTCGACTTGTTCCAGTGCTTCCTCAGATCATTTAAACTTATTTTTTTATTATCATAGGAGTGCAATGTATTGCAATGTAAATACTCTGGACTTTGAAATCAATAAGATAACAATTTTGACTCCAGTTCCTAAATATACTATCATTTTGCTTAAAAACGTTACTAAAACTCTGAGTATTTCTTCACATATAATTGGGCACATGGTGAGCAACCTCTAAGATAACCCCCATGATACCCACCTTCTGCGATTCATGTCTTTGTGTAATACCCTTCTCTTGAGTGTAGGCTGGAATTGGTAACTCACTTCTAACTAACAGCATATGCAGAAATGATTGCTACTTTCAAGGTTATGTTAAAAACAGACTGTAGCTTCCATCTTGATGCCCTCTGTTGTTGCCCATTCACTCATTCTGAGGAAAGTAGCCACTCTCTTATGAACTGCCCTATGGAGAAATTCATGTGGCTGTGAACTGAAGGAGGCTACCAGCCACCAGCCAGTGAGGAACTGAGACCTTAGTCCAAAAGCCTATGGAGGACTGAGTCCTGCCAACAGTCACACAAACGAACTTGAAATTGAATCTCCTCCAGTCAAGCCTTCAGATAACACTGCCCTGTCTGCCATCTTGATTACAGTCTTGTTAAAGACTTTATGGCAGAGGCACCCAGGTAAGCCACCCATAGATGCCTAACACACAGAAACCAGGAAATAATATATCTTTTGTTAAGATACTAAATGTCAGGATGATTTATTCCACAGTAATAAATTACTAATAATACGCAGAGTACATCCACCACAGACTATATGACCCTCAACAAGCATTCAGCATTCAATATTTCTAGTTAGTTTATAAATGAACAATTTTTACTGATCTTGTACAATACATACAATTCAATTAAAAATGCTTCAAGTGACCAGGCATGGTGGCTCCGGCCTGTAACCCCAGCACTTTGCAAGGTCAAGGCAGGAGGATTGCTAGAATCCAAGGGTTAAAGACTAGCCTGAGCAATATAGCGAGACCCTTTATCTCTATATGTATTTTTTAATGCTTCAGATAATTGGATAAGTAATATCTCTGACCTCCAGAAGTGTTGAAGTGATCCTCTTAACATCTATACTTTTAAATACTAGAGGAACTAGAAATACCTGAGATAGAAGGAATCTTATAAATTTTAAAACAATGAACTGCTCTATCAGCTTTGGGTGACCACTCCAATCTCACTACTGGATTCATTTCGTTGTGGTATATAACAAAAGAAAATTTCCCCCAAAATTAGCAGTAAATGGACTGTTCTTTAAATTTCATTGCAAATTTTTCATATCACAAATCAACTGTAGAACACAAATCAATCATGACTTCAGTAAAAAGCCTTATTAGTAGTAACTATAAAGATAGAAACTCATAGTTTCTTCAGGCTGTCATTCTTTTTATACAACTAAATGTCATAGTTATTTTCCCATCAAACCATTGACTATTACATTTCAATTTAATTCTATTGATACGACATACAGTTTGCAGTTTCTTCCCATCATATCTTCCCCCAAAGAATTGTGGTCTCATCATGCCTTTATATAGATTTTTTCCTTCCTTAGGCAATGTTTCTAAGATAGAATGGCTTTTTAACATTATTTATAAGTACCCACTTTTCTAAACTGTTTGAAGACATTTTACATTTCTAATTAAATTTCTAGAATAACAGTGATAAAAGATAGTATTTAATGTATGTAATTCATTCAAGAATTCTTTGGATGTTAGCAGGCATACAGTCCCTAAGAGCATAATATAAAGGTGATGAAAAAAAAACTGGGAAGGAAAAATAAATAAGCAAATGAGCCAAACTGCATACTACTACAAATATTTATTGCAATGATTAAGATGCTTACATTCTGAATCATAAAACATAGCCATTAAGCTTTATGGAAATAATCCTGCATAAAGCTCTGTATATCTTCTTACATTTTCATAATTGGTGGAAAAAATATCATCTAAAATGAAAACCAACAATAAGTTCATAAATCATTCAGTGTTTCCTTTGCCATGCTTTTGGCTAATCATTCATAGAAAGCAACAAATATGTAATGACTGGTATGTCAAGGGTAACAAATACAAAATATATCTCTTACTTTTATGCCTTTATTTTCATACTTTTGAATTAGATGGCTCCAATGCTAGCATAAATTTTTAAAAATATATCCATCATGCTTCAGACTCTTTCTTAATTAGGGCCTGTGGGCCAGACATCAACAACATTTTTCTTTCCTAGAACATAAGAGGTCTGGATTTTGCCTGTCTTTCCTAGAACAGGGAGGCCTGTCTGCCAGCCAGTCAGAACCTGCCAGTGGACTCAGGAAGCAGGCCTATTATTTGAATGCTTAGCTTTTCATTATCCTAGCTATAAAACAAGAAACATCAAGACAAATAAGACCTTGGATTGGCTGCTAGATTTACTACCCAGCTGCTAAAGAAACTGTCAGGATTCACTATATTTCACCATGTTAGCAAGAAACATCAGTCACATTAACAGCTATCTTTAAAAGCACAGTGAAGCATAACTTACCAGTTCTATCAATGAGCCCTTTAGCTGAAAAACTGCATCTGAGTTCATTTAAAAAAAGAACTGTCAGTAATTAAATACATCTTGCAAATTTTTTTTAACAGTTCCTAAAGCAAGGAATTGCTTCAGTTGCCCTTAGTTTATTTCTGGCCATTGTAAACATCTGGATAAGCATAATGTACTCTTAGGAGCTATTGGTATTTTAAGCATCCAATGGAATTTAAGCAGGGTTTTTTGTGTATTTTTATTGATATATAATATTGGCACATTTTTATGGTGTCTGTGGGTATTTTGTTACATGCATGTAATATAATATGTACTTTGATTATATCATCACACTTAATTTTATTTTATTTTCCTACTGCCTATTTTGTGCTGCTGTAACAGAATAAAACAGAATGCCACTTTGGGAGGCTGAGGTGGGCGGATCGTGAGGTTAGGAGATCGAGACCATCCTGGCTAATACAGTGAAACCCCATTTCTACTAAAAATACAAAAAATTAGCCAGGTGTGGTGGCGGGCGCCTGTAGTCCCAGCCACTCCGGAGGCTGAGGCAGGAGAATGGCGTGAACCTTGGAGGTGGAGCTTGCAGTGAGCCAAGATTGTGCCACTGCACTCCAGCCTGGGCAACACAGCGAGACTCTGTCTCAAAACAAAACAAAACAAAACAAAACAAAAACCGAATGGGAGATTTATAATGAATAAAAATTTATTGGCTAACAGTTCTGGAGGCTGGAAAGTCCAATATTAAGGTGCTGGCATCTGGTGAGGGCCTTCTTGCTGTATTATCAAATGGCATAAAGTGAAAGGGCAAAGAGAGGGCAAGAAAAGGCCAAACTAGTCTTTTCATAATGGTATTAATCTCACCCATGAGGGCAGAGCCCTATGGCCTAATCACCTATTAATATCTTAATGATCTTAATATCTTAGTAACCCCACCTGTTAATACAGTTACAATGGCAATTAAGTTTTATCATGAGTTTTGGAGGGGACAAACATTCAAACCATAATACCTACTCTGTTTTTTTTTGTTTTGTTTTGTAAGATGCTAGGTTTGTGTTACCATAGTAGCTACTCTGGAGGTACAGACAATTCTTTCTTTATATTTATTAAATGACTTAAATTCTTGCATTGAGAAACTCTATACAAGCATGCCATGTTTTCATTTGCAAATGTTATATGTATGTTACAAATACTAGCTTATATGTTTTAAAATCTTTAGCTTGGTTAATGAGGAGATCTTTTAAAAATCCCATTTGAATTAGTGCCTTTCATAGGGAGTGACTTTTGAGTTTACCTTAAAGAATACGTAAGATTCCTCCAGCTATGAAAGGAATATAAAGGCACTGTTGCGTGGGAAAATAACCTAACCAAAGGCCTGGGAGAGCAAAAGTGCCTTGCACAGTCAGGAAGATCTATTTTACATCTAAATATATGCAAATAGAGATAAATCAGAGATAAATCTTAAAAAGTAAGACTTTGTATGTCACACAATGGATTTTAAACTTAATTCGTTAGAATTTGAAGAACAGTAGATTTTTTAAACAAGGTAGCAGCATGTTTCAGAAAAATCACTGTCTCCTGATAGAAAAGAGAGATAAAAAAATAATGGCAATAGAAAAGGCCATTTAAATTGTTATTCAAACAACAGTGGTAATGGTATTTTGGCCCAAAACATTTCTGAATTTATTTCATCTAATTCTCTGAAAATCTCTCCTCCTAACCAGCATTTTCCTTTTCTTTTAAGCTTGTTTTTATTCTGACTTTCCATGTAGCTCATTATTTTCAAATTTAAAATAATCAGGACCACAAATAGACTTTTCATCTCCATGAACTTTTTTATATACCTGCCTATGCTAAGTTTATATAATCTGCAAATACTAATATAAATCATTTGACAGCTGATTAAACTTTTCTTTTCCTGAATGATAAAGTAATATTCTATTTATACCCAATTCCTGATGCTATACACTTGTATTTAGAAGAAATATGGTTATATTATTTGAATTTAGCCAAAGTAGAGTTTATTTCTTGGACACAGTATAGTTTATCTAATTTGCAAAAGGAATCCTAGGGAAAGATTAGACTCTAACTAAAGCCTATTAAGAAGTCAAACCTCGACAGCTGGCACATCTGTTCCTGTCTTCCCTTCAACTTCTACAGTCTTCCTTCTTTTAAAAAACTGTTTTCTTTATTTTATTGATATAGAAGAGATGTAAATATTTTCAGGGTGCATGTAATAATTTTGTATATTTATTTAATTTGTGAAGATTAGATCAGTGTAATTGATCACCTTAAGTCACCTTAAATACTTGTATTTTCTTGATGCTAGAAACATTTATTCTCTTCTAGCTATTTTGAAATATACAGTAGATTATTGTAGACCACAGTCACCCTACTAATCTATCAAAAGCTAGATTTATGTCTTCTATCAAACTATATATTTGTATTTATTAGTCAACCTCTCCTCATCCCCTTCTCCCCTCCCCTTTCTGGCTTCTGGTAATTACCAATTTACTCTCTATCTTCATGAGATCCACTTTTTTAGCTCCCACATATAAATGAAAACATGCAATGTATTTGTCTTTCTGTGCTTCACTTACTTAACATAATGATCTCCAGTTTCATTCATGTTGCTGCAAATGACAGGATTTCTTTCCTTTTTAATAGCTGAGTAATGTTCCATTGTGTATATATGCCACATTTTTTATTCACCCATTGATGGACACTTAAAGATTGATTTCATATTTTGGATATTGTAAATAGTGCTTCAATAAATGTGGGAGTGTAGATATCTCTTCAATATATTGATAACCTATCTTTTGGATGGATACCCAGAAGTGAAATTGCTGAATCAAATGGTAGTTCTATTTTTTGTTTTTCTGAGGAAACTACAGTGTTTTTCATAGTGGCTGTACTAATTTACATTCCCAAAAACAGTGTACATGTGTTCCTTTTTCTCTGCATCCTAGCCAGCATTCATTATTCCCTTTTTGATAAAAGGCATTTTAACTGTGGTGAGATGATATCTTATTTTTGGTTTTCAGTTGCATTTCTCTGATGATCAGAGATGTTGAGCACTTTTTCATATACCTGTTGGCCATTTGTATGGCTTCTCTTGAGAAATGTCTATTAAGAACTTTTGCCTATTGTTTAATTGGATTACTTGGGTTTTTTTCCACTATTGAGTTGTTTGAGCTCCTTATATATTTTGGTTATTAATCTTTTTTCAGATGGGTAGTTTGCAAATATTTTCTTTCATTCCGTGGGGTTTTTTTTACGTGTTGATGTGTGTGTGATAAGATTTTTAGTTTGATGTCATCCCATCTGCCCATTTTTTGCTTTGGTTGCCTGTGCTTTTGAGGTCTTACACAAAAAACTTTGCCTAGTACAATATCCTGGAGCATTTCCATGATTTCTTCTAGTAGTTTCATAGTTTGATAGGTCTTAGATTTAAGTCTTCAATGCATATTGATTTGATTTTTGTATATGGTGAGACATAGGGTCTAGTTTCATTCTTCTGCATATGATTATCCAGTTTTCCAGCATCATTTATTAAAGAGACTGTCCTTTCCCTATTGTATGTTCTTGGCATCTTTGTAAAAAATGAGTAGGCTGTAAATACTTAAATGCATATCTGGGTTCTCCATTATGTTCCATTGGTCTACGTTTCTGTTTTTATGACTGTAAACCATGTTGTTTTGGTTACTATAGCTTTGTAGTATATTTTTAAGTCAGGTAGTGTGATGCCTCTAGCTTTGTCATTTATTGCTAAGGAATGCTTTGGCTACTTGGCATCTTTCGTGATTCCATAAAAATGTAAGACTGTTTTTCTATTTCTGTGAAAAATGCCAGTGGTATTTTTTTTTGCACTGAATCTGCAAATTGCTTTGAATTATATTGCCAAGTTAACAATATTAATTCTTCCAATCCATGAGCATGGAGTATCTTTCCTTTTTTTTGTATCCTCTTCAACTTAACTCAGTATTTTATCTATTTCTTGTGTAGGTCTTTCACTTCTTTGGTTAAATTGATTCCTAAGTATTTTATATACTTTGTAGCCATTGCAAATGGAATTATTTATTGGTTTTCACTGTTTCTTGGTGGAATCTTTAGGCTTTTTAAAGTACAATATTATGTTATCTATGAACAAGGCTAATTGGACATTTTTTTTCCATTTTGGATGCCCTTCATTTTATTTGCCTGATTGCTCTGGTCAGAATTTTCAGTATTATGGTGAATAAAGGTGATGAAAGTGGGTACACTTGTCTTGTTATAGATCTTAGAGGAAAGGCTTTCAATTGTTCCCCATTCAGTCTGATGTTAGCTGTGAATTTGCCATGTTTGGCCTTTATTAATTTAAGATATGTTTCCTTTTGATTGTATGGGGTTTTTTCCTAAAGGAATGTCCAATTTTACAAAATGCTTTTGCAGCATCTATTAAAATCATTATATGATTCTTTTTTCTTCTTTTTTTTTTTTTTTCCTGAGACGGAGTCTCACTCTGTCACCCAGTCTGGAGTGCAGTGGCGCAATCTCAGCTCACTGCAACCTCCACCTCCCGAGTTTAAACAATTCTCCTGCCTCAGCCTCCTGAGTAGCTGGGACTACGGGCACCCGCCGCCATGCCCAGCTAATTTTTGTATTTTTAGTAGAGACGGGGTTTCACCTTATTGGGCAGGCTGATCTCAAACTCCTGACCTTGTGATCTGCCCATCTCAGCCTCGCAAAGTGCTGGGATTACAGGCTGAGCCACTGCGCCCAGCCCAATTATTTGTTCTTGATTCTGCTTCTGTGATGTATCATGTTTCTTGATTTTTGTGTGTTGACCTATCCTTGCAACTCTGGAATGAATCTGACTTGATCATGGTAAAACAGCTTTTTAATGTGTTGTGGAATTTGTTTTGCTTTGTTAAGAATTTTTGCATCTATGTTCTTCAGTGATACTAGCCTGTAGTTTTCTTTTGTTGTTGTGTCCTTGTCTCGCTTTAGTATTAGGGTAATGATGGCTTCATAGCATAAGTTTGGAAGTATCCCTCTTCTTAAGTTTTCTTGAAGAATTTGAGTAGAATTTGTATTAGTTCTTCTTTAAATAGTTGGTAGAATTTATGAGTAAAGCCATCAGGTCCCAGGCTTTTCTTTCATGGGAGGCTTTTTTTTTTTAAATGGCTTTAATCTCATTACTCACTGTTTGTTTGTTGAAGTTTTCTATTTCATGATTCAATCTTGGTAGGTTGTATATGTCCAGATATTTATCCATTTCTTCTGAGTCTTCATATTTGTTGGTATAAATTCATTCCTAATAGTCTCTAAAAATTCTTTATATTTCTAGGTCTACGTTGTTCTGTCTTCTTTTTAATTTCTGAATTTTTTTTGAGTCTTCTCTTTTTTTTCTTAGTTGGTCTAACAAAAGGTTTCTCAATTTTATCTTTTTAAAAAACCACCTTTTGTTTTGTTGATTTTGGGGGGTTTGTAGTCTCAATTTCATTTATTTCTGCTCCGATCTTTATTATTTCTTTCCTTCTACTATTGTTGGATTTGACTTCTTGCCTTTCTAGGTCTTTGAGGTGCATCATCAGATTGTTTATTTGAAGTGTTTCTACTTTTTTTATATAGGCATTTATTACTATAAACTTGTCTCTTTGCACTGCATTTATTGTATCCCAGAGATTTTAGTATGTTGTGTTTCCATTCTCATTTGTTTCAAGAGAATTTTAAATTTTCTTCTTAATTTTGTCATTGGCCCATTGGTGATTCAGGAACATATTGTTTGATTTTCATGTGTTTGTGTAGTTTCCGAGGTTCCTCTTGTTGATTTCTATTCCATTGTGGTCAGGAAAAGATAGTTGTTGTGATTTCTACTTTTCTGAATATGTTAAGACTTTTTTGTGGACTAAGATTTGGTCTATTCTGGAAAATGTTCCATGTGCTTATGAAAAGAATGTGTATTCTGCCGCAGTTGGGTGAAATGTCCTCTAAATGTTAGTTTGACCTATTTGGTCTAGTGTGTGATTTAACTCTGATGTTTCTTTGTTGATTTTCTGTCTGAATGATCTGTCCATTACTGAGAATGATGTGTTGAAGTCCCATACTATGATTGTATTGCAGTCTATCCCTGCCTTTAAATCTATTAATGTTTACTTTATATGTTTGGTAGCACCAGTGTTTGGTACGTGGATATTGATAAGTCTTATATTCTTTTGCTAAATTAACCCCTTTATCATTATCTACTGACCTTCTTAGTCTGTTTTGACAGTCTCTGATTTGTAGTCTATTTTATCTGATATATGTATAGCTACTCCTGCTCTTTTTTGGTTTTCAGCTGCCTGGAATATCTTTTTCCACTTCTTCACTTTAAGTCTATGTGTGTCTTTATAGGTGAAGTGGGTTTCCTATAGGCAGCATATAATTGGGTCTTATTTATTTATTCATTGGGCCACTGTGTTTCTCTTAACTGAAGAATTGAGTCCATTTACATTGTGTTATTACTGATAGGTGAGGACTTACTACTGCCATTTTGTTGCTTGTTTTCTGGGTGATTTGTAACTCCTTTCTTCTCTGCTTTTTTGTTAAGTGCTTTTCTCTGGTAATATGTTTTAATTTACTGCTTTTTACATTTAGTGAATAAATATAGGTTTACATTGTGGTTACCATGAGGGTTACAAAAAACATCATATAGGTATGACTATTTTAAATAGTTGACAACTTATCTTAGAGCACAATGAAAAAAATAGAAACAAAGAAAAAGTGGAAAAATCTCTAAACTTTAACTCCATCCCCTCTACCCCAATTTTGGCTTTCTGTTGTCTCAATGTGCATATTTTATATGTCATATATCTTGACAGGTTGTTGTAGTCATCGTTTTACATAGATTTGTCTTTTGGGCTTCATACTAGAGTTATGAATGAATTGCACCTTACAATTACAGTATTAGAGTATTCTGGGTTTTTCTGTACTTAGTTTTACCAGTGAGTTTTATACCTTCTTTTTTTTAGTTTTGTATGTTAGTTTTCTTTTTCTTTCAGATTGAAGAACACCCTTTAGCATTTCTTGTAAGATGAGTCTGGGGGTGGTGAATTCTCCCGCCTTTTGTTTGTCTGGTAAAAACTTTATCTCTCCTTCATATTTAAAGGATAACTTAGCTGAATACAGTAGTCTTGAATGACAGAGTTTTTTTTTTTTTCTTTCAATACTTTGAAAATGTCATCTCCCTCCCCACTGGCCTGTATGGTTTCCATCGAGAAGCTGATTGCCAGACCAATTAGAGCTCCTTTATATGTTATTTGCTTCTTTTCTCTTGCTGCTTTCTGGATCTTCACTTTGTTCTTGACAAAGAGTTTGATTATTATATGCCTTGAGGTAGTTTTATTTGGGTTGCATCTGTTTAGTGTTCTCTGGCTTTCCTGTACCTGGATATTTATCTTTTTCTCAAGATTTGAAAAGTTTTCTGTTATTCTTTCTTTGAATAAGCTTTCTACCCCTTGCTCTTGCTCAAGTCCATCTTGAACGCTGATTGTTCTTAGATTTAGTATTTTGAGGTAATTTTATTTTTTTATCATCTTTTTCTTTTCTTTTTTTACAGGGTCTTGCTCTATCACCTAGACTGGAGTGCAGTGGTTCAATTATCACTCACTGCAGCCTTCACTTCCTAGGCTCAAGTGAGTTGATGTCATTTTTTATATCTTACAGGCAATCTTTGTTTCTTTTCATTCTTTTTTCTCTTTTCACTATATATTTTCAAATAGCTTATCCTCTAGCTCACTGATTCTTTCCTCTGATTGATTCATTGCACTGTTGAGAGCCTCCAATGAATTTTTCAACTCAGCAAATGTATTTCTCAGCTTCAAGATTTCTGTTTGAATAAAATAAAAAATAAAAATAAATAAATAAATATAAAATAAAAAAGATTTCTGTTTGATTTTCATCCTATTACTTCAATCTCTTTGTTAAATTTCTTTAATTACTGAATTGCTTTTTTCAGGGGAAAGTCATAGACCCCTGCTTGCTGTTGTTTCTTGTGTATGTACATCTATTTATTTGCTTTGAAGAGTTGGTTATTTATTCCAGTCTTCGTCTGGCTTTCTTTGGTTTTTACTGGATATGTTTCCTTAGACAGTCTTTGTAATTTATTAGATTATTTTCTTTTAGTCCCCCAGGTTACTGCCTCCTTTTCAACACTAAATGACACCTTCTGCCCAGGTTTGCTTCAATTCTAGTAAGCAATCACCACCCATCCCATATGGGAGAGATCCCAAATGGGATCTCCTGGTAGTGTGGGATGGCTTTCTAGGGGTTCATGCTCAGGGTACCTGTGGAACAAACCTCCTACAGCATAGTGCTGCTGAACAGCCACTCTAATTTGCCACCTCTTTTGGCTGAATTACATACCAGTTTCCAGGGCTGGGGACGGTACTCCTGCCCCTCCCCTTTGTCTCTGGCTGTCCTCAGGACATTTCTCCTTTTAGGCACTCTCAATGCTTCTCATGGGTTGAGACAGGGACAGGTCTACTTCCAGGGATCCCCAGATGGTGGAGAATTTGGTTATTCAACTCAATCTTACTTTTTTCAGTTTAGAAACTGTGAGATGGGGGAAATTTTCCATGTACTTGGTTGTGGGCAGATTGGGAAGGGAAGTATCTCAGATACGAAAGGCTAATTCTTTACTTTCTTCTCAGAGTTTTTTCCGTTCTCTGTGGCCCCTGAGAACTGTCTCCTTTTCATATTTGTGTTCTTGTATATTGCTGCTGATAATCTTGGTACTGTATATTTGATTTTGGTTTTCTTTTTGAGTAGTAAAGCCAGCTTGCTTCTACACCATCATTTTGGAACTGGAAGTTTTACAAACTTCCCTCTTTCATCATCAAAGTTCAAACGGAAAGCAATAAGCATGGCAATATGAGGAAACAGACCAGAGAACTGAGCTGTAGGTTTGAGGAACTTCTCCAGTGGGAAGCTGGTTTTAATTGTGATCTAAGTTAAGGAAGACCAAAGGTAGGGCTGGCAACTAGCTATGGAGGTTAATTGGAGTCAGGAAAAGTAAGTTTTAAGGTAGGTATTAGGTCACCTTCTGAGGCCTAGGCTCTAAGGCAATAAGTGAGAGATGATTATAATCCAGTAACATAGACAGCTTCATGGACATATAGGGTCTAGGGAGGATGTTATGTCTCACAACAAAGTGACAATTAAAGAGGGACTAGAAAGAAATGGGGAAAGAAAATTATGTCTTGGCTATCTATGTCCCATGCCGAGAAAATGACAATTGCAAAATTAGGTGGGTACTTGGCGAGAGGGAAATAGCAAGGAGGCCAGTAAGGCTGGAACACAGTGAACAAAGTGAGAATAAGAAGAGTTAAATTCAGCGAGGTAACAGGAGGAAGATTATGTAGGGCATTGAAGGTCAGAGAATAGGCTTTGAATTTTACTGAGTGTAGAAAAAAATGACATAATCTGACCTATTTTTAAAAATTCACACAGATTGCTAGGTGGAAAAGAGAGATTAGGAGTCTAGAGCACGAGTGGGGAAACCAGTTGAAGACTTTTACAGTAATTCAGGCAAGATGTATTGTATCTTGAACCAAAGTAGTAGCAATGGAGATATTGAAAAATAGTCAAATTTAAGATACATTTTGAGGTATAGCCAACAATATTTGCTGATAGATTGAATGTGAGATAAAGAAAGGAGGCAAATATAATTTTAGAGTTTTGCTTAAACAACTGCAAAGATGGAATTTTAATTAACTGTATACAGTTATGTGCCATACAACATTTTAGTCAATGATTGACCGCATATACAATGGTGGTCTCATAAGATTATATTTACACATGTGTAGATGCAGAAATACTTACCATTGTGTTACAATTGCCGGCAGTACTCATGCTGTTCAGGTTTGTAACTTAGGAGCAATAGGCCATACCATATAGCTTAGATTTATAGTAGGCTATAACATCTAGGTTTGTATAAGTACACTTTTAGTTTGCACAATTAGGAAATCACCTAAGGACATGATTCTCAGAACATATCCCCATTGTCAAATGATGCATGACAGAAATTACATACGGACAAGACTACAGAAAGAGCTGATTCTAGTGTTTATGATAGGGGAATCAGGTGTCTGGTTTAAGACATGTAATCTTTGAAATGTCTATTAGACATTCAAGTGGAGACATCAGGTAGATAATTCGACATACAAGAGTGAAATCTAGGCTAGAGTTAAGAATCTTGAAATCTATAGCATTTAAAGCAAATTGGATTGAGATCACTTATGGAATGAGTTTACATAGAAAAGAGTGGTATTCTAACAATTGAGCTTTGAGAGATTCCAAAGCTTAGAGATTGGAAAAATGAGAAAGAACCCAAAAAAGATGGGAAAAGAATGAAAAGTGAGATAGAAGAGAGTGTGTTGTCCTAAAGTCCAAGCACAGAAAGTAGTTCAAAAGCAAGAGACTGTGCCTAATTCTGTTGGAAGGGGTGAAGAAATTTGAGAACTGAAAGTAAACTGTTGAAATGAGCAACAAAGAGATCACAAACGGTCTCGACAAGAGTAGTTTTGGTTAAATGGGGAACAAAGATTTATGAAGTGGGTTCAAGAGAGAATGAGAAGAGAGGAAATAAAGATGAGTTTAGATAATTATTCCTTGAGTTTTGCTACAAATAGAGTGGAATATAAACAGAAGATGATATAGGAACAGGGCAGGGTTTTGTAGGTGAGACATATTACAGTATATGTGCATGTTGATTTAAATTATCCAGTAGAGAATGAAAATTTGATGATATAGAAGGGCAGCAGTGCTGGAATAATTAGATGTGGGAATGTTTTGGCAGTAGCCAGCGACGTTATTGAGGAAGGGAGCTAATGTAATCAGTTACATCGGACTCTTCTCTGTCTCTGAATTTACGCTCATATTAATAATCAGAATCACTTTATTCCTAGAGTATTAAACTCAATTTCTGACACCATTCTAGTATTTCATCTTCAATTTTTAATCTACTATACACACTTTCTCTCCTTGCTACAGCTGTTGTTGTCCCTGTTAATATTGTTAGAAATAAATTTTAACTCATTTTAAGTACCAACATAAATCTTTCTTTTCTCCTTGAAAGATGCCCTCTACCCCAGCATCTTTTCCTTTACGATGTCACCAACATGATAAAATGTAAAGAAAAGAAAAATATGTTCGGAGCACCTTAGGTGACAGCATATTTAAAATCTATTCTTTCTGTTTTGTTGCAAGTAGAATTGAAAAGGGTATTGATTGCTCACATAATTCCTAGGAAAGAAAATTGAGAAAGAATGCCCAAAATCATGTTGTATAACCAATTTGTGGAAGATACCACTCTGCAACCAATCCACCTAGCACTTTTGTTGGACTATGCCCCAGGGCCACTGCCACTCCCAGCAGTGCTATCTTCCCCAAGTTCCTACTTAGGGAAGGAAATTCTTTTTTTTTTTTTTTTTTTTTTTGAGACGAGGTCTTGCTCTTTCGCCCAGCCCGGAGTGCAGTGGCGCAATCTCGGCTCACTGCAAGCTCCACCTCCCGGGTTCACGCCATTCTCCTGCCTCAGCCCCCGGAGTAGCTGGGACTACAGGCGACCGCCACCGCGCCCGGCTAATTTTTTTTTTGTATTTTTAGTAGAGACGGGGTTTCACCGTGTTAACCAGGATGGTCTCGATCTCCTGACCTCGTGATCCGCCCGCCTCGGCCTCCCAGAGTGCTGGGATTACAGGCGGGAAGGAAATTCTTATGATCGCG
Source organism: Hylobates moloch (assembly GCF_009828535.3). Classification (NCBI taxonomy): domain Eukaryota; kingdom Metazoa; phylum Chordata; class Mammalia; order Primates; family Hylobatidae; genus Hylobates; species Hylobates moloch. The sequence goes on along the minus strand of NW_026652278.1, from coordinate 106,388,861 downwards.
GCTGAGGGTTATGTATCTTTCTAGTGAAGTTCACATTAGCAGCAAAGGAGACCAAGAAAGCAAGTGTCTAGTATTTTCAACTACTTTACTGGGAAGCAGGCCCACTTCTAAGTGTTTTAACTGACCAAGTTTCTGATTCCTATCACCACAGAGTTCCATCTGTCTAATTTTTGTAAATCTCATTGACATCTATCCTAGAAAATATAAATGATGTATATATATCTTGTTGTTTTTGTTAAGTCCTTGGTAAAATTTAGAATGTCTTAAAGTTTTCCATATTATCTTCCTGTTAGGAAGGGAATATTTCCTTTAGGAGGGGAATACTTTCCAAACATGCTATATCTATTGAATACATTTTTGATCACCTACCACGTATCAGGTAGATACTAGTGATAAAATGCCAACACACTTTTCCTATCATCAAAAATAGAGAGTTTATTGAGATATAAAAGAATAAACATAATGCTGTAAAACAAAGTGTGCTTAGGTGGTAGATGAAGAAGGATAGAAATTAACATTTATTGAGTGGCTACTCTGAATCTGACATGATGTCAGGCACTTGTTTCACTTATTACCATAGCAAACTTCTATATTAAGTATTATGAGAGAGGTTAAATGACATGAATTTAATCCATACAGGTAGTATGTGATGGAGCTGGGATGCAAATCTAAGCACTTCCTTTTCAGAATCATGTAGGTAGGAAAATTGTGTAGCTCTCTACTCATCAGTCCCCTATTCCATTCAGGTCTCACCTGCCGCTAAGTACCCATTCATTCAAGTCCAATATTTTAATAACATTTCTAGCCTTAAGAGCTCTGTAAGAACCTCTGTCTTAGTAGTTTTAATATAAAGCTCATAAAAATAGTTAATAATAGCTACCAGTAATAATAATTATCTATAACTATTTAGACTCTATGCTTCAGATTATAGCCTCCTGCTACACATACTCAAGAGTTTAAGTACTTGAACCATCTAAATTTTCCATCTCTCATAGGTCTCTGACCATTTTCCCTTAATCTCTCAGCCTGGTATCCTGATCCCTACAACCTGAGTTTTAAACTGAATATTTTGTGTTATCACTGTTTCCTAGCTGACCTCTCTGAACACAATCTCTTACCTTCCTATTTACCATTTAGCTAATATTACTTCTACATGGCTAACCCCAGATCCTGACTTCTTCTAACTTATCCTGCACACTTAGCATCCAAGACTCAGCAGGATAGTTAACTTTAGGAAAAGTCATAACAGCTCTGGTGAATAAAGTCAGCAAACAAAATTCAAAGGTAAACATAGAACTTCTGAGATTATAGTTGATAAGTTTAGTAACACCTAAGAATAGTTAGTAACACTTGTTCCTGTTTTCCATCCAAATCTTTAAATACTCAACAGATAAATTTTATTGAGATGTGTCCAGCAGTTATTTTAGCAAATCTGCCTCATTTGACTTAGTCTAAATTGTAATCGTTGGATATCAAAATAGTTAAATCTGAATAAGCATCTGAAGGTTTGTTCACAGTCCAGCAATTTTGGCAGATTAGAGAATAAAACATAAGTACTATTCTTTCAGAGACTGTGACCCACACAATTAAAAAATTCTAATTTTACTAGTCTGGCCTCTTCCATATCCTGCTGATTATATGGTGAACCTACTACTGTGCTATTTGCCCATGAACTTGAAGATATGGCTATGAAGCATCAAATGAAGTGAAGATTGGCAAATTATCTACCTATTTGAATAGGAATATCAACTATATAATTCAAGGCCTCTGTTTTACTAGTTTTAGTCATTTTACTGAATCATTTGATTTAGCTGGCCACTTAGATCAAGTAATTAAATAAACGCTTAAACTATTAAGAACCTACTTGTGGACACCAAAACTTACAACCATTCCCTGTTTCAAAAAATACTTGTTGCTGCTGACGTTACTTCTACTTGTATCCTAGGTATAGTCATGGCATCCATCACATGTGCAATGTCAGCAACTGACTAAGTAGTAGAATACATTCAATGTAATGCCAGCAACTACTAAGTAATTGGGATACATTCATTCATCCAGGTTTAATGTGATGCTTCTGTAAATGTCCCAGAAGATAAAAATTTTTTGAAAAAAGGATTCTTTGTTGCTTCTGAGATATGAGGGAGTGCTCAAATCTTCCTCTCTTCAAAATGTCAGAGTCCTTATTCTAGACTTGTACGCCTAAATTTTTACCAGTGGTGGAAGTTGGTATGATTCTCCTGTGCAACTCAGAATATAGGATTCATATCACAGACCCTCTGGGACCCTGGCTTGTGCAAGCTCCACATAAGCCCTGGATATTCAATAGCATTTTCCTTAGGGAAGGAGAGTGTTATGAAATTGAAAGCACATGAAGCTATTTGGCATCTCCTATTTTTTAAAAATGTAGTATAATTTTAAATAATTTAAATGCAAAATAGAATTTCTAATTTCATTATCTATGCCAAAATTTCTGTGACATTTCATGACACTGTCACTCTAGCATTTGCATATTTCTTTCTGTCTCAGTGAAATTGGTGTTTGAGGATTCTTTGCATATTCCTAGCTGAGTTTACTGTCAAACACAGTCTAATTTGCATATTTTTCTCTTACAAACTCAAAATAAGTTTTGATCATATTTGAATCATGTAAGCCATTTTCCCTTTGAATCATTTTACTTTACAGAAAGATTCTTGTCTTGAAACAGTTACAGTAACAAATAAACATCACAGTAAAATTAACACCTTCATTTTCTCTATTTTTGTCATTGCAGTATTTAACCTTTAGTTTGATTAATTAAAATTCTATCTCTCAGAAGAACATAAGCAGAATCAAGAGAAAACCTACAAAATCAGGATTATGTATATGCAGCTCCTAGCACAATGCTTACCCTTAGTAAATGTTCAACAGCTAGTAATAATAGTAACACAACTTAAGCAGACTTCTAATTCGCTTACTCCTCAAAGACTATTGAGGAGTAGGTCCTGAGTTTGTCATCCAGTTTGTGGATACGATCCACTTTCTGGCACAGATACAAAGTAAACCACAGTTCTTGGGTCAAGAAGCTTAGTGTATAGTGAGAGAGACAGAAGGTTTGTGCAAAGTGCTATTTGTGCAAAGTGTGTTGGGTAATGGAGGAAATGACTAACTATGGGATGTTGAAGCCAGAAAATGGTTCACAAAGCAAGGGACTTTGGGGCTTTAGAGATTCTGTGGGAGTTTTTCCAATAAATAGAATTACTTAGTAGAGAGGGCTTTTGGGGGAATTAGAGATAGCTGAATTATTGCTCTTTTGCCAGCAACACTGGGCCCAAGATTTTCTGATATCCCAGGAATGAGACCCACCTCCTCCCTATCACCCCATCTTCAGCTGAAGGCAAGAACAGCCACCCCATGACCTCCAAACTCAGTGCTCTGTGGCTTCTGAAATGAATTTCATCATGCTTCCAATACCAGTTCCCTTGTATCACCATCAGAAATCCAAGCTTCCCAGTTCACCTAATTTCACAGGTATTTATCACCACCCTGCTTTCAGTGTCACCAATCTGATCACATCTCCCACATTCTCGGTCATCCAAGTCCTTCCACCAAAGCTTGTTTCCAGTTATCAGAAAATTCCTCTACTTCCTTAATCTCTTTATTGAACATTTTATTCAGATTCTTGTTGAAATTAACCTGACTCCAGCAAACCCTGCTTTCCCTAGAGCCCTTCAAGTGGAAAATGTCTGTATTTTTTCTTCTTTTTCCCCCCTGAGATGGAGTCTCACCCTGTTGCCCAGGCTGGAATGCGGTGGAGCCATCTCAGCTCACTGCAACCTCCGCCTCCCAGGTTAAAGCAATTTTCCTGCCTCAGCCTCCTGAGTAGCTGGGATTATAGGCGCATGTCACCCCACCCGGATAATTTTTTGTATTTTTAGTAGAGATGGGGTTTCACCACGTTGGCCAAGCTGGTCTCGAACTCCTGACCTCGTGATCCACCCACCTTGGCATCCCAAAGTGCTGGGATTACAGGGGTGAGCCACCACACCCAGCCTATTATTTTCCTCTTATATGCTACATACTACATATGCTTAGAGCTTGATGTAGTGTCCTCTCTGCTCCCTGTTGCTACTTCCAAACTGTCACTCCTATTTCACCCTTCAAAACTCTCATGTCTTCTGAAACACACATTATCATTCTTTGCCACTATGGATTCCCTTCTTGTTAAGCAACGTAGGGACCTCTGAGTCACTGCTCTTCACTCATTTATATATTTTCTGTCATCATGGCTATCTACTTCAAAATCCAATTAGATGACCCAACTAACACCTTGACCTCAATCCCTTTGTTTCCTTACCTCTAATAATCTTGTCCTCTATCACTCTTCCATGACCCACTCATGTGTCATATCTAGACATTGTCATCACCCTGTACCATCTTTGAATTTCTCTTTTAAACGTCTCATTCTGTCATCTATTCTTCTAGCCTACTTACTCTAGTACTCCACTCACGCAATTCACCAGTTCATTACTAGCACTAATTCATTAACCCTGTAACTTTCCTTTATTCATCTTACCTCGTGTCCTCATATGTCACTTGTACAGCATGTTTCTCATGATTTCCATCATGTAACTACTTTTGTGTGTGTGTGTGTGAGACAGAGAGAGAGAGACAGAGAGAGAGAGAGAGAGACTGAGTCACATTCTATCACCCAGGCTGGAATGCAGAGGCATAATCATAGCTCACTGTATCCTCACCTTTCTGGACTCAAGCATTCCTCCCCCCTCAGCCTCCTGAATAGTTTAGACTACAGGTGCTCACCACCACACCCAGCTAACTTTCTAATTTTTCTGGAGATGGAGGTCTCTCTGTGTTGCCTAGGCAGGTCTTGAACTCCTGGGCTGAAGCAATACTCCTGCCTAGGCCTCCCAAAGTGTTGGGATTACAATTGTGAGCCACTGTGCCCGGCTTTACTTTCTAACAAATGTCCTTAATGCCCCTTTTTCTTTCTCCCTCAATTATTCTTCCCTGGCGAAACCTAAACACTGGTCAAATCCAACTAACTGTTAATATGTTCCTACATTCAAGTGGTTGAACACTACTGGAGAATATTACATAATTATGCTTATTGGAATCAGCGTGAAAAACATCTTGCTGAAGACAATGGCTAATTCTATGCTTTCATCTGTCACTTCCTGCTCGTTAAAAGATTTTTTTCTGTAGGTACGTTACCTATTATTGCGTGTTTCAGCTTGAGTGTGCTTGCATTTAAAACCACCATAAGTGCATTTTTATATACAATTCTCTCAAGATAACATGCCATAAGCCAATGACTTGACCTCTACCTCCTTTTCAGCTCTTCAGGGAGTAACAAAAATACAGGATTTCCTTATGACTAGCTACAGCAAGAAATTGTTACAGAACACATATTTAGTGCATCGTGTGTTTGCTTTCTGTTGTGTTTTGCTTTATTTTACCATGTATATAGCCTTTAAGAATCTATGACCTAGATAAGCCTTTAAATACCTAGTCATTTAACACTGTAATCCATTAACCATTTTATCTTTCCCTTGTCCCCCGTACAAGATTTTGGACCATATGTAATTTCCATTTTCTAACTATCAGATATTGTTCAATGGCATTTAACTTCCTACTCTCAGATGTTGTTAAATGCACTGACTCAGTTCTTCCAAAGCCAATAAAGAATGTATCCTCACCAGGTACCTTTGCTTTGTCCTACATCTCAAACTCAATAAGCTCCAAATCTTTAGTCTCTACAGACTGCATCTGCTTTAGAAAAACTGAACTGTGTCTGCCACAGCCCTCATTGAATGTTTTTGGGTTTTTATTTTTTTTAGGGGGAGGAATGAGGGTCTATGAAGGAAAATGTGATGTTTCCTTATTTGTAAAATAATAAGAATATAATAAATATCATGAGGTTTTTCTGATGTTTCAATGAGTTAATGTATGTAAATGTCAGCAGAGTCCTGGCATGTAGTAAGCATCTAATAAACGTCACTTTTATAATAATTATTAATACTTAGCCCAGTCTCTCTACCCTTGACTTCACATTACTAATATTTACCAATTAACTCAAGGAAAAAATAATTTTTTTTTGGTTGGTTCTCTTTGCCTCTTTGTCATCTTTTCTCTTCTTATCTCCAGAGAGTCTTTTCTAGTCATCTATTGGCCTCTCTTCTGAGTAGGTATTCTAAGAGCCTCTCCCTCTTGTTCATTCTAGTACTTCGCCCTAATTATATTGTCTTCCACTTTCATTAAGGTGCTTTGGGAAATTTATCATGTAATAATTGTAAAATAACCACCCTAATGTTACAGTTGTTTAGAAGTAAACATTCCAATAAACATAAACATTAAAATTAATTTTAACTACAACATTTGTTCTTTATATAAGATCCATGGAGTCAAAGTGTCTATTTCTTTTCAAAATTTACCAGAAGCCCTTAATGAAATGTCCATCAGTATTTCTAGATTATTAACAGTGATCACAAATTTCAAGCCCTCTAGTGGTCAACACTATTTTGCTCATTCTCTAAGACTGACAGTATTCTTCAAATAAATTGAAAAATTAGTATAACTTACAAAAACATTTCCACCAAGAGAGGATTAGATATTATCCATGTCCCCTTCTCAGTACCACAGCTCAAGCCAAATTATTCATTACACCAAAAAAGTTGTTGGATATCAATGTTAATTAAATTTTAATATTTATTTTTATTGGGAATAAGAAAAAAATCCCAAAACCAAGATAAATTACCAGTTCTTCCTGACTTGAAAGTGAGTAAAATATTTTAGAAATACAATAAATTTAGTTTTTTGGCTTCAGGACCAGAGGTGGCCACTTATTATTTATATGTTACTTAGAGGAACTAATAAATATTTCTAAGCACCAGTTTCTAACAGTTTTTTAAAAACTCTAGACTATAATATTTACCTGATAGAAATTATAGGAAGGAAACAAGATTAAAATACAGATTTTGACTGATTTACTACATGGAACAGAATAGGTGCTCATCAAATCCATAAAATAATCATGGTGTCATTACTTTTGAGTAATAAAGGAAAATTAAGATATTTCTCTAATGTCCTACAAAATTCATATTCTTACTGGAATTACCTGATTAAATCTAACATCAAATGCATTTTGTGTGCATTTAAATAACAATTATTCCAAGTTATATATGGCTTAATAAGATAGCTACCCCTTTTGCAAAACTCTATGATTTAAGTTTTTAATTTAACTCAGTGTGCTATTTTTTAAACTGCAGAAACACATCTTTTTCTTCCATTTCAAGAACTAAAAACAAAATTAGTTTTATTCAAAAAAATGGCCAGGTATAAATAACTACAGTGATTCTGTGTAGTTAATGTAAGGCTATTACAAATATTTAAGATTAAAAAGAAAAAACAGAGACATGAAAATAGTAATGCATGGAAATTATATCTGACTTTTTAATCTCTAAAAAAGTAAATTAGTTTTTGATGAAATTATGTGATAATTATATTTTATTTGTAAAATATCCTTGCTGCATTGGGTGATTGAGTATACATATAATACTATGAAAATAAAACATATTATTCTTCTCTCATTTTTGTCGATTAAAGAAAATGTATAGACTTTGAATTTCACTCATATACACCAGGTAATAATTTATCATATTTTACTGTAAAGTCACCAAGTCAAGCTTCAATGAATTTTATATCTAGGGACATATGTCTATTTCCTTGACGTAATTTCTCTGCCAAATTTAGATCTAGAAATGTGTAAACATAATGTAGCGGTTTTTTTCTTCAAGCCACGTAGATTCTTAGTTGGAAAGGATCCCTGTTCCAAAAGACAGATAAAAGAAAAACAACACAAAAATTAATATGTATATTTCATGTATACATAGAAGACACCCAGGGAATGAGTAATTCTCAAAGGAGTGGCTTTGAATCCCAGCTTACGTAGCATCTTCAACAAAGAACAGTACACTTTTTAGAGAAATAAGACAAAGGAAAAAGACTTTGAGTCTCTATGGTAGGCAACTTGGGGAAAGGCAAATAAATGATGGATAAAGGCTAGTCAATAAAGGTTACTAATGTATATTCCTTGGGTATTTCAGATGATAAGTGTCCAAACCTTTTGTATTTATAAATCTATATACCACTTTTAAGCAAGAAAAAACTAAAAATAAAAAAAGGGAGGGCAGAAAGCTTTCCTGCATTTGCTTCTTCTTAATTGTCTTCAGCAAAATGTGAATAATCCATACCTTGGGGCTGCATATTCTGGTCTCCTACAGTAATTCTATAGGGTTCAATCTATAATAAAAAGGAAATATGCCAGATGAAATAAGGAATGCCCAGTTAAATTTGGATTTCAGACAGTGAATAATTATTTAACATCAATATGTCCCATGCAATAATTTTAAGTATACTGTGTCTCAAATATTACATGGGCATATACTAAATAATTTATTGTTTATCTGAAGTTTAGATTTAACGGGGTACCCTGTGTTTTTATTTGCTAAATTTGGTAACCTCAAAAGAAAGATTAAAATTATTTTGGGGAAAACAGACAAAAAAAATTTCAACAATCATACCTTATATTTTATTTGAAAAATAAATGGATCTCCAGTCCCCTAGAAATGCAAAGCCAACCTATAAATAATTTCAAACACATGGAGAAAAAACACTAGAAACTAGCTCTTGCTCCAAATCAAGATCATTTTTATCATTTCTACTTGTTGTATTTCTCATTCTAATATAAACATAAATAATCAACTCTTAGGAAATTTGTGTGGTTAGTGGGCAGTCTGAAATATAAAAATTAGAACTGGGTGCGATGGCTCATGCCTGTAATCCCAGCACATTGGGAGACCAAGGCGGGAGAGTTGCTTGAGCCCAAGAGTTTGAGACCAGCCTGGACAACACGGTAAAATCTCTTTCTACAAAAAAGTGCAAAACTTAGCCAAGTGTGTGGCATGTGCCTATAGTCCCAGCAGCTTGGGAGGCTGAAGCGAGAGGACCACTTGAGTCTAGGAGGTCAAGTCTATAGTGAACCATGATTGTGTCACTGCACTCCAGTCGGGGCACCAGTGAGACCCTGTCTGCGGGTCACCTTGTAATACCTTTGGGAGGCCGAGGGGCGGATCACGAGGTCAGAGTCAAGATAATGGTAAAACCCTGTTCTATAAAAATCTCTTCTCTGGCGATTTGCAATTTATTCATTTTATTCATATTCATTTTCTTTGGGTGACTGGATCTGAAACATGCAAACCCATTTGATGGGGCCTCCACTTGACCATATGCTGCCTTTTGGAAACTGGAAGAGATACCCTTTCTAGGACAACTCAGCCCTCAGGGTTCACTGCATGGCTGGCAGAACTAGGACTGTATTTTAACTCCCTCAGCTGAATATCCCTCTGTAGTGAGCAACCCCTATACCCTTATGGGGTATCACTGGCCTTTTACACCATGTAAAATAAACAGTACGGCACAGAAAGCAGTACAAATGAGAGATGAAGTCAGAATACTGCTAACTTTTTGATGTTTTTCCATTTATAAATTCTAAATCTCTTTGAGACAAGGATTATTCCTGTCATTGCATTCTGTAAAATATTCTTGAATCGTTATAATAAATTCTTTCACTTCTTTCTGCCACTTGAAATCAAAGAATTGTATTAGTTACATAAATACCGGCTTTAAAGTAATGTCTAGGAATCACTGGCAGATTCTGATAAGATTCTGGCAATAACCTATATTGAATTGATGTTTGAATACATCAAAGTGCCTTCCTTTTACTTCTAGATTGATTTCTTGAAATCCCTTTCAGATTCTGGGTCTCTTAAGGTTTCAGAGACTGATAAATCCTTCTTGAATATAGAGAACAAAAAGGATTGTCTTCAACTGCATCCAGAATGAGTTTAATTTTCATTCACTTCTTATGTATAATGGCTTCCTCAGGCTGGACAATAAGCCTTGTTGTTTGACATAAAATGCCTTTTTTCCCCCTCTTTGGAACAATTCATAAACATAAAATTGGAGGGATAGTACTAAAAGAAGGAATCAGAAACTTACATACAAACACATATTAATGACATAAAAAAAAGATGGAAAGAGAGAGATAAACAAGAACCAAAGTGGAACCACTGAATATGTTATTACAATAAAACCCCTGAGCAGTAGCTTATAGTTTACCAAAGTTTTTTTTTTTTCTGTTTTATTTTACTGTGATGGTTGTGAGGGAAAGCCTTGTTTTCTTACACACTGTGACATCTTGGGCATTCACAGAACCATTTTCATATATTTACTTGGTTTCCTTCTAGCTGGAGGAATAGGGAGTCAGCACTTCATTATTGTGTATGAGAGGCAAACTCATTTGAGCATGTAGTTCATTATAAACATCTTTTGTAATCATGTGTTTACAAGCATCAATTTCACATAATTCACACACTTCCAGAGGAAGTCCCTGCCATTGTTTGCAGAGTAGTAAGACATTTTCCTTCTTATAGTTACAATCCCAGTTTGGATCTAAATAAATACTTCGCTGACATAGAAGTTACCATTTCATGAATCTGAGATAAGAAATTTAGAGCAGGTAAAAGTATCAATATTTTCTTGCTTTGTACTTAATTTTATTCTACATCAACAAAAATCCCTAAAGAGTAAACTTCCTAACTTCATTGTATTAATTTTTAATTTTTTTCAATATATAGTGACATATAATACAAATATTTTTATTTTCATTTAGTGATTCTCTAATATATGCATCTTGGTAGCATCTTATATATTACATCTTCAGAATGAACTTTGGGAATCCAAGAGATCTGGATCAAATGACAGAGCTATCTGCCTTCTAGTAGGTGTGACATTATGGAAGCAAATATATCACTAATTGAATCTTGTTTGCTAAAACCTACAATAGATATAATAAGCTTTAGTTTTCTGAGTTGTTGAAGAGGTTAAAAGTGATATATAAAATGTTGTTAAAAAAAACAGGTTCTTGTCACACAACCAGGAAAACTTAGGCACGTGGATGCACTGGAGGGTGAGTAGAGCAGGGTTTATTGGGCGAAAAGAAAAAAGGAAAAATAACTCTCAGCAAAGTGAGAGAGAGTCCCGCTAGGAGGTTTCCCGCCTCACAGATTGAATCCCAGGTCACCACACAGGAACAGGAGAGGCCAGGTTCCTCCCCCTTGCAAATGGCGGGAACTTCCCAAGGCTCCACCCCGTCCTCCCAGTGCGCAGATGGGCATCATCCAGAAACAATCAGTCGGGAAAAGCCTGGCTTCATCCAGGACCAGCAGTCCGGCTTTTCAGGCTTCAGGCTGCTTTAGGCTTAAAGGTGGGGTTTTGCCGGGGACCCTTGGCTGTCTCCTGTCTCTATCAGTAACATGGCTAATGATGTTTTTGGCACATAGTATATGCTAAATGAGTAATAGTTATTATGGAAGGAATGCATACGCTGGGAAATTTATTTTAGGACCTAATTTCTTAAGTTGTTCTCATTTTTAATATAGAAGGTGACTAATGGGAATGATAGAAGACTGAAGCAGTAAGCTGGTAGTTTGGAAGAGGCGGCTCAATAGGTGAAACAGTCAGGAGACATGGCAGTCACTGAGCCATGATAATAAAACTCCCTTCATGATGATGGCATGTAAGTGGGAAGGAATAAATCCTAATGGACAGATGAAAGAGATACTTTTAATACAGAATCTATAGGATTTGATACTTGTTGGAAATGAAGAATACAAGGGAAGAGCAGTCAAGCATTATTACTCCGATTGAATTTGAATAAATAGGAAAATTGTACCGCAAGCAGATATTGAAACTTTAGAAAGGATACACATTGGCAACAAACAGGAAGTGGGACCAAGAATGAGCTACTCAGAACTACTGAGACTAATTATCATGATGTGTGATTTATCTATATGGAGATAATGGCTAAGGGCTTTGGCAGTGTTATACATGCCAAAGCAGTGGGAAAGACCAAAGTTAGTAAGAAAAAAGGAAAGGAAGAACAAGGCAACAAAATGAATAATGAAGGAACAATTCATAGTAGAAAAACCAGGAGAACTGGAATTGAGAAAGTCCAAGGAAGACAGCTTCAAGGAAAGATGGTGTGATACATATGTATTTGGTCTTTGTCACCAGTTTCTGGCACTCGGCTTCTAAAACCCTTGAAATCTCAGGAGTTGTCTCTTTTGTATGCAAATGAGATGACTGGTGGCTGTGGTCCCCCAGATAGGATGGGTTCTGGTCACTGGAAAAACTAAAGCATGAATAGAGGGTTAGAAATTTCAGCCCCTCCCCTGACTCCAGGGAGAGAAGAGGGAGCTAAAGATTGAATTAATCAATAATGGCCTGATTTAATAAATCGTTCCTCCATAATTGAAAACCTCCATAAAAAACTCTAAATGATGGGTTTTAGGGAACAGCCAGGTTAAGCCAGATGCACACTTAAATTTGATCCATGTGCAGGGAGATAGCACACCCCCAATTCCATGGAACAGAAGCTCTTGCATTAGGAACTCTCCTGGGCCTCTTCACCTGGCTGTTCATTTGCATTCTTTAATAAAGACACCCTCCATAACGGCACATAAGCGGGAAGGAATAACTCCTAATGGGAGTTGAAAGAGATATTTTTAGTACAGAATTATAGGATTTGGAAATTGCTAGAAATGAGAAACAAGGAAACAACAGTCACACATTATTACTCCAAGGATTGGAAACTCCTATCTCTTATAATAAAATGGCAAACTGTTTTCCTGGGTTTTGTGAGTGGTTCTAACAAATTATCAGACCTGTGGAGGGGAATATGGGAACCCCTCCCCATAATTTATAGCCAGCTGGTTATACATACATGTGGCAACCTGCGACTTGGGACAGAAGTCTGAAGTGGGGACAGTTTTGTGGAGCTGAGCCCTTAACCTGCAGAGTCTGTGCTAACATTTGGTGACTTCATGTTGGAATTGAATTGAGTCTAAACAGTTCAGAAGTGGTAACTGGCTACGCAGATTTCTATAGATTCACATGAGGTTGAGGCTTAACTCAGTTGGCTGGATTTGATCATTGGGAGTCCTTGGTCATAAGCAGGATCTTCAGAGTAGAGGGATGGAAGCCAGACCGCACAGACTTAAACAGAGGGCAGTGATAGCTGTTGACAGAATCCACATGAATGTTAATCCTTCCTTTACATTTCTGAGAATATCCACATTCTGACCTTGCCAGCCTGTTGGAAGAGCCTAAGGATCAGGAAGTAGATCTTGGAAATGGGATAAGGATTTGAGATGGGGCTTGGGGGTGGAGCCAGGAGAATGGCATTAAGAAAATGAGTTTTATTAGCTGGGCGTGGTGGTGCATGCCTGCAGTCCCAGCTACTCAGGAGGCTGAGGCAGGAGAATTGCTTGAACCCAGGAGACGGAGGTTGCAGCAAGCCAAGATTGTGCCACTGCACTCCAGCCTGGGTGACAGAGTGACACTCTGTATCATAAAGAAAAAAGAAAATGAGTTTGTCTCTAGTTGCTGGGATATGTAGTGAGGATTTAGGAGTTTATCATTCCTTTCCCCTACTTACAACTTAGTCCAGATTTGCAGACCCTTACTTGAATTATTCTAATATAAAATAGAATACTAAATTGGGGTATGGAGGTACCAGAATCAGGGAGAAGTAAAAACTGAAGGTGATCCCTAAAGGGAAGAGAGGAAAGATGGGCTTAGCCAAACTTCTATAGCAGGACGTATTATAGTAACTACAGAAGTAGTGTGTTTAGAAAACAAGTCACCAATCTCTCTGGAAAAGCAGTGCTGACTGGCTGATATTATTTGACACTCAGGGACTAGGGTTGCTAATTAGAAAAGAAGGAAATTCAGCTGATTTTCCTCAGAAGACAAATTACTTCTACAGTCCATTTGCTCACTTCACACTGCTCTTCCCCTTAAAAATCAGCCAAACTTAAATAGCTAAATATTTTCAGCATTGTCCATCTGAAAAGTATAGTATATCTATGAGTATCTAGCTGTGGCATAGGAAATGAATAAAAATATGGAAGGTAATATACAGTGATTAAAAATACAAGCTTTGGGGCTCAGCCTACCTGGGTTTGCTTCCTTACTCAGTCACTTTGAACACACATGACTGTGCCCGTTTCCTCATCTACAAAGTGAGGATAATAGACAACTATCTCAGAAGGTTCTGAGTCATGTAGCAAACACTCAACAAATGTTACCCGTTACTATTATCTTAGATATTCTTGAGTATTAAATTTGAATTGACTCATATTTTCAGTGAAAAGGTTAAACATTTGATACCCACGTTTTCTCATTCATAAAATGAAAAATATTATATATCTTACAAGATTACTATGAAACTAGGCCATGCAAAGAAGTTATTCCTGGTCCCTATCCTATTTCCCCATCACCAAATCTCAATCACAGAGCTTACAAATTCCGAACTTCTGATTCTGGAATCTACATTGTAATACACAAATATATGTAAATTCAAAAGTTGTATTTCTTTGTAGTACTCCTTGCTTTTATTGTACAAGTAAAATATATTCAATGAGGAAAAAGTTTAGGCCAGGTGCGCCGGTGGCTCACCCCTGTAGTCCCAGATGTGTTCAGAATTGGTGGGTTCTTGGTCTCACTGACTTCAAGAATGAAGCCGCAGACCCTGGCAGTGAGTGTTACAGTTCTAAAAGATAATGTGTCCGGAGTTTCTTCTTACGGGTGGGTTCGTGGTCCGGCTGACTTCAGGACCGAAGCTGCAGACATTCGTGGTGTGTGTTACAGCTCTTAAAGGCCACGGGCTGTTCATTCCTTCCCATGGGTTCGTGGTCTCGCTGGCCTCAAGAGCCAGGATGCAGACCTTCCGAGTATTACAGCTCACAAAGGCAGCAGGTACTCACAGTGAGCAGCAGCAAGATTTATTGCGAAGAGCAAAACAACCGCTTCCACAGCACAGAACACGACCTGAGCGAGTTGCTCCTGCTTGCTCGGGCAGCCGCCTTTTTTTTCCTTTATCTGACCCCTCCCACATCCTGCTGATTAGTCCATTTTACAGAGAGCTGATTGGCCCATTTTACAGAGAGCTGATTGGCCCATTTTGACAGGGTGCTGACTAGTGCGTTTACAAACCTTGAGCTACACACAGAGTGCTGATTGGTGCATTTACAATCCTTTAGCTAGACACAAAAGTTCTCCAAGTCCCCACTAGCTTAGCTAGACACAGAGCACTGATTGGTGCATTTACAAACCTTGAGCTAGACACAGGGTGCTGATTGGTGCATTTACAATCCTTCAGCTAGACATAAAAGTTCTCCAAGTGCCCACCTGACTCAGGAGCCCAACTGGCTTCACCTAGTGAATCCTGCTCCTGGGCCACGTAAAGCTGCCTGCCAGTCCTGCACTGTACGCCCTGCACTCCTCAGCCTTTGGGCAGTCTATGGGACCAGTGCAGAGGAACAGGGGGCAGTGCCTGTCAGGGAGGCTGCAGCAGCGCCAGAGCCCACGGGGTGGGGGAAGGGTGGCGGGAGGGCAGGGGGCTCTGGCATGGCAGGCTGCAGGTCCCGAGCCCTGCCCCGCGGGGAGGTGGCTGAGGCCTAGCAAGAATTCGAGCGAGGCACGAGCAGGCCGGCCATGCTGGGGGACCCGGCGTACCCTCCGTAGCTGCTGGCCCAGGTCCTAAGCCCCTCACGCCAGCTGCTCCGAGTGCGGGGCCCATCGAGCCCGTGCCCACCTGGAGCCCACCTGGAACTCGTGCTGGCCCGTGAGAGCCGCAGCCCTGGTTCTGCCGGCGCCTCTCCCTCCACACCTCCCCGCAAGCAGAGAGAGCTGGCTCTGGCCGTGGCCAGCCCAGAGAGGGGCTCCCATGGTGCAGCGGCGGGCTGAAGGGCTCTTCAAGCACGGCCAGAGTGGACACCAAGGCTGAGGAGGCGCTGAGAGCGAGCAAGGGCTGCTAGCACGTTGTCACCTCTCACCAGCACTTTGGGAGGCCGAGGTGGACAGATCATGAGGTCAAGAGATTGAGACCGTCCTGGCTAACACAGTGAAACCCCATCTCTACTAAAAATACAAAAAAATTAGCCGGGTGTGGAGGCAGGCGCCTGTAGTCCCAGCTACTCGGGAGGCTGAGGCAGGAGAATGGTGTGAACCCGGGAGGCGGAGCTTGCAGTGAGCCGAGATAGTGCCACTGCACTGCAGCCTGGGCGACACAGCAAGACTCTGTCTCCAAAAAAAAAAAATTAAAATTCTGGGCCCACTGCAGTAGCTCAGCCCTGCAATCCCAGCACTTTGGGAGGCTGAGGTAAGAGGATTGCTTGAGCCCAGGAGTTCGAGACCAGCCTAGGCAACATAGGGAGAAAAATACAAAAAATAAAAAAATTAGCCAGGTCCGTTGCGGTGTACACTTGTGGTCCCAGCTACTCAGGAGGCTGAGGTGGGTGGATTGCTTGAGTCCAGGTGATTGAGGCTGCAGTGAGCCGTGATTGTGGCACTCTGCATTCAGGCCTGGGCAACAGAAACAGACTCTGTCTCAAAAAAAAAAAAAATTCTAAAAAAATTATTCTTATTTCCACCTCCATAGGAGGTAATCATAATTAAAAATAGTTTTACTTAGAGAACTTAATATCTATCCATCATCTATCCATGTAAACAACCAAACACAAAACTGAGGTTAAAATATGTAAACTTTTCAATAACTTTAATTTTATTAATATATTGTGACACTTTTCTATCACAATACTTCCCTACAGCATAATTCAATGCAATAATAGCTTTATATATTTTATGGTGTGACAATCCCAGTGTTTGTGAACCTCCTATGTTTGCATTAACTCCCCAAAATATCTTTAAACAATCTGTTAATAAAGCGCTACAAACAGAATACCATCTTGTTAGAATCCTAGTGCTTCAGAAGGAAACTAGAAGTGAGATATTTATAGCATGTAAAGTCTGGCCACAAGTGGTTTAATAAAGTCTTTCTCAAAGGGGAATTGATTGAGAATTGAGCAAAGTTCATGATCTACTAGTTTAAAATTGGTGAAAACAGTAAAGTAAGTCTTTATAACTAAACTGATAAGCAAGCTACTTGACCAGGTGGCAGGGTCCTCTCTCTAATAACTTGATCTGATGGAATTGTCTGAAGCAAACAGTAATTCATTGATTTGTGGTTTTATATTTCCTGAGCAGAATTTAAAAACAAAAAAACCCCAGTCATACCAACATAAGTGCTCTACAGTTTTATCTGATTTATATTAACACAGAAGTTATCAATTGTCAATTTTTTTAAATTTTTTACTATTTATTATTATTATATTTTCCAAATATATTTTAAATATTCATTGATCTATATTTTCACTACCACCACCTAAGGTCTAGCTATCACTTTTCCTTACCTTGCCTTTTAAAGTCACTGCTGATAGGGAAAATTCATTTTCCACCAGACAGTGATAATGAACTCTATAATACAGACATGTCACACCCATTCTTAAATCCTTTCAGTGTTTGCACAGTTCTTCCTATAATTTTAAGTGCCCCATGAGACACTCTTCTGCCCAATTCTATAGAATCACTTCACTTACTACACTCTTACCACATCAGACCCACTTGATTCCTTGAATTTGTCCTGTTTCGTCTACTAGAATGCTTTTCCCTGTACTTTCTCTTTAATTTAGTTATTATTAATATTATTAACTATTAACTATTATTAACAAAATAATAGGGTCTTTTGGATCTCATTTTGCTCATACATTCTCAGAAAAACCTTCTGTGCCTACTCCACCAAGACAAATAATACACATTCTCATAATTCTCCATATTCTTCCTTTATATTACTTAATTTTTTAATGAGTAATTGGTTTAATGCCTATTTGTCCCACTGAAAAATAAACCCTATAAAAGTGGAGACACTATTTTTTCCACATTATATTCTCAGAGCACCTGATCCAACACACACACACACACACACACACACACCAATTTATGAATAAATGTTGCAAAATTAATTACACCAGTCTTCATATTTAAGCTGTAGGGGTCCTTCATTTTGTTTTCTATTACTATGTTGTTTGACAACCCACCATAATTACGTCTACTTTCAAAAACACCTTTTCACTCTTAAGTTGACAGCACTCTTTCCTTGTTAAACCAAGCAGTTGTGAAAAAGAGGTGTTGTTCACATACAAGTTACTAATTGAGGCTCTTTTTTTTTTTTTTTTTTTTAACCACTGATAAACAGAAAAACATTAAAAACGGGACAGCTTTAAGGATAAAGAGGCATCACCTTTTTCAATGGTATTGTCATAACTTTCAGAACCTTTAAAAATCTGTTTTCCTCATCTAATGGAAATCATGTGTGGGGCAGTGGGGGAGGAAGGTGGGGAAAATAGGAACAAGAATGCAGTGTTTTTTTTTTTTTAATTATTTAACTATAAAGATACTTGTTCTGGTTGGAGTTGGGCCATTCTACAACATAGCTAACTCTCAATTACCACACTCACGGACACAGGCACAATAGACAAAAATAAAATATGGCCTTAATGCAAATCACATGTTTTCATTTAATCGTAATTTTATTCTTAAGGTTTAAATTACAATAAATACTTGTATAGCACTTTTGATTTTAAAAATTTGTTTCCATACTTTGTTTTAGATAGGGGAGGCTAAATTACAGAAACAAATAGAATCCTCAAAATTCGGTTCCTTAAAGAACAGGAAGTTTATTTCTTTGGTCACAGCAAGGGTTCCATATTAGCAGCAGCTCTGTTGTATGAAGTCTTTCAGGGCCCCAGGCTGACAGTGGTTCTGCAATCTTCAATATGATACTTAAAAGATTGCCCAAGGAATTGCCATCCCAGTCGTTCAGAGACCGAAGAACATCAGAGAACATGCATAGGAGGTTTTCGTGAACCAGGTCTGGAAGCGGCATATATCACTTTTTCTCCATTTCTTTGCCAAAAAATTAATCTCAAAACAGGAAAATCTGGTATTCTAGCTATGTATTCAGCCCAGACCTTATTTGTGTAGTAGGATGGAACAGGCAAACAGATTTTTAAAACTTCTTTCTGCTTTTTGAAGGAATGAATCAGTAAGTCTAAGCCAACTCTAGGAAACAAAAAAGCAGGGGAATAAGAAATAACAGGGCCCTTGACGACGTAGGAAATTAATAAGTAGCACCTGAATAATAATAAATTAGCACTGGTCGAGGTGGGTCACGCCTGTAATCCCAGCACTGTGGGAGGCTCTAGGCTGGTGAATCACCTGATGTCAGGAGTTTGAAACCAGCCTGGCCAACGTGGTGAAACCCCATCTCTACTAAAAATACAAAAAGTAGCTGAGGGAAGTGGTGGGCGCCGGTAATCCCAGCTACTCGGGAGGCTGAGACAGGAGAATCGCTTGAACCTGGGACTTGGAGGTTGTAGTGAGCCAAGATCATGCCATTGCACTCCAGGAGAGAGTGAGACTCCATCTCAATAATAATAATAATAATAATAATAATAATAAATTAATTGGCTGGTCCTCTCACTATGTAAATGAGACAGAGTACTATAATTCTGTAGGTGTGGTGATAATAGATTAAAAATATATTTTGTATTAGCTACCCGCTACATAGCATATAGTGAATCCTTGGTATTGGCCCCTACATGATGAAAAAATAATTTTCGACTTTTGACCAAGGTAATTTAAAGGCTAAGCCATTGGCTTTTAGGAAAAGTTAAGTTTTAAACATCAAGAATGTTGAGAGAAATGCTACCCTCCTCTAAAGCTACATGAATCAAGAGAAGAGTACTGTTAAAGGAATTGACAAAGTGATAAACTGAACATAATGAAGAGTAATGAAACAATCCAATGTAAATGAATATATGATTTTTTTTAAAGGTCTTTCAGGCCAGGCACAGTGGCTCACGCCTGTAATCCGTGCACTTTGGGATGCCAAAGATTGCCTGAGCTCAGGAGTTTGAGACTGGCCTGGGCAACATGGTGAAAGCCTGTCTCTACTGAAAATACAAAAAGTTGGACATAGTGGTGCATGCCTGTAGTTCCAGCTACTCAGGAGGCTGAGGCAGGAGAATTGCTTGAATCCAGGAGGTGGAGGTTGCAGTGAGCTGAGATCGCACCACTGCACTCCAGCGCCTAGGAAGCCGAGTGAGACTCTGTCCCCGAAAAAAAAAAAGTCTTCCAAACAAGTGGGAAAAGATAAAGATGGACAGATGGACTATTCAGTTAATGCATTGGCAAAACTAGCTATCCATTTGAGGGGAAAAGAAAATGAAAGTAGATACCTGCCTGCCTCGTACCATTCAAAAATTTTCAGACAGGTTAAAATACTAATCATAGTAAGTATAACAATATTGGAGGATCAGGTAAGGCTTTTTAAACCTTGATAGATTTTGGTCTTTATTTCAAGATCACTGGAGACATAATTGAAACATTTTAGCAAAGGAATGATGGGATCAAATTTATTTTCAAAAGATGTTTCTCTCAGCTGTATGTAGGAGAGGGAAGAGAGCACAATTAGCAATGCAGTTAAGAGGTTGTTTCCGCAAACTGGTTGAGAGAAGACAATAGTTTGATCTAGAATGCTGGTAATGAGAAATGGCGAGATAATTCCAGAAATGTTTAGGAGTTAGGGTATGTGTGGGTACAAGGAATGAGTATGAAACTAAGCAGTGCGCAGAGTTTAAAATGCCTGGTAGGGTGTACTAAAGACTTTTTGAACTTTTTTCCTAAAGATATATGGAGAGCTAATAATGATATCTATACTGAGAAGAGACATGATAGATTTCTTTAGTATGAATTCCTCTGAATCCAAGTGAGAAACGATGGTGGCCTAAACTAAGGCATTTGCAGTAGGAGTGTTATGACGTATATGGACTTGTGATTGACAGTGGGATGACCCTGAAATTTCACTGAGATATGGAGGAGGTGCAGATGTAGAAGGAAGACATATTAATTTTAGACATGTTGAGTCAGAGGTGCAATGTCCAAGACGAAGTTTCCTGTAGGGAGCGGGCAATATGAGTCTGAAGCTCAGAAAAAGGCCTTTGCTACAGACAGAGATTGCCGGGTCATTAGCACTTTAGTATCCAGCTGATTCTGTTGGTGCTTCCCGTCTCCGTTCTCTGGAATCCCAGTTCTGTGCCCATGCCCTAGTTCTGAGTGCATACCCACTTCTGCAGTCTTTTCTTGTAATAGCCTCTACCAGTGACTTTTTCCTCAGTGGCATACTCTGGAGCCACTGGAGCTGTTCAGCCCGCCAGGAAGGACAGCCAGACCCTGACCCCAAGGGAGTTTATGTCCGTTTGTTTCCCTCTTCCATTGCTAGTGATCAATGAATGACTGGTGAAGGAATAGGAAAGCCCTTGCTTTGAGGGTAACAAAACTGGGTATAACATATACTCCAGAGCTCCCTGAAAAGAAGGCTGATGCTGGGACTTTACTTGAAGGCACATGCTGCTTTTTGTTTTTGCATTGTTTTTGTCCCATGTTCTCCAGTTCTCTACTGACAAAGAGTCTCTCCTTGACCAAATTTTAGTTCGGCTTCTCTCAATCCTCTTTCCTACCCTCGATGTTTGAATTTCCATGTCAAATGTTTGCATCAGCCCAACTTTATTAAGAAACCTGCAAGTTTGTTTATCCAGAATCTTCCAGCCTGCCTTCAGTAAGAATCTTGTTAGGTAGGTTTAGCCAGACTATCCCCTTACCTCAGAAGTTTCCTTTTAGTAATTTTCCATTCATCTACCTTCCTCCACTCCCACTCCTTAGATATAAATTCCCACTTTTGCTTTTTTTTCTTTTTTTTGCATTTGAAGTTCAGCCCAATCTCTCTCCCCTACTGCAAAACCCCCTTGCAGTGGTAACTATACCTACTGTGATAGTCTGAATAAAATCTGTCTTACTATACTTCAGCAAGTATCATTGAATGAGATTTTTTTTCTTTAACGTTATCCTTGTTCCTGGAAACACTACCTCAATAAATCCCTTTCCCATACATTCTTGTCTTAGGGTCTACATCTGGAGAGTCAAATTTAAGACATATGATAATTAACACAGTGATAGTTATGAAGGCAGCCTAGGAAAGCTGTGTAAAATGAGAAAAAAAGGCAACCTAAGATGGAATCCTAGGTTGAAAGCACTACCACTTACCATAGAGGCAGAGAAAAAAGAGACCAGGAATGATACTGAAGAAAAGAGGCAGAAATGTTGTGGAATGGGTGAGGTGTTGTGAATAGAAAGTGTGGTATCAGACATGAAAACCAACAGAGAGAATTTCAGGTCAAGGGTATGAAATTATACAGAGAAGTCAAGTTACTTCAGGATTACAAAGAATCTACTAAATATTACAACAAAGGGGCCTCATTATACCCTATTAAAGATTGGGCATTTTTAATATTTGGCAAGACAAGACTGTTAATACCATAATATTCTTTTTTTTTTTTTTTTTTAAAAAGGTATTTTTGAGCACCTGTTGTGGCAAAAACCCATGCTAGTGAGACAGTGGGGGGACTGAATGACAGTCCCTGCCAGGAAGGGTCTGACAGTCTAATTATAGTCCAGTGTAATAAGTGTTTGCAACAGTTGAAAGTCAGTGAAAATCATCAGAGGTACACAGAAGAGTCAAAATCTGTTAATTTATTTTCTTTATTAATGACTCTATAAACTTTTATACAATTATTGTGAATTATACATCTTATTTAATGTACCTTCCTACTGCAAGTCTTTTAGCAGAATGTCAGGGAAACATGTATGTTCACGGAGGGTCAAGCATGCTGACCAGTGTACTTGCAAGTAATGGAAAAGAGACATTTCTTCATTGTATGGATATCACTTGTTTTCTTATTTATTTGCACATTTATTTTTATTTTTAGGAAAAAAATTCTTTCAGCCCATGATGAAACAAAGAAAATCTCTTCTGTTGTTAGCTTTGCTTTTATGAATAGTTTATTTCTTAACTGCAAATTCATCTTGCACTAATGGACGGTCTGGTAAACAGATTATCTGCTCATCAGTAGACTATCTGTCTGGCTCTATATGGTTTAGTTATCACAGTTTGGAAAGGCAGCAACTTGCTGTTGCTATTTTCCCCTAGCCTCCAAATCTGCAGTGAAGAGTGGCTTCAACACAGCGCCTGCTAAAATTTTCACAGGAATCTGCTTTTTACTGATGGACTCTGCACTTTGGGGAGCTATACAGATAACATTATCTCTTCGTTGTTTCTTATCTTATAACTTTGTAGCAAGCGAAATCAATGAATGTTAGTATCCATTAATATCTGCCTCTGTTAATGTAAGCATTAGAAACTTGTACTTTCTGGGTGAAACTATTGAAGTCTTGGATTTTTTTAAATTCCAAGTTGCCAAAGAGGAAAGAGGGAGAATACTTAGTCATTTTATATCCACAGCCCTCTACCCTGCTCTTTGCTTGTAAATCCCCACTTGGCCTTTTAAGAGTTGAAATAGAGTCCAATCTCTCTCTCCTCCTGCAAGACCTAGTTGCAGTGGTTCTGATCACCATGGACCCCCTTGAATAAAGCCTGCCTTATTATCTTCAACAACTTTAATGATTAACTTTTTATTCACTAACTCTCCCTCTTAACTTTCTCCACCATGTTCATGAGACATGCAGTTAGTAAGGCATGTATAATGAAATGTAAATACATTTGGCACTAACATCCAGTGTTACTATGTTTATAGGTCTATATTTCTACACTTTTTAGAATTTAAGTCTATTTTGTAACTATTCCTGAAATGATGTTGAAGTAGAACAACAACAACAAAGTCTTTGATCTGACTACTTTTTTTTTTTTTTCCAGACAGAATTTTGCTCTTGTTGCCCAGGCTGGAATGCAGTGGCGCGATTTCAGCTCACTGCAACCTCCCTCCTTCTCCCAGGTTAAAGCGATTCTCCTGCCTCACCCTCCAAAGTGGCTGGGATTACAAGCATATGCCACCATGCCGGACTAATCTTGTATTTTTATTAGAGACGGGGTTTGCCATGTTGGCCAGGATGGTTTCGAACCCCTGACCTCAGATGATCCACCTGCCTCTGCCTCCCAAAGTGCTGAGATTACAGGTGTGAGCCACCGCACCCGGCTAATCTGACTACTTTTTAAGGAGGTTCAAACTTCAGAAATAACTGTAAATATTTGTTCAAATAAGAGAAATATTTAGTCTAAAATATAAATCAAAGAAAGAGTACGTACAGATTAAGCAGTGTTTGCTGTAAAAAAAAGTACACATTTATTGTCTAATAGTACATCAGTATTAAAACTCAGTTATGTTTCCTTTATTGTACTGCACAATTATAACCATTTACAATTATTGGTAGTTTAAATAACTGAGATAAATACTGTAATTATGTAGACTTCATTACTTGAATATTTAAGAAACAATTTTCTTCCCAGATGTAAACTTTTATATTACCTTTATTTATTGTTTTAATTTTACTTTTTCTGTTTCATTCTTAGATTCAGGGAAAAATATTAAATTATTTCATTATCACCTTGGAGCCACATTGCTAAATAGTTCAGATATTACAAATCTTTAGCCAAGACCAAATTGTGTTTTTTTTTCAATTTATAGCCCAATTATTAATATTTAGAGACCATGTTTCTTTTATGCAGTCTTTGGTATCATCTTTTTCTATAGCACTACATTTTACAGTTATTTCTTGCCTTTTATGGCTGGGAATCAAAACACATATGAACTTCAATTTTGTTGTAATAAACGTTAAAATTTGTGAACATTTTTAGTACTTCAGTAATAAACCTCACTCACTGGCAGAAGCGTTCCCCAGATCAGGAAAAAAGGAATTAGGATTATCTATGATCACAAAGTAACATTAATTAATAACAGTCTCTGGGAGCAAGCAGCAGCGCCTTTAAATCTTAGATTCTCTTGTGTCTGCAAATTATCTTTTATCTTTCAGCTGTGAAATTTTAAGTCTATGAAGTAATACCACGAGCAAATTAGCAATAGGATTGCAAGGTTTTTATAGTCCTGTGCTGTAGAACAATTGGCAGTAATTTGAAAAAGACCGTCCATAACGCTGTTTTCGGTCTGCGGCTACATTTGCAATAGCATAGTTTCATTAAAGAGAACTGGAAAAAGGGCCCAGAAGTTGTTCTAGCAATCGGCAGCAGTTTATCTATTTTAAATTGTAATGCATACTTTTTTTTCCTCCTACTGAAAACAATGGCAGATATGCTAAAGGAAAGGACACATTCTTGAACTGCTAAATGGTTTTTCCAGATAGCCATTTACGGAGTGCACTCAATTGCCACTATCTGGCTGAAAGCAAAAGCACACACGACCTCCCTTTTTCTTTTTTCCCTTTGCAAAGCGAAACAGGCTAGACGTGTTCACTTGATGTGAATGACGTCAGCCCCTGCCGGGTCGCGTGACCGACACCCAGCCTTCCTACTACCTCGGCCCTACCGCCAGAGTGGGAAATATCGCGAGAATTCGCCTTACTATCGGAACTTACTGAGGTTACAGGGGAGTTACTCAGAAGGGAAGGGAAGGTGTGGTTGAGTGGCGGAGTTTTTGCTTTCATTCTTTTAACGTTCACAGCCAAAGCAAAGGCCTTTGGGGATTGCCAGAGTCTCAGCCACCGTCCTGGAAATCAGCGGGGGAGGTGGGCCTGGAGGTGGCAAGTGAAATGTGGCTCAGGGGCCGTCATTGCCCCTTGCAGAAGGGGCTGCGGGGGAGGGAGAAAACCTGCGCCCGGTTCTGGGTAGGTGGCGACGCAGTGAACCCCGCTGAGACTGGGCTTTGCCCCGACAGTCGCTGGTGGCTGTGGGAAGGGTTGGGACCCTTCTCTGAGCGCAATGCACAGCCCACATCCGGCCCCTGCTGTGTCAACTCTGAGCGGCGTGGAGACGAAGTGGTTGCTCTCCCTTGCTCGGCCCACCGGGTGTCGTGGCCCGGGAGCCGGCCTGGAGAAGTCCCTGCTGCCCGGCGCCCAAAACAGGGGCGTGGGCTTCCGCGACCCAGGGCGGCAGCCCCGGGCCATCCTCGAGTTGCCCTGCATCTTCCCGCTCAGTCAGCCCCAGATTGAGGCAGGCTTCTCTGTGCGGGTTTAAATGGGTAACTGTGACGTCTCGCCTCATTCACCCAGACCTCCAGTCTTCTCCCCCGCATATCCTCCTCCACCCACCTGGTTTCTCCCTAGACTGGTGTGCTCGTGTGTGCAACCAAAGGAGGGAGAGCGAGAGATCCACGAAGGGACAGGCTTGGAGTCGCTAGAGGGAGGTGTGGGACCAGCGAGGAGGGGGCTTCGCCAGGGAGGGGGTGCTGGGGCGGAGGGAGCAGCGGGAGGAGGCGCCAGGGGAGGAGACGGAGGCCTGGGGACGGCAGAAGAGGCTTCGCCTGAGCCGAGCGCTCTTTCTCTCGCCGCGCCGTCTTGAAGCCGCGCGGGCTCGTGAGCAGCGCGAGGCCGCCAAGGTGCCTCGCTTCGCCGGAGCCGCTGCTGCCTGCCGGAGGGAAGCCGGCCTCGGGTGCGCACGCTCGCCGGAGCCCCGGCGCGCCCCGCGCCTGAGCCTGCTGACAGCTGCCGCTGGGCTCAGGCTGTCCGCTCTGGGCTCCGCGGCCTCGGCCCCGCTGCACTCGACCTCCGCCCCCTCGGACTCCCTCCCCTCTGCTTCTACCCCTCCTGCTCCAGTGCGGATCGTTTCGCAACTGCTTGCCACTCGCCCCGTACCCGGCTGTTTTTCCATTTCCCGGCCCCCTCTTCTTGAGTACTTTACCCCGTGCATTTGGGGACAGGGACTGGAAAAGGGGCGGGTGGAGCGTCCAGTGGAGAAGAAGGAAGCGAGGCCCGCAGGAGGAGGAGGATCGGCGGACCGTGGGGAGGAGACCCCACGCCACCCTTTCTGGTCATCTCCCCTCCCGCCCCGCCCCGCCCCTGAGCACACTCCTTCGCGGGCGAGCTACTTTCGGACCAGGAAAGTAAGGGCGGCCCTGGGTGACAGCGCCGCGGGGCCAGTCCCGGGGTTAGCCGCGCGTCTGCTCGCTTCAGGTCCGTCGCGCTCCCAGCCAGGGCACAGCCCGGACCGAGGATGGCTTCGACCACAACCTGCACCAGGTTCACGGACGAGTATCAGCTTTTCGAGGAGCTTGGAAAGTAAGCACTTTTGCCCGGCATCCGCATATCCCCTTTCCAGCTGAGGGCGGGTCGCGTTGCCCCCGACCCACCGGCCTCCGTCTTGGGGCGAGGGAGTTTGGGAGAGGAGTGGGAGGAGGGCCCCTGGTTTGTCAGCTCTGGGGAAGGTGCTGTCTTAATAAGGGGAGGGAGCACAGAAGGGGTAGGACCCTTACCCCAACTGTGGCTCATTTTGGTGGTCCCTAGCCCACCTTCTCCCGGTCCCCCACCCTCCTGCACTGAGAGACTTAGTGTATTTACGATCTCTGCAGTTGTAGCTGTCATCCTGAGAAGTGTGCGCGCGCGCCTGTGTGTAATGTGTGTTTGGATAGGAAATTAGAACCCATGTAAAATGCAACATAGATCATGTTTTCTGTAAATAGAGATGCCTCCTGGTTAGCCGGCGTGTCGGCCGTATGACCCACGTACTGATGAGAACTCAGAGCCTCAGACGGTGCCATATTTATTGATGCCGAAAGTTCAACTTGGCATAGAGTCTATTTCGCATCCAGTAGTTCTGTCCAGGAAAAGGGCCACCCAACAGAACCCAACCCCTTGCCCTATATCCAGTGTTATTCTTTGCACCAGATTACCGCTCACCATCAGTCTTCCTAGGATTTACGTGTGCATCTTTGCGTTCTCTGGGAGGATTTATTTACACAGGCAGCGGAAAAGCCCTCTGGAGACTGAGAGCGCTCTTAAGAGTAGCCTAGCATTGTGTAAAACCACCTCCTTCACCCGACTGGCAGAACTACTTGGAGATGTTAGGGCAGGAGGCAGAAGACCTACTGAGGACTTATGCAAAGGGACCTAGGGGCCGAGCCGTGAATGCTGATTTTTGTAGCATCGAACCCAAACCCAGTTCCTCTTTCACTAGTTTCGACTGTTACTTTTATGAAAGGAGTGCGTTTATATGTATGTTGTTGGTTTATACTGTAATTAAAGGAAAGGTAAATATTTTTTAAAGTAATAAAAATTACATATGTATATATTGTCTGGTGTTAAAACATGGAGAATATGTCGGAAGAGCAGCTTAATTCAAATCTCTCCCCTCCCCCAGTCCAAAACAAGGCATAGAGAAATCACCATACCAGGATTTGTTAAACCACACTAATGTGCTCAAGATTATATTTTAATGAAAATAATCTTCATGTTTACTTACTTGGAACCACATTAATTTTTTGTTTCCTACCAAAATAAGTAGGCAGCAGATTTTTTTGCTGCTCCTTGTCTGCTCTGTTCTGTGCAGGGTTTTTCTCAGAGCATTTGGTGCTTTGAGTGTGAACTGTAAAATGTTTTCAAATTTCTTGTGCAAACAAGAGCGGTCATAATTGGCAGTTCCTTTCATTTTGTTGATAATAATGTGTGCTCCCAGTTAAATGTCTTTTATTCTTCAACATTAAAGAAAGTGTGAGTTTCCAGGAAGAATTGTTCATTTACTGGATATTACTGTACTTCACTGGCAATCCACTAAAATCAATAAAAATGCTCAGATTTTATAAATTTTTAATGAAATATTATATCTGTTATATTAATAACCTGCTAATTATTGGTTTCTAGGGGGGCATTCTCAGTGGTGAGAAGATGCATGAAAATTCCTACTGGACAAGAATATGCTGCCAAAATTATCAACACCAAAAAGCTTTCTGCTAGGGGTGGGTATTTTCAACCACATATATTGGTTAATTTTGTATTTGTCATGTTGAATATAGGTTCTGTTGTATGTAAATATATCATGTAGTTATAACTGAATTTTAGACTTAGGTATCATATTACATATTGAGATGATTTTCTTCCTGAATGCTTCTTGGTCTGTACAGCTTAAAAATAAATGGAAAGATATAATTATTATTTGATACATTGCTATTAAAATTCTATCTGTCCTATGAGCAATAGCATGAATAACTATATTTTAAAGCAAATAAATGTCAGGTGCATTTTTCTTATCGTTTAAGTATGAAATAACTTTTAGACCATGGAATGGAAAAATATAAGTCTCACAACTGTCATAATTCTCTTTTGCTTTTGAGAGGAAAATAGGTCATAGCTCAGTTGAATCATATATTTCAATTGTAGTTACACTTGAACTTAATTCATCAAGGTATATTTAACAGTAATAGCTTCGGTAAGAAAAAAATTTATGATTGCTATATTCTAGGAAGTTTAGTTTTATTTTGATGTTTCTGTGTGCAGCTCAGACCTTGGTCTTCGCGTTAAGGCTTCACACAGACTCATGTAATGTATTTTACACATGTAGTTTATAGCTACAGAGATAATTCATACTCGTAAAATAGCTGTTGACATAACCAAAGAACTTGGAGGGCTTTCACTGCATTCTTTTTATTTAGTTGAACTCATGCAAAAGTACTTATGCTGAAATGTTAGGCATTCCAATTATTGTGGGCACGTGTCTGAGGTATTTCCATGGGAATTTATGGTTTGATGAAATAAAAATGAAATGAAAATGAACAAAATACCATAGTGTAAGCTCATCTCAGTGACCTGGTTTATTTTAAGTAATGAGAGAAGAAATTCCATTAGGTTTAGTTTTCCTCATTTAATATGTCTTTTCAAAAGTGCTTCTTACCAAAATCCTGGCATCATTGCTTTTGGTCTCTGCCATGATTAGTTTTTCCATATTTATTGCAAATTCTACTTTTAACATGCACTTTAGGTTTAGGTTGGTATTTTAGTTTATCCATTCACATGGGATGTTTTAATTTCCTTCACCTGATTTTGACATGATTCTGAGAAAGATCTATAAAGTAACCAGCACCATAGAATCATGGTATGAAAACTAATGACAAGAATATTATGTTAATTATGTTCTCTTAGTCTCTACTCCACAGGAAGGTTTTAACAATGAAAAGGAATTGCTAAACTATAAGTGACATTTTAATTTATAAAAATGAAAATGTATAGTTAGAATCTTTCAGTGCTTCTCTTATTTCCTTCTGTGTGCTAGATACTTTTGGCTGTGGTGGGGGTATTATTTCTTTTGAAAGCATTACAATACCTATTCCAAGATTTTTGGTGGTGTTTCTTTCAAAACAAATCAGTGTAGTGCTTCACTTTTACTAACTTTCTTAATTAGAGCCATCCCTCTTCACTGGTCTGAATTTGTCCTCCCTAAATCAGAATAACAAATATACTTAGCCCTGATCACATACATTTTACTCTCTTTTCCCTTCAATCTGTGGAAAAGAAGCCTTCTTTGGCCTGATGGAATCTTTTCTCCTTGCTACTTCACCATTGTTCCTTACTTGCTCATATTCTGCTTCAAAGAACTACCTACACATCCCAAAGCTTTTTACCCCTTCTGGATGTAATGATTTTAATTATTCTACTTAGGAAAAGGAACTAGGGTGAAGAGTTAGGAGACATTATTCTTGCCCATTCTCTGCAATTTTTTTTCCTTGTGACTTTGGGTAAGTTTCTTAACCTGTTGTATGTTAACCTACCTAAGAGTGAGCTGGTGGTGAAGAACATTATTAATGCTGCAACCAGAAGCTCTGAGTTTAAGCCCATACCTAC
Source organism: Hylobates moloch (assembly GCF_009828535.3). Lineage (NCBI taxonomy): Eukaryota > Metazoa > Chordata > Mammalia > Primates > Hylobatidae > Hylobates > Hylobates moloch. The sequence continues at coordinate 106,358,213 of NW_026652278.1, read as the reverse complement.
TGGCTGTGTGATCTTGAGCACGTTAACTTGTTTCTCTGAGCCTCAGTTTCTTCATCTGTAAAATAGGAGTAATAACAGAACCCTTCCTCATAGGGTTTTGTGTGGAGTGAATGAATTAACATAGCATAGAACAACAGCACCTTCCCACTATATGCAGTCAATGAATATTATCTGCTATTATTATCTAATAAAGTTGTCATAATGATCAAATTAGATTAATTTTATGAAAGAACTTATAAATCCAGTGGCAGCCTTGATTTAGCTGTGAGAACTACGTTTGAATCTTCGCTCTACTACTTAGGCATAAATTTGGTTTCGTCTCTTTCCTTTTCTGGATATCAGGTTCTTCATCAGTAAAACGGGAAATCATACTCATGGAGTCTCATGGGGTGTTCTGAGGATTCAGGAAATTCAATGAGAATCACTTCTTAAACTGCAAAGTATTGTGTCAATTTTACCTCTTATTATTGTTCTCCTGAAAAATTACAGAACTTTTCCTTCAAAATGGTCAACAATTTTATTTTATGTTGTCACACTAATCAGAGCTGGTTGTAGAATATTTGTGCCTTTGAATGAATACATTTGTTTAACTTGTACTCATATTGAATTATAAACTCTTGAAGAAAAAAATACTATGCTTTCATTTTTGATATAACATTCCACAGAATTGAGAGCATAGTAGGGGCTCAGTACAGAGTAATGAGAATCAAATGTGGTTGTTAAATGACTTGTAAGAGTTGAGTACTTAATTTACTCCTAACAACAAGCAAATACTGAAAATAAATCTGTGAAGTAGTATATTAAGAGGATATATCTTAACGTATGAATTCTTTTAATAACACTCATTTCAGAGAAAGTAATGATACAAATCATTTTTGCAGAAAAATTTTTAAAATAATATATTCAAAGGTAAATGTAGAAAGAATTGCAAAATAGTATGCTTGTTTTTTCTAAGGTACTGATTTTTGAGAGTTGCATATGGAAGCTTTTGTGTAGCATACTTTCTTTGTGCAAATTTTTGTTTGTATTTGAAATTCCATGACTCTGTATACCCAAGCCTTTAGTCTATTTGTTTTAAAGACCAGGCAGGTCCTCCAACTCCACTAATGTTCTTTAAATATAACATTACAACTGAAAAAGAAAGGGCTATTGTTAATAAATCTAAGACCATGAGGGAATTGCCAAAAATTTGGCTACATTCCTGCATAAATTTGCACATCCAACTATACTGTCAACCAGGCATTTTTCTGTGCCTGGATTTTAATGGATTTCCAGCAGACAGTTTCAGTTGTATTTCCTCTCAGCTGTTAGTCATACATACCATATTTGGGGAACTCCGAGTCAATTGAAGAATTTCTTACCTTTTGTGTTAGCATGTGCATGCATAGAACATTCATTATACTGAGCATGTAGATGAGTACACTCATATATAATTTGGCTTATTTTGAAAATAAAAAGTAGTATGGAAGCATCTCAAGCATCTTATATTTTATATGTAATTTCTATCTTCTAAAAAGTTTTTGTTAGATGGGCATTGAGGGCATACTTAGTAAATGTTGGATAGTGATAATAGAATTTTTGCCTTATATTTTCACCATGAGAATTAGAAATTACACCATTTTAATCCCAAACACAGTTAGGTTAGTACTTAACAAAAGCCAATTTTTTTCTGCTGCTTTGATATTCTGTTTATTTATACATGTTTAGAACTGTACACTGTTATCAAATTATATAAAGTCCAAGAAGAGCTGTGACTGCAGTTCAGAATCCAGTGGACTGATGGTTCTGATGGCACATATCTTTAGAAATAGTACCTGTGATTTATTTTGCATTTCAAAGCCTCGTGGTGGTAAAATATTTTATGTGGAAGTAATGGCTTCTTGACATTCATCTCCCAGTGTATTTCTTGATCGTTAGAAACCATTTGACTGTTATATAGATTCTGATGTGTCACAGTCACTGTTTTTGTAAAACATAATATAGTATAGGGTTAAAAAATAAGTTATTACAAGTATATTTTACCTCTACTCCATTGCTAAAGTTAAAAGGGATTTCATTTTATATTTCTGTAAAACTTCAGGCTTAATCAGTTAAGCCATTTTGATATTCTTTGATTTTACTAGTTTTATTAATTCCTAAATTGGTGATGTTAGTAGTACATAAATCAGGACTTTATAAAACTACTTGACCATATATACAAAATTAGGCCTCATCTATAAAATCTTAATGTTTTGTGTGTGTGTGTGTGTGTGTGTGTGTATATATATATATATCCGGATATATATATCCCTAAGTAACCTTTTTTGATGTTATAAAAGGGATGTTAAAAACTAATTCTTGCTACTTTTATTTTTGGCATCCAGGCAGTCAAGAAAGTACCGTAATTTCTCAACTTCATGGTTACTTGTCTTGAATTGGAAGTAGAACTGAGACTATGTAGATGGATTAAGTTCTGATTATACATTATTGATTTGGCAAACTGGAACAATTTGGACAAATTAAAATTTGAAGGTTTCTTGGCAAGAACAATGTTTTAAGAAAAAAATTAGTAAATCATTTTTATATTTGTACATGGAATCTCCACAACTCTTCAGTTATGGACCCAGAAGTGGCATGTGTCATCCTTATTATTTTGTATCCTTTACTTATGTTTAGTTGTATTTACATTCTTCTATAGTCTTGATATTAAACATTCATTTTCTTCTTTCGTTGAATGAAAACATTACTGCTATTCAGAACTAGTTAGGTGATACAAATAATAAAAAAAAGTGTATCCACACTTCCAGGAAATAATAGAATTCTTTTCTGTATTTCATTAAATGAAGAAAACTTAATAAAGAAAGTGGTTGTCAGGTGCCATACTGTGATATTAATAACTAGTGTAAACCTCTACATGATTGTGTGAGAACTTTGTTTAGACAATTAGATTAATACTTCTCATTTCCATTGAAACGTTGAATAAACAATATAAAAATTAAAATTTAGCAGTACATCACCTTTTATGGATCTTTTTAATGGTAATAATCACGAATTACTAGAAATCTTATATGAACTGGGCTTTTCTTGGGCATCTAACTTTTTTGTTAACTAGAATTTTAATTTATTTTTAAAGTCTTTTCCTTGGGCTTATACTGAGTTTGACTCATAGTATTTCTAGGGCTGGGTTGGTATATTTCTTAACATCAGTCTTCCCCATTTATTGGGGTATAATGTATGCAGTGTTTTAATAAATCATTGGCAATTAATGATTATTTACATAGAGGCTGTGTTAAAGATTTTAAGTTACAATAGTATTTTTAGTAAACTACACTGCAATGCATTAAATGGAGTATTAGCAATATTTTAACTCTAAAACATATCTTTATATTTCAAATCACTTTATAGATCATTAAGCATATTCACATGTCTTTATTTTATGTGTTTATTTAATAAATATTAAATGATTTTAGTGGACAGTATTAGGAAAAATAAAGGCTATCTACCTAAATAGACATAATAGAAGACATAAATGGCATTACAATTCAAGCATGAATAAAGTACTATGGGCTTTTAAAGGAGGACAAGATTATTTCTGCCCAGGGAGATAAAGAAAGGCTTTCATATAGTATTGATTTAAAGAAATTCTGAAAGCTATAATGTAGATGGGGCTTAAGTACCACCCCACCCCCACCCAACCAAAAAAAAAATAGTCTAAATAAATGATTTGGGGAAGTTGCTCAAAGTAGTTTAAATATCTAATTATAACAAAATGTTATGTTATTCATATGGTAAATTTGTTGTAATTATCAGTATACAGTTATTTTTAGAATAAAATTATTTTAAATGAAGTAGGCTGTTTCTTAAGTGACAAAATTCCTCTAATTCCAGTTGAGAGAGATTTAGCAATACTTAAGGAGAAATCATAGACCTTTCATCTGCCATAACTTCTCTTACTGTAGCACAGGGATATTGGTAGGTTTGAAGAGGAGAGAGGGCAGCTTTTTTGTTAAGTTTGTTTGGTTTTGTTTTTAAATCTCTTAACTATCATTGTAATTACACACAATGACACAATGACATCATTGATTTTTTTAGTTACCTGACCCCCTTTTCTGGTGTTAACAGTCTCATTTTAACTCCTTAGAACTATGTTTATTACTACCAAAATCAATAATGCCATCTTCATCATTAATAATAATTTAGAAAGATATAAATATTAATAGCCATTATTTGAAGAGCCCCTTCTATGAGACAATAGGTATATATTTACAAGATAGTTTGTTTTATTTAATCCACACTGCAGCCTCCTAGAACAATATTATGTCCATTTTAAAAAAGTATACTGAGGCTCTTGTATAAGTCCTCAAAATTAGTAAGTGCTAAGAGTCAGGATTTCAATCTGGTTTTCTCTGACTGTAAATTCTGACTCTTTCCACTGTCACCTCCTGTTAATTGCTGTTAGAGAGAACTTAACTTCTCTGTATTTACCTGTGTGTGCTTAACTGATCTTACAGACTTCAGAGTCCTTCATACAAAGCACTATGCCTTACATTTTATCTTCCCATTGCAGTGTGGGGAATTGAGTATTTCTTTGGGAAAATACATTTAGAGTTCCAACCTGTGAGAGAAGATAGTCTTTTAAATGCTACTGTAACAAGATCAAAGTGAAGTTTCAGACAGTCCCTCCATGCTGTCTTCTGGAAGGAAAACAATATAGTGAAAAATGTTATTATTATAAAATGGTAGGAAAATGGTTAAAGAGGAGTTCAGTGTTTTGGTAAACTTGATTCATTAACTGATTAAAAATATCTCACTATACAGTAAGTTTCTAGGATTACTTCTTCTAAATGATTCAGTTGTCACTGCAAACAAAAACTCAGCCCTTAACTGAAGCCCAGAGAAACCTACTCAGAAAGCTGTTCTACTCTTCTGGTTCATCTTGTTTAACCAGTGAACAATGGAAGACAAATTTTTGTTGTTTTGTAGTTTCGTTTTGAACAACATTGTTGTATGTAGCAAATTCTTTTTTTTTGAGACGGAGTCTCCCTCTGTCACCCAGGCTGGAGTGCAGTGGCGCAATCTCGGCTCAATGCAAGCTCCGCCTCCCGGGTTCACGCCATTCTCCTGCCTCAGCCTCTCCGAGTAGCTGGGACTACAGGCGCCCGCCACCATGCCCGGCTAATTTTTTGTATTTTTAGTAGAGACGGGGTTTCATCGTGGTCTCGATCTCCTGACCTCGTGATCCGCCCGCCTCGGCCTCCCAAAGTGCTGGGATTACAAGCGTGAGCCACCGCGCCCATATGTAGCAAATTCTTACAAAAATGTGGCAATTTAAAGAAAAATATAAAATTGTCAAGTTCTATATTTGTTGGAAAAATAACTTAGGTGCAGCAAGTAGTATAAAGGTACACAGAAAGTATTGTGATATAATATTTATATACAGTTAATTGTTTTACAATAGGTTTCCTATTTTCCTTTAGTTAGATTGATTACATAGGAATGTTAAAAGTTTTATTGCATACAATTTGATATATATAATTATATCATATATATTTAATTTTATAACAATAAGCACCCAATAAGCCTCTACTCAATAATTAGAACATTCTCCCTACTTTTGAAGCTACCTGTGTGCTTTTTGTTGATCCCTGTCCTTTGTATCTCCCCAAGAGCTAATCACTATCCCTAACTTTTTTAGGAGAGAAACCTCTTTTTATTTCTTCATACCCTGGGGTTTTTTAATTAACTGGCTGATCTCAGTGGGCCAGTCAGTCATTCATGGAATAAATATATGTAGCCATTTTCTAGGTAAATTGTATTTTATTTTATTTTGTGTGGTATATGTGTAAACTCATGGAATAAAATGCATTACTTCTCATATATTAGTGTATAAATTTACCCTCTCTCTTAAATATAGGCAATGCTTAATTTATTTGGAATTTTTTTAGTAACAAGAAATTATTTTCTTCCTATGTCTGATAAAATTTTTTTTTAAATTGTTTATTTATTTATTTATTTTGAGACAGAGTCTCGCTCTGTCACCCAACTGGAGTGCAGTGGTGCTATCTCGGCTCACTGCAACCTCCGCCTCCCAGGTTCAAGCGATTCTCCTGCCTCAGCCTCCTGAGTAGCTGGGATTACAGGTGCGTGCCACCATGCCTGGCTAATTTTTGCATTTTTTGTAGAGGCGGGATTTCACCATGTTGGTCAGGCTGGTCTTGAACACCGGACCTTGTGATCCACCCACTTAGGCCTTCCAAAGTGCTGGGATTACAGGCGTGAGCCGCTGCACCTGGCCGAAATTTTATTAATGATAATGTATACACATTGAAATAAAGCATGAATAACTTATATAAAAGTAACTTATTAAATGTAAATATAGTAAGTGAAAATTTATCAAAATTTTCTGTTTTATAAAGAAATTGTGGATAGTTGATATATGCCAAATTATGCTATTAGTGTTTAAATTAAAATTTGATGTTTTGTTGAGGAAATAAGTACTTTTGCATTTTTCTGAGGCAATGTTCTGGATAATTTGAATTTCTGCTGAGGGTTATTTGTTAGTAATACAGCCCCAAACTCGGCATATTCCCAGTAGACTCATCAACTTTCCCCCTCTGTGAATGGCACAATAATTTTCCTAAGCTTTCAAGCATGCCTGATTTTTTTCTTATCCCATCTCAACACCTTTTTCATTTCTTCCTTTTCACCATCCCAATTTGAACTCTCTTTTTTTTTTGCTTCAACTCTTTGTTTTGTGTTTTGAGACACAGTTTCTCTGTTACCCAGGCTCTAGTGCATTTGTGAGAACCTAGCTTACTGCAGCCTCCAATGCCTGGGCTCAAGTGATCCTCCTGCCTCAGCCTCCTGAGTAGCTGGAACTACAGTCATGTGGCACCACGCCCAAGTAGTTGTTTGTTTTTATTTTTTGTAAAGATAGGGTGTCTCTGTGTTCCCCAGGCTGGTTGGTCTTGAACTCCTGGCTGTAAGGCAATCCCCCTATCTCAGGCTCTCAAAGTCCTGGGATTACAGGCGTGAGCTACTCACTGTGCCTGGCTACTTCAACTCTTTTAGATAGCCTCCTAAATGGGTTTGGTAGATAATAGGTGCACATTTTTTATTCGTTTATTTAGCTCATCATTAGATCTTTTAGCACTCGCTTTGCTGGGCAACTTGATAAGTTTTAGAGATACAGAGGTGAAAGACAGACATTCCTTCCTGAAGTATTTCCTAGCCTGTGAGTGTGGATGACAGCCTGGCATTTAGTAGAGTGAAAGGGCTGTGATAGACGCGTGCACAGGGCCTTTGAGAGCATGCAGAGACAGGCTCGGGGAGGTTGTTCTCACAGATTTCCTGAAAAGATTGATGTGTGAGGTTGTGTTTTGAACAAATTAGGTGAGCCTGCTAGAGAAGGGAGTAAGCAATCTGTTCACAGGGAAGGAAAAAGTTCCTGCTCCATCTTCCTGATGGAGTGAGTACACCTGGTACTGTTGCAGTACTCTCTCCTTTAAGATCCAGTGCAGGTCCTGCCTCCTCCATGGTCTCTAACTTCTTCCCCCACCTCTCCTTACTTTCTCTAGCCAGAGAGATTGTTGTCTCCTTTGTCCTTTGAATAGATATTTCATATCTTATGGAGCTTGCCAGATTTCTCCCCTTGTATTGCAGTCATACATGTTGTGGCCTTCAGGCATTTTGTGACATTTCTTAGTTTATCTTTCAGTCTGCGCCTGGCACAGTAGTTAATATTGCAGATATTTGTAAATGTTTGTTGGATAAGTGGACAAATAATTGCATGACCAAATAAGATTCTGTGTCTTGAAATAGACATGCTTCAAAGAGAAACTTATGACTGGCAAAGTAAATGAAAATTGACTAAGACTTCATGTCAAATAGCATACAGTAACTCTATAAATTAATTTCTAATTCACAAATTATTTCATAAGTTCTGTCATGACAAATTCTGCTTTATTGGAAAGAGTTTTGTATAATTCAGCATTTTCTTTTTGAGCAACTACTTGCAAATTCTTATTGCTGCTCTTTTTTTAAACCATGTATTATAAAGTGGCTCATTAATGAGGGCTAACATTTTCATGGTTTGTGTGTCCATCAGCACCACTTTAATAATTCCAGTCTCATGTCATGATTAAATTATTTTAACATGTTTGAGTTTAAAAAAATTTTGATCCATTCTACAGAGGTATCTGATTACTTTTTCATTTATTTTTGGACAAAGCTCATCTTTAAACAGTATGGTGATACTTTATAGAATTTTAGATATACATATCATGGATGTTATTAGCTTAGAGGATATTTGATTTTTTTAGTAAAGGCAGTTAGAGGCCAGCTGTTTCAACTGCTGTGTCTGTCAGTTGAGAAATTTGGTGAGGGAGAGTGTACTTGTTTCTGTATTGGAAGGTTCTTTAAACAGAATGCATGTTGAAAAGCACTTACTTATGTTCCCTCCTCAAGGAAATTTCTTGTGTGATATGTTGCAAGACACTGGGCGGGCGGGGGCAGGGGGTGGTGGTTCGTAATTCTATAGCTTTACAATGCTAATATATATACTAAATTAGAGACATATCTCTAATATCTATTCTAATATATTTCATATTATATATTACATTCTATTTATAGCTATTACATATGAGAAAATATTCTTTTCATAAAAGTATTCCTATCATATTTTTAAATGATGACTTAAAGGCTTTAATCATAGTGGCAATAGTGATTTGGGGAGTTAGTTCAGGTGTACATTTTGGCAGTTTTGTAGAAATTGTATCCATGATGAATATTTTATTACTTTGATAAAGTGAATTTTATATGCTTTAATACTAAATATTAATATTTGTTAGGTATAGAGAGAATTACAAACTTCAGACATAACTCTGAAATAAATCTTTATTACAATTTTGTATAAATACATTTTAAAATAATCGTATCATAAAATATATATATTCTAATTACAGAATTTGGGGAAATACGGAAAAATAGAATGAGGGAAAGACACATTTGTAGTTCATTTCCCCCAAACAAGCACTGTTAACATTTTGTCACTTTCTTTTTCTTCAGAATACTGGACTAAAATATTACAATTTTGGGTCCTGCTTTTTTACTTAAAATTATAAAATTTCCCTATGTACTGCAAATCTTTTGAATTCTTAATAAGTGAATTATACTTCACTAAGTGACTAGAACACCAATTAATTATTTTGGTATTCCTAGTAATTTTTTTTAATTTTTGCTTTTTGCCATGATGACTGGCACTATTATAAACATTCTTTTGTATTACTTTTTTATAGTTCTGATTAGTTTCTTAGGAAATATTCATAGAGGAGAATTAATGGGTTAGAGGATTAAATATCATCAAAATTATTCTTGCCTAATTACTTCCTGTAAATTTTGTATGTTTCCACCAATGACAAAGTATGCGAGCTAGAAATTGAATTTTAAGGAGCGTGATTCTAAATTCCAATTTCAATTTGATAAAAAATGCTTATTCACCATGTTCTGGTCCTCTGCTAGGTGCTGGATAAATGAAGGTACAAAGGGCAAAAGTCCCTCCTTTCAAGGTGAACAGATGTAAAGTCAAGTAAAATTACCATTCAGGTTGATAAATCTAACAATGGGAGTGTTTACTGGGTTCTGAGGTGTAGGAGATAACTGTTGGGTTGATGAGAGGTCAGGGAAAACCTCCTAGAGGAGCTGATGTTTGAACTGGGTTTCCAAAAGAATCAGTTTTGAACTGAGAGATAGGTAGGAAAAAAAAACAAGTTCAAAGTATATGTTGAAAAAATACTCATGAGAAGCCAGAATATTGGAACATACCAATAAAGACTGAACTTGAGATAAGCACTTTCTAACTCTTGGTGATCGACTTATCAGGTATAGAGTTTCATGAAACATGCAAAAACGGGTGAAAAGAATGGGAGTTTTTTCTTCCAATGAATCATTAAGTATGGCAAGAGCTGTTGGAGGTTCTTAAATAAGGCAGATTGTAGAATTTTACAACACTGAGTTATTTGAAATGAACAGGTGATAAGAGAGGAATAATTAACCTCTTACCTACCTCATATTTTGTTTTAGTGAGCCTTGGGGCAATACAAAAAAATTAAGAGTGACTAAGTAGAGAATAAAGGACGGGAGGATAATTAGAATTTTTTTAAAAAAACCAGCTAGTACTTTAGAAGTGCAGTAGACAATCCAGTTTGTATTTATAAATAAGAAAATGTAGTTCTTATAGTTGCAATATGGAGTAATGACTTTAAAAAAAGTTCATAGGTTTCTGCTCAAATCCAAAACTAAGAGATCTAAAAATGGTACTGACATTATTAACTGCTTGAATGCCTATTGTCAAGAGTAGTGTTTGGCACCCACCACAGGTATTTATTGAATACATAAAGGAATAAAATGATTCCCAAATGATATCATCTTATGATTAATGAATACACATTTGAGGACCTAGAACTTTTAGCAGTAAGATTTGCATACGCTTTTCCTAACTATTGAATGTTTTTTTTTTTTTTAAAAAGTTCAAAATTCTGTTAGATTAATTCTGTGATATAGTTTATAATTTGGCATAAGCTGGTAGTAGGGAAGTAGTCACTTCTTTATGCCCATGATTTAAATAATGAAGCAATCTTCCATTCACTTAGAAGACAACTTCGATTTAAATATTTAGTCTCCCTAGCAAGGCCCAGCCATGCAATTTTTTCCCTGTTTTTAGAAGAATTTTAGCAACAGTAAAAAAAATTAATATGTAAGATTTTGCTATTTTTATTAGTTTTGAGGACTGCTTGCCTTGTAGTTTAAAGGGGGTAAAAAGGATCATTGTTTTACTCAATGTATATATATATTATTAATGGTAGATTTTTTTTTTTTTTTTTGGTTGATGTAGGAACTTTGGGAGTAGAGCAGAAAGCCTATTGACTTCAAAAATAGTGCCTCAGGGTTGGTAGAATCATTAGAAAGCAGGTTGGGAAAAATCCTAATTCCAGACCTCAAGTAGAATTTTAGTATCAGAGTCACTCCTGTTCCTTAAATGTAGATCTCCTGATTTCAGGCCATTTTTCATTCTAATAGAATAAGAGAAAGAAAAATAAAAGCTGTCAACGAGAACTATTTACCTCCTATAGATAGGATTGAGACCTACTTTTCTGTAACTTTTGAAGTTATTTTTGGGAAAAATTTCCTTGGGTTGACTTTGCCCCCTTCACCCAATGCATCTGTGTGACCAGGAAAAGGGAAAACAAGATTTAATTGTTAACTTTTAAAAAGTCCGTTTGAAAGAAACAAACATATACTGTCTTGTATTGACAGAGAACCAATTATTGGGTTACCTGCAACACTGTATCCTCCATTTAGTGCTGATAATCATAATGTCCATAATCTCCCAATAACATAAAATAATAAAGAGGCTCTGAGGCATGAACAGGGGTGGCTAAAGGATCACTGAGATCACTTTTAAAATAATAATGATTTATAGAAATTGAGTTAATATTTGTTGACCTTCTACAAACTTTGAAACAGAAGGTTTTAAGGTATATGTTTTGAAATAATCCAAACCAAATAAATCTAAACTTAGAAATACCAGTATTAGAAATATACAGTGAACACACACACAAGGTCAATTTTAAAAATAGCACTTAGCTTTGAGAGGATAATTTCTCCTTCACCCTGAATGCAAATAATTTATTCAGCCCTTCTATAACAAGCTTAGGGGATAAAAGAGGGAAAGGGCGTGAGAAATGAGTCTTTGGAAAATTATTGTAACTCACACTAATGCTTATTTAGCATCTTTCATTCAAAGACCTTCAGACATTTCCTAATTGAGTTCTGTAGTACTTCTGGAGTGTGGGTAAGGGACGTTCAGAGACTCCTGTGCCCACCGCTGTAAGGCCTGCCATCCCCGTGTGGCATGTTGCAGCTGTTTTGTAGGGTACATCATATTCCTTCCTGGGCCAGAGAATGGAGGAGACAGTGTTATCCAGCTGAAATCCCAGAAGGATTAGGGGAAGAGGAGTGAAGTACCTGGATTGGAATTTGGCCAGCTTTCTGGGTCAGAAATCCTATTCCTATAAAAATGTTCTATCTTTAAAACATTTTATATCCTGCTTTATCCCCAAGAAAATAAACTCTACATCACTTATTTTCTGCAATTACCTTTGGGAGCTTAACATTAATATTGAGGAATGTGACAGCCTATATCTACTATTAATGAGGAAAGAAAGTGAGGATAGCATTTTATCTAAAAGATATTAGAAGAGAAAAACTATTTGTATTATGCTTGTCGAAAGTAAGCTGTGGGGGACATGAAGATGATAATATATGACCAGTTCCCACAAAAAACTTACGAACTGGTTTGATGAATAGGAGACACACATAGATAATTATGGAGAAGATATATATGTATCTTCAGTATCAGAAGAAAGTATTATGAGAATTCAGTGTAGCCTAGTGATGACATTTAATGGCAGAAGCAAGAAAGGTAACATTGAGGAAGCAGAAGTGGCAGTGCATAGAAGGAAGAAAGAAGGACAAAGACACAGGAATGCAGGAAAGTATCAGTGTTTAGGGAAGAACCAAAAATGTTTATTTGGGCAAAGAATAGACAATCTGGGAAATCAGGAAAGAACAGGTTAAAAACACGTAAAGGTAGTTTACCAAATTGCGAATGTGCTCTTAAGTATACCAGAGACACATTGAAGAGAGCCTCTATGATGTTACTTGGTAGCAGTGAATGAATAGGATGGATTGGCCTAGTGTATGAGAGACACTGAGATTCTGAAACCTTAAGGTAATAACAGATGTGGCAGGACTGAAGTTTCAAAGCTGAGTCATGGGGAGAATTAGTTTTCATGTAACTAATTGAGAAGTGAGAATCAAGAACTGATTTTGATGAGGGAAGATGATTAATTGATATGTATTTGAGGTATACGCAATATATTCACATTGACTTATCAAAAAGACCTTTGAAAATTGGGTGTGGTCCTTAAGAAAGTGCCTCTGGAGAACACGCAATGTACTGTATAGGTTGCCAGCATTGGCTATGAAATCAGATTGCCAAGATTCAAGAAGTGGCTCTACCACTTCCAAGTTCTTGTGACCTTCCCAAGCCTTGGTTTTCTTATCTGTAAAACTGTGATAATCAATTTTGTGGCTATGATAATCAGTTTTGTGATTTATTTGCACCAAGAAGATAGTAGAAGCTATGCTAGTGGATAAGATAACAATGGAGAGTATAGAAAGGAAAGAAAAGAGGGCCTAGGATAGTGGTGTAGGGAAATACTGCATTTTAATGGATGAAAAGAGGGCTAGTTTCGGATAAATGGAAGGATATGGCAGAAAGGTATGAAGGAAATTAGGATAATGCAGTGATTTGAATTCTGAGGGAGGGAATTTTTGCAAAGGAGGGGTGGCTAGTAATGTTCAGAATTGTAGAGAAGTAGAGAGAAATGAAGACTAAGAAAAGGCCTTGATGTCCCATATGGCAGAATTTCAATAGTGTTTAGGACAAGGTGACGAGGATTGGGTCATTAGACTGGTACTTGTTTTCATATGTTCAGAACCTCGCACACTGCATAAAATAAAATAGGTATTTAATGTTTGCTGAAGGATAAAGAATTAATGACTTTCTTGGGATTGAGGAACAAATGGAGATAACATGCAAAAGCTTGCTTGTTTAAGAAAATAGGGGGCTGGGCATGGTGGCTCGCGCCTGTAATCCCAGCATTTTGGGAGGCCTAGGCGGGCGGATCGCGAGGTGAGGAGATCCAGACCATCTGGCTAACACTGTGAAACCCCTTCTCTACTAAAAATACAAAAAATTAGCCGGGTGTGGTGGCGGGCGCCTGTAGTCCCAGCTACTCAGGAGGCTAAGGCAGGAGAATGGCATGAACCTAGAAGGCGGAGCTTGCAGTGAGCCAAGATTGCGCCACTGCACTCCAGCCTGGGCGACAGAGTGAGACTCTATCTCAAAAAAAAAAAAAAAAAGTAGGGAAGATAAAAGAGAAAAAGAGAATTGGGAGTAATTCCAGGGATTCATCAGGTCAAGGGAATAAACTTTGAGGATAAATAAAACCAAAGCTTATTTGAAAGAAGAGGAAAAAGACTAAGTAAGGAAGAGAAGGACTGATACTGCAAAGAAAGAGGGTGGTATTTATTGGGCACAGTTGAGGAGGTTGTGGGCATGAGTGAGAATAAGAGATTAGCTTGGGGAAAATGCATTCTTTTTCCTCAGCAGGCACCAAGAGTGAGAAAACAGCACATACCGAAAGGTTTTGAGGTGGAGAAGAGGACAGTTATAGTTCTGTTGAGAAGAAGAGAAATAGAAGTGCGGTTGAGAAGTTAGATGGTCTTTGGAGACTGTAGAAAGGAGACAACCAAAAGCACTGTGCAGTAGTAGTAACAACCTGAATCATTAGCAGGTACAGGCCTTGAATCTAGCACCAAAGTGTCCAAAAATGGCTCCCAGAACCTATAGCTCAGCAAAGTGAGACTGCAGAGATTCTGGCATTTTTTAAAGATTTAAGGAGAAGAGGTATCTTTTGTTTACATTAATTTTTCTTAATTCACACGGCTAGTAATAATAGAGCAACTAGAATTTAAACCCAAACTAGCTAATAGCAAAATCCTTGATATTGTCATTCTATTATGTTCCTTCCAAGTTGCATCTAGCAGACAGATGAGGTGAGGGAGGCAGTTAGAAAACAAAAAATTGAAAAGAAAATTTTATTCTCTAGGAATAACTGCCAGAATGATGTCATTTTGGAATGTTCAGTAGCATATTTCTTTTTCTACTTGAAAGTGAAACCTGGGAAATCTTTAATTTACAATCTAAGTTTCCCTTATTACTCTTCAATTTCATTCCATTTTTCTGCATAAACAAAGGACTCTACAGGCAGCTTTTGATGGCTCAGGGTTGTACATAGTTTTTATCAGTAGGAAAGTACTACTTATAGATAAAAATTATCATAGATCAGAAATAGGTAGTACATGCTACGAAAACATAAATTGGTTCATCCTGGATGTCATATTACCAAAGTTGAATATGGTTCATCATCATGAATATTCTATTTCTTGTGCCTTGCTTACATTCCTATCTATATGTCTCTGGTTTAGTAACTGTGACGATTGGGGCTTTTGGTTTGGTAAGTTTTCCCAAAAGCATTGGTATTCCTAATATCTTTTTTAAAAAGTCTGTCTCTTTTTAAAATTTGCTTTTCCAAGTTCACTACAAAGGTTTACTTTGCTCCCTGAGGAAAAAAAAATGAACTCAAGAATTGTTATTGAGGTAGATGTGATTAGAATGTGTTTGATGTTGTTTTTTTCTTTTTACATACAATGTTTTTTCCACTTTATTATTCTTTTGCCCATTTCTTCTGCCATTGCTATTACTATTGATGTTTAAAATCTAATTATTCCTGATTTTTCCCTTCTCTACCACTCTATTTTTCACAAAGAAAACAGTTTCTTGAGTTCAGACTTCAAAGTTCCGGAAGATATCTTCTTTGTACCTTCCCCAGTGATTAGCTTTTATCTAATAAGGAAAAGTTTGATATTTTTTATGCTGAAAATTTTGTAACTCTTGGACTTTGTTTCTCTGGTTCCCAAGGTCTCTCATGTCTTATATTGCCCTCATTATATGAGTCATCATTTATTTGTTCGTTCATTTACTCATCTATTTAACAAATATTTATTGAGCAACTGCTACGTGTAGGCACAGTTCTTGATTCGGGGGGTAGATTGGTGAACAGAGTTAAGATGAGAGACATGGGAAAAGGCATTTGGGTAGATAAGTACCATGCAATGCTATGAAGAAAATATAACAGGGCTATAAATTAGATAATGACCTCATTGGAGTTACTTTAGATAGAGCTGAGGATGAAGCATTTGAGCTGAGGCATTAACGATGAGAAGAAGCAAACCGTGAGAAAATATGAAGAAAGAACATTCCAGGCCAAAGGACCAAGGTGACAGTGAGCTTGCACAGGAGTAGAAAGAAAGTCAATGTGGCTGGAGTGTAATTAGCAAGGAGGAGAGAAGTACATGATGATGTTGGGAGGTAGGCAGGGGATGGATTGTGTAGAGTCTTTTAGCCAAGTTAAGGAATTTGGATCTTATTTTAAATGCATTGATAAGCCATTTAAGGATGTGAAGCAGGGAAGTAATGTGATAGGATTTTGTTTTAAAAAATACCTCTCTGGCTGCCATGTGGAGAATACATTGTAAGGAAGTGTGAGTGAAAGCAAGACTATAGTAGTCTCCCCTTGTCTATGGGGGATACATTCCAAGACCCCCAGTAGATGTCTGAAACTACAGATTGTACAAAACTATATATACTGTATTTTTCCTATACATACATAAATATGATAAAGTTTAATTTATAAATTAGTCACAGTAAGAGATGAGCAAGTACTAACAAGATAGAACAATGATAATAATATACTATAATAAAAGTTATTCTGTGCACGTAACTTTTGCAGTTTGAAGTGCGACAGCAAAACTGCATGAATTTCTTTCTCCTTCTTCACAATTTCATGGATAGAAGATTTCCTCTTACCATAGATCTTAGCATATATATTTTTTTATTTCCTTATTAAGGGGCGAACTTTCACCTTTTCACTTAAAGGAAGCACAGCTTCCTTTGCTTAACGGCTTCTCCTTGGCATATTCCAATTGCCAGTATCACTACTCTTGCACTTTGGGGCCATTACTAAGTAAAATAAGGGTTACTTGAACACAGCACTGTGATACTGCAGCAGTCTGTGGTAACTAAGATGGCTGACAGGCAGGTAGCATAAACAATGTGGATCCACTGGACAAAGGGATGATTCACATCCTGGGCTGGTCAGAGTTGGGTGTTACAAGATTTTATCATGCTTCTCAGAATGGCACCCAATTTAAAACTTATTAATTGTTTATTTTGGAATTTTTCCACTTAATAGTTTTGGATGGTGGTTGACTGCAGGTAGCTGAAACCTCAGAAAGCAAAACTGAATTAAGAGGAGACTACTATAGTTAGGAAACTCTTGCAGTCTAGGGGAGATGTGAAGGTGACATTGGAAATAGTGAGAAGGATGGATTTTGGAGGAGGAAATTTAGGACTTGCTGATGGAAAGGTTGTGAGGTGTGAGGGAAAGTGAGGAGGCATGACTAGTTGATCTACACTAGATCTAGTAGTCATCTACTATGAGATGACTACTAGTCAAACCAACTATCTAATGGTGGCACTGTAACTGAGAAGGGGAAAAGTAGAGTATACTAAGATTGGAGTGGGAAATCAAGAGTCCAGGTCTTGACTTAAATGTGAGATTTATTACCCCTTACCTATTAGCAATGATTCATCATTCTTACCTCTCCTTCTCTCCCTCAAACCCAGGCAACCACTCGTCTACTTTCTGTCTCTATAGATTTTATTCTCAACATTTCATGTCAGTGGAATCATACAATTTTTTTTTTCTGATTGGTTTCTTTCATTTAGCATAATACTTTCAAGGTGCATCCATAGTATAGCATGTTTTATTGTTAAATAATATTTCATTATATGGGTGTACCACATTTTGTTTATCAGTTCATCAGCTGGAGGACTTTTGGGTTGTTTCTACCTTTTGTCCATTCTGAGTAATGCTGCTATGAACATTTGTATCCAAGTTTTTTGTGTAGACATAAGTTTTTATTTCTCTTGGGTATATACCTAGGAATGGAGGAAATACTGTACATACACACATTCAAGAAATACAAACAGTTTATGAGATAGTACTCTATAGTACAGGAATCAATTATTACTAAACAGATTAATTTGCATTATAACACATGTGCATATAATTAATAGCCAAGACACTTGGAATAGTTTAGATATTTTGAAGTGTGAAAAAGAAATGGAGTGAAGAAGACGGAAGGGATCAAGGGCTAAAAAACTGCTTATTGGGTACTATGCTTAGTACCTGGGTGATGGGTTCAATCATACCCCAAACCTCAGCATCACACAGTATATCTTTGTAACAAACTTGCACATGTACCCCCTGAATCTAAAATAAAAGCTGAAAAAAACAGGACATGGAAGTTGAGTTTCAGAATAAGAAAGTAAATTATGACCATTTTCACTTTGTGAATGAAGTATTATATCATGTAGGAAAGTTTTTATTTAACCATGATTTTAAATTAGCTATGCCTGGAGTTGAAAGAAACATCTATTTCATGTCAAAGAAACATCAACCTATTATTGAATGATCTCTTTACTCATGTCAATTATTACTAGAAAGAATTTGGCTAGGGAGCTTTATTTGTATCATAGACTTTTTTTAGACTATTGATGTAGACGGCTATTTTTCTTTTAATTGAATGGAAAGTTTTATAAGTCTTGTACTGGACCCACCCCTTCCTGTTCCTCTTTTGTTGGCGAGTGCCTGTTTTTGCATATTACTTGCTGGGCTGTGGCAGATACCCACAGCCTATTGACACTGGCGTAAAATTTGGTAGGCTTTTGCTTTTGGGGTAGGAAGCTGTACTGGGGATTGATAGGGGGCAGAGGACTGAGGAGAAGTAGATTGAAATTGTCTTTCACTAAAACCTGGGGTTAGTTTGATGGTCAGTGAGAAGTTTCCATTTTAATCTTTTAAATTGAAGAGTACATTTAGGATTCATTGAGGGCCTAATAATGCAACACTCTGCCTTTCTTTCCAGTGAAATTTGAATGTTGAATTTCAGTTCTTTTGCAGCATTATATTTTCTTGATCTGCCTGACAAAACAAGATTAACACATCTATGAAGTATTTCCATTTACACTGTGGTTCTAAGTGCTATGAACAGTAAGGAATGGAAAAGAACAAAGAAAGTTGCATTTTTACAAATCAAAAACCCATTTTTGGGATGTTATTTATTTTTGTATATATTTAAAATTTGATGTATATTTCCAAGTGAGTTAGTAAATATTGTTGCCCATATTACATCATTCATAAAATGCTTCGATTAATTTTTAAAACTAGGCTGGATTAATAGCCTTTTAAAGCCTTTCAGTTGACTCTTCCCCCCAAATTTTCAGTGACATGGGAAAATTCATATTGGGAAAATTTCCCTTGATATTTGAATGGTGAATATATACTAATATTATTTCATTATATTTTTAGTGATATATTTAGTATATGGAGATATATACATACATAGACAGGATTCTTAAGAAGGAGATGCAGAAACCATAAAAAGTTATGTTTTGCCAGAATTATGTTTTGCCAGAGTCCACTAAAGAGGATAATAACACATTAAAAATATTTTTTTGCATACACTCATTGTGCAATATCCTATTTTCATTTAAAAAAAAAATCAGGTTGGTAAGTCTACTGGAAATATGAGACTGCTTAACTTTCCCACACATTCTTTCTCCCTTGTGGGTTTTCATATGGGTATATTTAAACAGCTGCATGAAACCATTATTTGTGGAGGATGGATTGGAAGGGAACATTTACAGACCATCTTGTATGATATTTAGGTCTTCTTTAGGCAGAACCATCAGAGAACTAAGTATAGTGATTTTATAGATAGGAGTTTATTATTTCATATAACTTAGTTTTTTCTCACAATAGTTTTTTTTTTTTTTTCCAAAGAACATATTTAGATTCTTCACTCATTCTTGTGGGGTTGTGCTATATAAAAGCTGTCATTTATCACTTCTTTTATAGAGAATTGGAAACTTTGATTTCTAACATTAGCAAGATGACCGTAGGCAATTTGGTTAACTTACTGTGATTTGAAAAAGCCTATTTTGAGGTTGTGAGAAATAATGAGGGAACCTGAAAGGCACATTGTCTTAGGCGCATGTTTACCCATGTGACTATGGCTTTCCAGATGGAGAGAACAAATTAAAAATTAAAAACGAGTGATTCTAGACCTTGCCTAAATTCATTGACCCAAATGAGATCTCTTCACTCTTTCCCAATGCATATTCTCATTTACTAGAGAGCTTGATGTTTTGTTTTGGATCTAGTTCCAATTTTATTATTATAAAGAAATGCCATATTTAAAGATAAAGATTCACAACCAGATGTTATGAAATGATTACTAAAGCATTATAAAAATGCTATTATGCCTTAACAAAAATATAAAGGACAGTGAAGGATAGATGCAGTTAATAAAGATTTTTTATATTATGGAAAAATACTTGTAACATAAAATCCACCATTTTAACTATTTTTAAGTGCACAGTTCAGTGGCATTAAGTACATTCACATCGTCGTACAACTGTCACCAATATCTATCTCCAGAAGTTTTTTGTCTTCCCTCACTAGAACTCTGTATTCATTAAGTGATATCTCCCTGTTCTCTCCCCTGAGTCCCTGGCAACTACCCTTGCACTCTGTCTCTGTGAATTTGACTACTCTGGGTACCTCATGTAGGTGGAAGCATACACTACTTGTCTTTTTCTGTCTGACTTATTTTACTTTGCATATCTTCAAGGTTTTTCCATATTGTAGTGTGTGTCAGAATTTTATTTCTTTTTAAGAATGAATAATAGTTCATTTTATATATATACAACAGTTTGTTTATCCATTCGTCTGTTGATGGACACGCAGGTTGCTTCTACCTTTTGGCATTTGTTAACAGTTAAGATTTTTTAGATTTATCTTTACAAGGGTATATACGATAATTAAATTGAACATTCTAATTGGATGAAATGAAAAGATATCAGTGATGGAGTTTATAATTTTGATTTCTTTATTGTACACAGGAAAGTGCTAGATCATTTTACCCCCAAATAATATTATTATGTTGTAGACTGCTTACTTTTAATATTCTATGACATAAATAGAGATGTTGGAGTATACATCATGATGCATATTTATTTACCTGAAGGGAAAGATGGAATTCTTCATAATGTGTATATTGGATATTCCGATGAACTAGACATTGCCAGTTCTAAACTCTCATTTACATTTTGACTTCTTAGTGTATGATAATGTGATTTAATGAATCACAAGGAACAGAGGGATATTTTTGCCTTTTTAAACTTTTAGCTTTGTAGTGTACATTTTTTCTTTAGCCCTTCATCTGTTTTTCATAATTATTTTTCACTTAACTAGCTTTATCATTGCATTGCAGTGATATGGAGTGCTGTCAGTGTCCTAGACTTGCAGGGAATCTGCAAACTTGATTAAACTTTTATGAGTACTAATTTAGAAAGATACTAATGTGAAATACATGCCATTGCATTATCCGCTTCTTCCTGTGTTTTACTCAATTTAAAACAATACAATACAACAAAACAGAAACAAATTTTGACGAAATCCAGCTGATTAACTTTTGTAGTAATTTGCCTTTCTACATTAGTATATTTTAAATATTGAGGTATGATATGCACAGTTTTGATTTCTGGGATTAACTAGTTGAAGGCTATAGGGTTTAATATGTTTCTTTGTACACTCAATGTCTAACACTATATATAGTAAAACTGTATTCAAAATATACCAGCATTGAAGAACAGCATCTAAAAATTGGATTGGAGTAAGTTGGATGTCTTGGAAGATCTGATTTTAAGATGGCAGTAACATCAAATACACTTTTATATAATTGTGTTGATGTTACTGAGTGGAGTTTTTTGTTTTTTTTTTATTCTACTAGTGAGTCAGGTGGCTATTTCTGTTTGAAAGTGTAGGTCTTAGATTTCAAATTCAGTATGGGTTGTAGATTACATAATTCTTTGTAAAGTTTTCCCATCTATATTTCCTTGCTGAGTAGTCATATAAAGATGGTGGAACCTTTTTAAGTCTCTCTGATGCTCCAACAAAGAGGATAAACAAAAGGATATTTTTATTTTTATTTTTATTTTATCTGATGTTCAAAGTATTAGGTACTTTCTTTTGTAGAAAGTTATGGAAATTCTTATTTTTTGTTGCCATTTGCAAAGACGACAATGATAATATATTTACATAAATATACTTTAATGCCATTTGGCTTTTATCTGGCTACTCTAGTCTTTTTGTTTTTCCTTTCTTCCAAATTGTTCACATTCAATGTAAAAATTTCTGAGCCACCTTACTGTTTCTTACAAAATTGCTGTTCTTTAAATTACTAGAGTATGTTTTAATTTTTTTGAACATCATTTTATTACTAGAGCTAGAATAATAACCCTTCTCCTGTGCGTCTCTCAGTTATTGTAAGAATTAAGTGATTTATTATGAAAACACTGAATCATAAAGCACCATCTATACTTTATTGATCTCTGTAAGTTATACATAGTTGCGTATTGTACAAATTGTGTTTTGTTGTTTTTTTTTTTTGAGACAGGGTCTCACTCTGTCACTCAGGTTGTAGTACAGTGGTGCAATCTCATGTCACCACAACCTCTGCCTCGTGGGCTCAAGCGATCCTCCCGCCTCAGCCTCCCGAGTAGCTGTGACCACAGGCACACACCACCATGCCCAGCTAACTTTTGTATTATTTTTTTTTTTTCTGTAGAGATGGTTTTGCCATGTTGGCCAGGTTGGTCTCAAACTCCTGAGCTCAAGTGATCCACCCGCCTTGGCCTCCCAAAGTGCTAGGATTACAGGCGTGAGCCACCACACTTTGCCTGTACAAGTTTGCAAAAGGCAGAATTTTATATATATTTCCTGTGTATTATTCTAACTGGGCTCTTATATGCTATTGGTATTGTAGTTTCTTGGACAGGCAAACGTTTTTATTGTGTTTTATTTGTGTGTGTTTTACTTTTTTAAAATGTCTTGGATCATTTTCAGAATCTGTTTTACTCATTTGGTGATTATAAATTTAGAAGTTTGCCATATAAGATAGTAAAATATTTTAAATCATTTGGGTTGATTTTTCTGCTTTTTTTTTCCATTTTCCTAAAGTTAGGAGTAAAACTGGTTTAAAAAATTTTTTGAGACACTTTAGAAGATTAAGTGGAATGGTCATATTATACTTTTTCCTTTGGTTTTTACTTTGTATTAATATGAAGGCATATATTGCATTTAGAGAAATATGAACACAGTAAATGTTTTCCCATCAGCCTTTCAAATTTATTGTATCTTGATTATGAAAGTGTTGTCATTTTAATAATAGTCTAGCTAGGCTGTCAGCTGGTTCTTGAAATAAGGAAGCTGCTTGGGCATTAGTGCTTGGACCTCCCACTCTCTTATTTTCAATAGATAACACTGAACAATTTGAACTATTTGATTTACATACTTGTTAAGTAATCTGTATATATGCCATCTATTTGGAAAAATTATTTTTGAAGTGGATAAATCAAAAAAATTACTATAGGAATAAAAAAGAACAATGTAAAAATTCTACTACCTTAGAATGTAGTAGAATATTATTTCATAAATTTGTAAATTATGATTCAAGAAGTATTTTTATGACTTTCCTTTCCATTTGTACACTCTGAACTAGATCAAATGAAAATCTTCACGAGGTTTTTCATGCCCATTTAATGTTTTATTTTAGAAGGAGTTAAGGAGAAAAACAGTAAGTTGAAACAACTGAACTAATCTCTTGTAACCAACATTCAGAACAAAGCTTTTAAATTACTCATCTTCTGTGTTTCTTAGGGATTCCATGTGCACACAGATTTTATTTTATGCCCTCAGTTCAAAGCTAAAACACATCAACTACCCCTATTATTTAAAAAAAGATTTTTCAACAAGAGAATTTTAAACAAAATATCTGTTCTTTTATTCTATTACAGAACTCAGGTGAGAATCCTTCTCATATTTTAACATGGAAATAATGTTTTCCTTAAAAACAATATTTTTCTTATTTAGCTTAAAGGCAGAATGGAAACCTGTTCTCATTTGTACATATTTAGCCTACCCTTTGGCTTACCAATGGTTGAGTCATGAGCAAAATTAGTTTGTGTATGTATTTTAAAAGTCAGATGTCAAGTAATCACCTTTTAAAGAGGCTCATTATAATTAGGTACATGTATCACAGTTTACTCATGAAGAAACTGCCATTTATGTAATTTCACAGTTTAAAAGCTACATGCTTGAGCAGAGTCTGTTTCTGTATTTAAAAAATAAAGTGGATTTTGTCTTTGTATTAAAACATGTTAAGTAACTATATCTTTTTTCATAGCTCTGCTTTTACAGTGATATCAAAGCGTCAATAGAGGGGCAAATTAATTTCTGATAATTCCAACATTATTGGTATTTAATTTGGAGCCATACTTACACCTGATAACTTGACTTTTCCCTTTCTTTGAGGATATTTAACTCACTTAACTCACAGGCTGAAAAGAAGTAGAGAAAAAACCCAGATGTTCAGTTTAGCAATTAAAAAAGGATTTGCACTTGCTGAGTACAGTTTTTTAAATTAGACAGCATCTGGTTACTCTTTGATCTTTCATTTGTGGTGTTCATGCCTAGACATTTTAAAACTAACTAAAGTAAAAATGCTTACTCAGGAGAAAAGATACTGAGGACCAAGCCTCCTTTAATAAATGGAAGGCAACTGTTATTACAGGAACATAGGAAAGTATTCAAAAGATTTCTTTTGAAATCATTTCAGAAGCTGCATTAAATGGTTCTTTCGATTCTGGTTTGCCGAATATCACCATTAGTCATTAAGCACATTGCTTTATCATTTCAGTCTCTGTCTCTGCACATACAACTCTCCACTAGTCTACCTCATCTTTCCCTTCAAAACTTCTCCAGGGGCCAACTTTTTGTTAAAGCTGTCCTATGCAAACTCTTTTACTTTATATCCATTACTTATTTAAATTAATTTTTACCCTGTGTTCATTTGAAATCATTTGGAAAGTATGAAATAACTGACCTAAAGTCTTTTTCATTTATATTGTACAGTGCTTCTAGTAGAGCATGTATTCCTAATACATATATATATTTTGATAGGATGCGCTGCATAGATGAAGATGAGATAACTGTTAGCTCTAAATGAATAGGCATGAACTTTCAGGGAGTTAGAGGAGCTACAGAAAATTCACATTTAGCTCCTTTTATTTAAATAATATGTAAAAAGTCACACTTCTTAGATGACTTAAAGCCGCTGTAGTTATAAAGTGCCTAAATTGTGAGTGCAGGACTCTTATCATTGAATTACTCCTAGAGGTCTTGAATTCATGCACGCTGATTAAAATATGTAAAAATATGTGAATTATCATGTAATTGATACCATAGTGAATTAATATCATTTTGATTAATGTCAAATTTGTTTCAAAGTTTTACTGAATTCATAACAGCTCAACCAATAATATTAGAAACACCACTGTTGTCATGTGACAATGCAAGTGTTTTGACATTAAAAAGGAGTGCAGGGCAGGGCACGGTGGCTCACACCTGTAATCCCAGCATTTTGGGAGGCCCATGCAGGAGGATCACTTGGGGCCAGGAGTTCAAGACCAGCCTGGACAACATAGGAAGACCCTGTCTATACACAAAATAAAAACTTAGCTGGGCATACTGGCACATACCTATAGTTCCAGCTACCTGGGAGGCTGAGGTGGGAGGATCACTTTAGCCCAGAAGTTTGAGGCAACATTGAGCTATGATCGCACCATTGAATTCCAGCCTGGGCAACAGAGCAAGACCCTGTCTCTTAAAGAAAAAAAAAAAGAAGGAGTGCTGATGTCCCAAGGGTCTAGACACCTGCTGGACTCTAGTTGCCTAACTTTAAAGATGAGAAACCCGGGCCCAAAGGAGTGAAATGACCCCCGTCACATCACCCAGAAAGTGTTTAACATAGAACTAGATCTGGTTCCTATGGCTCT
Source organism: Hylobates moloch (assembly GCF_009828535.3). Taxonomy (NCBI): domain Eukaryota; kingdom Metazoa; phylum Chordata; class Mammalia; order Primates; family Hylobatidae; genus Hylobates; species Hylobates moloch. Next base: position 106,332,523 of record NW_026652278.1, on the reverse strand, counting down.
GTAATCGTATTACTTCTCTATACGGCTGTGGACGTAACAAAGGGGAATGAAGTTTATGAGAGAGGGCCATATAGAAAGAGCAATAGGCCGGGCATGGTGGCTCACACTTGTAATCCCAGCACTTTGGAAGGCTGAGGCAGGTGGATCACGAGGTCAGGAGTTTGAGACCAGCCTGACCAACATGGTGAAACCCTGTCTCTACTAACATACAAAGAATTAGCTGGGCATAGTGGCGCGCGCCTGTAGTCTCAGCTACTCAGGAGGCTGAGGCAGGGGAATCACTTGAACCCGGGAGGCGAAGGTTGCAGTGAGCCAAGATCACGCCATTGCACTCCAGCCTGGAGGACAGAGTGAAACTCTGTCTCAAAAAAAAAAGCAATAACCCTGGCTTAGATTATCTTTTATACTTGAAGTCTTTTTTCATCATCAGGAAATAAAACGATAGGAAAACTTGTTTAATGAAGATAATGTTACATAGTGCTTATGAAAAGTTTCATCTATTACACTATTAATTTTTGATTCTTCAGAAACTCAGTAATAGCAGCAGCATCATTTGAATAGTACTCAAACTTTTTGACATTATTTCCAATTGTGATTTTATTTCTTTATAAAGCCTGAGAAATAATTAGGGAAGATTTGGTGAGTGCCTTTTTAGACCTGGGAATGCTAATACACAGAGTTATAAAATGAATGGCCTGCGGTCATTGACCTTCCTTAGTTCTCCTAACCCTTAGTTCTATTTTATGTCCGTTATCTTTGTTTTTACTTTGTGGCATGTCTTTGCTTTTTGGTGTTGCTTTAGTGAAAGCAGATTTGTGGGAGAGAGGTGGAAATGCTAGTCACTCAGTTTGGCTTTTCACTAGCACTTCTTGAAAATATTCAGTTGGAGAATATTGAAATGAATGACAAATAAAATCTCAGGGTTATATGAGTTTCAGTTTTTAAGTCAGTCATTTGAAATATGTGATGCCACAGTAACTGCTAAATAAGTGACTTTGTGTTTCTGGTTACAAGACTCTACTAGTTCAGTGGTAAGTCCTATAGCTGTTGTATAAGTTGGTGAGAAAAGATGTGAAATGTAGCACCTGGTTTTTTGTGTGCACAGGTGATATAAAAATAAACAAAGGTAGAAAAAGTCAAGTCAGGTATTCACTCTACAGAAGGAGAGTCAAGTCAGTGAGTTGATCCAATGAACAAGTGGAAGAAAGTTGCTGTGAGGGAAGTGATTTAAACAGTTAACAGTTTCATTCTTTTCTATAGGCAGGTGAAGGAATTATAAGTTCCATGAATTGGGTAAAAAAGTTTTGTATGGTGGAAAATGTCTCAGTCATAGGCTTGGCTATGTGAATGAAATGATTTTGGTTCCTTTGTAGTTTGATCCTTGATGAACCTGATATTCAGTGTAAATGTTTCTCTAACAATATGTGTACATTGCAGTTTGGTAGAAGATGTCTTTCTACCTACAGCAAATGTTTTTATAGTATATATGGCTAATACTATCTATGAGTACCTTAGTAAAATATCCCTAAAATACAGGAAAACCTTTCTGCTATGGATATAAAATTATTTCATCTCAGGAGACTTTCTATCCTTACTACTCTCATTTTAATTCACCATATTATTTTGAAGAAACTACTATTGGAACACAAGACATGAAAACAAGAAGTGAACAGAACATAAAATGAGGAGCTTAGAAAAAAAGGTTAACAATAAGTATGTTGTTGAAATGAATTTGCTGTTAATGCCATCTGAAAAGTTAAAGAGTTGTAGTCAACCTTATGAATTCATTAATTAATATAACAATTTTTTTGAACACTTACTGTTTTTTAGGAACTGAGGATACCAGGTGAACAAAAGAGTTTCTGTCTTTATAAACCTTATAATCTAGTGGTGGAACACGGACAATAAACATACACCTAAGATGTGCACGGGTGTTAATACATGTGTCTTAGTCTCTTCAAGCTGCTTTAACAGAATACCATAGACTGGGTGGCTTATAAACAGCAGCAATTTATTTCTCACAGTTCTGGAGGCTGGAAAGTCCAAGATCAAATCCCTGGTTGATTTGGTGTCTGATCAGGGCCTGCTTTTTTGTTCATAGATAGATACCTTTTCTCTGTGTTTTCATATGGTGGAAAGGGCAAGGGAGTTCTCTGGGGCTTCTTTTATAAGAACACTAATTCCACTCATGAGAGGTCTGCCTTCATGACCTAATCACCTTCCAAAGGCCCCAACTCTAAACACTGTCACATTGGGCATTAGGATTTAACATATGAATTTTGAGGGGACACAGACTTTCAGTGTAGCAAAGATAAAGTGCTATCAAGGTGATGTAATAGAAATTGATTCAGAAAGACCAGCTTTGGATAGGGTGACCAGGAAAAGTTTCTCTGAGAATGAGACATTTGAATTGAGACTCAAGAGAAGAAGAGCAGCCAGGCAAGAGCACGTGAGGCAAAAGAAATGGCAAGTGCAAAGGTCAGGAAATTAGACAGAATTTGCCATGCTTGAAGAACAAAGGAAAGGCCTGGTGTAGTTCATGTGCACTTAGTGAGGGTGGAAGAACATGACTGAAATTGGATTGGTAAGCAAAAGCTATGTCATGGAAGGTCCTCTGGCTCATGGTGAGAAATGTAGATTTTATCTTAAGAGAGCGTGGTCAGCCAAATTTAAGTAGAGGCATAACATGATCAAAATTATGTTTATTAAAAAATTGTTCTGGATTCCCTAGGGTAATAGGCTAAGGAAAGATGTAAGAACTGTGGAACTAGTTAGGAGACTATTGAAATAGTGCAGGAAAGAGACGATGATGATGACTTAGGCGGGAGATTGTTTGTTAATATATAATCCACTGTTATTGTGGCTGCAAATTCAATCCTGTGTCTTTCCATTGTCCATTTAAAAGCAATTTTGTAAACATCACTATTTTAAAACAGTAACTGCAATGCCATAAGAGGCTTTTTGTTGTAAGCTACTGTGGCAAGGAATTAGTTTTAGGTAGAGAATTGCATGTGTACTTAGCGGTGATTGTATTAGGACTGTTCTTTGGAAGACTTTTATTAATAATGAATTAATAATAGTGAAGGTTTTCTAAGTAGACTCTCTTGCACTGTAGTAAGTGTTTCCTATCCATTATCTCATTTGATCTTCACAAAAATCCTGTGACATATGTGCTGTTATTATTTCCATGTTGAAAATAAGAAAACTAGGGGACTGAGAAGGTAAGGAACTTCCCAGGGTAACAAAGATAAAAAATTATGCATCGGAATTTGAACCTAGTTCTTTCTGATACCACAGCTCAAACCTTAAAAAAACCTAAAATACCTTTTATTGAGAAACTACTTACATATAATAAAATGCACAAATCTTAAATGTATTCAGTGGATTTTAGCAGTTGCATACACATATGTAGCTACCTCCCCAAACTAAATACAGAATGTTTCTAGCACTACAGAATGTTCCTTCATGCTCCTTCTGGTCAGTTTTCCCCCAACATCCTCCCACTCTACAGACTACTATCTGGTTTTGATCACCATATGTTAGTTTTGCCTTTTCTTGGACTTCATGTGAATGGAATAGAACATAATTTTTGGAGTCTCATCTGTGTTGTTACTTATTGCGTATTCTTTCTTATGGCTGAGGAATAGTAGTATTTTATTATATCAGTATAGGTCCATTTCACCTGTTGAGGGACATTTAGATTGTTTCTAGTTCTTAGCAATTTTATGAATAAACCAGCTATGAGCATTTATGTACTAGAATATGTTTTCATTTCTATTGGGTAAATACTTAGGAGTAGAATTGATGGGTTGTAAGGTAAGATGTATGTTTGCCTTTTTAAGAAGCTGCCAAACAGTTCTCTCAAGTGGTTGTACCATTTCAATTTCCTACCAGCAATGTATGGGAATTGCAATTGCTGTGTATCATACCAGCATTTGGTATTGTCAGTCTTTGTTTTAGCCGTTCTAGTGGGTGTGAACTGCTATCTCACTGTAGTTTTAATTTGCATTTCCCTAAAGACAAACAATGTCGGGTACCTTTTAATGTGTTTATTGGCCATTTGTATACCTTTTCTTTTGAAGTATTTAAGACTTTTGCCCTTTAAAAAAATGTGCATTATTTGGATTTTTATTGCCAATTTTTAAGAATTCTTTATATATTCCAGATACAAATTCTTGTCAGATATATGTATTACAAATATTTTCTTCCAGACTGTGGTTTGCCTATTTGTTTCTCTAGTAGTGTGTCTTTTGATGAGTAGAAATATTTAATATTGATTGAAGTCCAGTTTGTTTTGTCTTTCATAGTTACTGCTTTCTCTTTCCTAAGTAATCTTTGCCTGCTTCATAGTTACAAAGAATTTCCTCTTGTGTTTTCTTCTAGAAGATTTACTTTAGCTTTAGATTTCAGTCTTTGATTCATTTAGAATTTACTTTTGTGTATAATATGAGGTAACGGGCAAAGTACTTTTTTTTTTCATGTTTGTCCAGTTGTTCCTACATCATTATTCCCTATTGAATTATTTTGGTGCCTTTGTCAAATTAATTGGCTATGTATGTGTGAGTGAGTTTCTGGACACTATACTGATAAATTTGTATATCCTCATGCCAATATCACATTGTCTTCTTTACTGTAACTTAGGAAGTGAATTTTATTCTTTTTCAAGCTAGTTTTATCTATCTGAGCTTCTTTCATTTTTATATAAATTTACAGAGAGTTGTCAATTTGTTTAAAAAAAAACCTGTCCTGATGTTTGTTTGAATGGCATTGAATCTCTACGTTAATTTTGTGAGAATGAACCTATTAATATGGAGTCCTTCAATCTACATACATGGCATTATCGCTCATTTATTTCATAGCCCAAAATAATGCACAAGAAAGAACTCATGAGCGGAGACTAGTTGACCAATTACCTCTAGCAAACATAGGGTATCCTCTCTCTTTTAAAGTCTATTTAAACACCAATTCTCAGAAAATATGCGTTTGGTGTTAAGAGAGGGTATCGCATGTGAAAGTGAGTGAGCTATACTTCCTTATATTAAGAGAAGCAGTTAAAACTTCAGCACTGTATTGGGTTTCAAAAAAATTGCTTTCCAAAAAAATGTGCAGCCCTTTGACTAGTAATATATTTTCTGTACTAGTGAAAGTGTGATCTCTCGTAGTTTAATTCAATTACCTAATAAGCTGATATGTGATCACTAGTATTCTCATAAAACACTGCATGAAAAACAAGCAGTCTTGGTCAGGCTTGATGGCTCACACCTATAATCCCAGCACTTTGGGAGGCTGAGATGGCAGGATTGCTTGAGGCCTAGGGAGTTCAAGACCATCCTGGGCAACATAGTGAGACACCATCTTGACCAAAAACAAACAAACAAACAAACAAAAATTAGCCAGGCATGGTAATGTGTGCCTGTAGCCCCAGCTACTCGGTTGGGTGAAGCAGGCGGATCACTTGAGCCCAGGAGTTTGAGGCTTGCAGTGAGCCATGATTGTGCCACTGCACCCCAGCCTGAGTAACAGAGTGAGACCCCAACTCAAAAAAAAAAAAGCCCAAGCAAAACAAGCAATCTTATGTGGAGGCAGCCAGAAAGTGCTTTAAAGTTGTGAATAGAGTTGCATTTTCTAAGTCTAGGGGAAATGTGTACAACAAAACTAATGAAAGTAAAAGCTTTTGGGACTTGAATTTTCCAGTAAGTCAATAGGGTTCAGAACATTCATCTTTCAATACTTAATTTTGGAGGAGTAATATAATATGTACCTCAGAGGATTACTGCAAGGATTAGAGCAGGAAATCTATGACAAGTGCTGAGCACATTGTTTGGTATAAAGAAGGATCTCAATAAACAAATATTTTCATCTTTATCTAGATCCATGACAAGTTCTGGGTGCAGGTGCAGGTTTTTAACTTGTTTCATCTCTATGCTTTCACTTTAGAATGCTGTGGTTGACCATAGTATTCAAACATCTTGCAGAAGCACCACTTTTCTCAAATATTAATTTGGTTTTGATTTCTACTTTATAAGCAGATATATATTTGTGTATATGGTATGATTTCCTTCCTTAGATGGTATATATATATATATCTCCAAATTTAGTGTCCATTTAACATAAAGAATATTTTTCCTTTTACTGGGCTTGAAACTATTGGAACTTAGAAGAATGAAACTCAGTAAATTTTTTTTTCTAAATCCAGTTAATTACAGTAGTTAATTTACAGACCATGGTATTTGTTATTACGTTAACACTAAAATATAATTTAGTGTTAGGTTTGTTGATAATACATTTAAATATACTTAGGTTTGTTGATAATACATTTATAAGTGATTTGTTATAAGCAGATTAAACCTATTAGCAGCAACTAGAAGCTACTTGTGAACTATTTAGGGAAAGAGAGGCTTACCTTACATTAGTGGCTTAGAAAGGCCAGAAGGACTTGTTCCTTTATAGGCAAAGTAAATTTGATGTAGAACAGAGAGTGCATTCACTTTTTAAAGTATATTTTATATTATCAGGAGTAATTTATTTTCATTAATATAATTCAATAGGCTAGAGTTACAAAATGAAATTGAAAAGATTCTTCTTCACACCCTGTTTCCACTCTGCAAAAATAGTTGCTGGTTATCTGTTAGTAGTAAACTGTGTATCTTTACATAATTATGTGGGCATTCATCTTTTTTAGCTTAATTTCTAAGATATATACATAGTTATATAACCACATGGTTTTGATGCTACTCAATCTGAGACCCTTCCTCTTACAATCTATTTTCAGAATTCTTACATAGTTTATTTTCATTTGATGTAGTGCATTTCTAATTGCACATCTTAAGCTTATTAAACTAAAATGAGTTTTAATGCATATCTACCTTTAAATTTTCTCAGAAATTGATCCTTTGGAAATTAAATCGCTGAATGGCGAAAACGATCTTATAGCTAGATGCAAGATAAAGTAAAATGAATGAAAAAACAGATTTAGTATGTCAAAGTTTGAAAAGGCAAAGAATTTTGACCACTGTGTTGGTTAAAGAAGAAGAAATTTTAAAACAAAAAAATTATAGGAGAATATTTATATTGTTGGAAGCTGTTATAAAAAGAAAAGCTATCATAGTGTTAAATGTATGTGCTAAATGACCTAATAACAAAAGGGAAAAAGATATCTAACCTTACCTTAAGGCTGTATGATAACAGAAATTAACCAAGGAAAGCAAGGAGAAAACTTATAAAGAACAAAATACAAAGGCAAATAATAGAAAAAAATCAAAAGTATTTACAGTAGAACCAAAAGCCGCTTATTTCAAACAAATAATAAACAAATAACCAAAGGCATGGACTAAAAATCCAAGAGATTGGGAGGCTTTTTTTTTTTTCTACTTTATTCATGCTTTATTCCTAGAGTATAGACGTGCCTGGCTGGCAGTAAATGCTCGGTAAATATTTATTAAATACATTAATATTTCTTACATATTTTAATAGATTAATGGTGATTGAAAATGAAAGCACAATGTAATAATAGAGAAAATATTCACTGTTATAAGTTAATATTGTATACATTTATGTATTAAGCAAAGTATACATCTCAATTCCAAACATAATTTTCAGAGTGAAAAGGATACAATAACTAGTAAAACAATATGCCGATAATCATAAAAAGAAAAAAAGTATAATTTTAAGACTTCAATAACAAATAATTAACAAAACAAATTTGTATTTTCATTTTGTTGTCGAAGCCCATAGTTTTATATTATATAAAGTAATCCAAAACATACGAAAAGTAGAAAAATTTCTATTTCATTTTATGAAGGAAGTCTCTTTATTCCAACATATTAACAGTTCACGTGAATAAACACAGAATCTAAAATAAGAGCAAGTGAAATAACATACTGAGTAGTGTTAATATCAGGAATGCAAATCTAATTTAACATTAGGAATTTTATTAACATAATACATAATATAACATCAATATGTTATATAACAAAAGTCTTACCCTGAAAGGTATTGAAAAGGCAATTAATAAAATTTATTCTCTTCATAAAGAAAAAGTAAATATTAATTGCAAAAACAGAAGGTTTTTAAAAAGTACTTTAACCTTGATAACAATCCTGTAAATTTAGTATCCTTCAGTGTTTTTCTACCCCATTCTTTGTATGTTGCCTGAATGCTACCTATGTCTTTTATGGTGAATAATGTCATAGTCAAACAGTTATTGGAAATGTATAATTTCAATTGGTATAATTTTGCTCATTTTATATACATGTTTACGTATACACACATATAATTTTTTGCAGAGTTTTGAAATTGTTAATTGCTTATAATTTTCAACACTGGCCAGTTAGCCCAATTCAGATAAGGAGGATAGCGTGAAACTTCACTGATTATTTTACTTTGTAGGAAAAGTAGTTACAATTATTTTTGGTAAAGTGGCTGGATGCAGTGACTCATGCCTGTAATCCCAGCACTTTGGGTGGCCAAGGCGGGCAGATCACTTGAGGCCATGAGTTCGAGGCCAGCCTGGCCAACATGATGAAACCCCGTATCTACTAAAAATAAAAAAATCAGCCAGGCATGGTGGCACATGCCTATATTCCCAGCTACTTAGGAGGCTAAGGCATGAGTATCACTTGAAACTGGGAGGTGGAGGTTGTAGTGAGCCGAGATCATGCCACTGCATTCCAGCCTGGGTGACAGAGTAAGACTGTCTCAAAAAAAAAAAAAAAAAGTTATTTTTGGTAAAGAAATGCATGAAATAATATTCAGTAAGCTTGTGTTTAGACACTGTAATCTTAATGATTAATAAAGTAATAAAGCAATTGTAATTTTTTTGAAACTCAGAAAGTTTTATATGTGTTTTCTCTTTAATCCTCAAAACAACTCTTATTTAAGAGTTACAGTATTGTTTTCATTTTGTATATGAGGGGACCAGCTCAGAGATAATAAATTACAAAGTCGTTAGAGAAAGAGATTCTTCCCCATTTGTAATATTTCCTTCAAGGTAAAGGGACCTTAATTAGTGCAATTAGTGACCCCCTCTCTCTCCTACTTCACTTCCCCTTCATCTCTGCTTTGGTGAAGGTGAAATAGCTTAACGTGATTGATAAATTTGGGAAGAATGTATTAGGCAAGGGGTTTTGGAACAGGCTTAACTGCAAGGAGTACCGATTGGGCTCTGTAGTCTAGAGGAACAGGTTTCAACTCTGCAGAGGGAAAGCTGGGTTCTGGCTGGATGATCGTATATCTTGTTTTGCCCAGGACACTTCCACTTGATGTCATCCCCAATATGATTATTCATAGCACCATATTTCACTCCCTTGAGTACCCCAGTTGGAATAATAAGCTATATGATCACCTTAATAATCCTGCATAATTCTAGGGTTTGGTATTAAGAAAGCACATTGCTTGCATATAAATGAAGAGCCATGTACTTTAATATTGTCTTTATAAGTATTATTTTGGCCTCAATCAGCTACTCCATTGTTTTATTTCTCCATTTCTGAATCTGAGCAGGGAAGAGGAGCATTTTTGAGACCCAGCAATAATTTTTGATTAGATTAGATTTTCAGTCTTTTACTGCTTTAGTAAACTTTCTAATGTACTGTGCCATTCCATATGAGATACCAAATTAGAGGTCAATTTAAGCAATTTAATTTCCAAACAACTTACTCTTTTCAGTTATTTGGCATCATGAAGATAAATAAATTGATTGGCTATTTTCACCTTTTAGTTGTTTTGGTTTAGAATTTGAGACCTTTGGAGGAATGTTTGAAGGTTTAATGTAGGAAAGAAAAGCAAAAAACTTTTTCTATACTCTCTTAAGTTTGTACATGGAAACCGGTGAATTAAACTGACAATCGGTAGGTTAACAAGAGAACAATGAATTTATTTATGCATGCAACATACATATACACAGGCGTGCTAAGTGATGAGTAACTTAAAGGGGTCATTAGAATTTGGGGATTATATTCCTAACTTAGTAGGGGAAAGGCAGTGGGGAGAAAAGGCTCCTGTGGGAAGAACAAATAGGTTTCTTTAAGAAAGACAAGTGGGTTATTTTTGGTGAACAAACAGAAGATAACATTTGTTACAATGTTTGACTGTACCGGTACAAGTGGTCTTTATATCTTCTTAGGGCCAGAAAATGCCCCCAGATAGAGGATTTATGATAAATTTACTCTTGGGCTCTCTGCTGGGATTAGAAGCCACCACAGAGATAATTTATGGCATTCCTCATTTGTTAGAAGTCTTTGCATTTACTTTTATTCAGATAAGAGAAACTCTGAAGAGGCTTGTGTATCTGTTAAATCGCAGATGTCTTCAGCTTAAAATAAAATTTATACCAACCATGGAGTCCCAAGTGGGTCCCCACATGAATGCTGGTATTCATTTACTGCAACACTCTCATTTTCCAGCTTAGGAAAAGAAGGTCTGGAGATGTGACTTAGACAAAGTTACATGTTGTATTAGTGACACAATTGGTTGTAGAATTTCCCAGTCCTCAGGTTGCTGGGTAAAGTGTTTTTAATAATATCCCCTCTCTGCCTTTTAGGGTAGGAATAGGGAACAGTGAGAATTATATTTAGGTAGCTGAATTAGAAGAGTAAATCTGATGTTTTTATGAAAAGCTTTATTCGCTATTTCTTGAATATCACCTTAATATCTCAACTTGATCTTAGAATTTTGATCACAAGTCACCTTTCCACTCTCTTATTACTGGTAATTAAATTGAAAATTCACCTCTGTTATTTTGTCACAGCCTACCGAAGATAATTATCTCTAATGAGCTCCTTAGGTGCAGAGCCTAGGTTTATTCCTTCCTGACTGCTTAGTAGCGATATTTATAAGAAGTAGCATTAAAGTGAGTAAGCATATGTAATTCTTTTATATTTACCTAAGTGAAGTTTGGAAATGTAGTTTTTTATATGTATTTCAGCCTGTTTATCCTTGCGTATGTAAACCAATTACATCTTAACATTTGTTTCTGGAGAGCAGGCCAGAAACAAAATATTCACTTGTACTTAATATGTTGTAATAATGGGCATATTCAGTACGATATGCACTGGTAATACAATTGGGCATCATATCTGATTGGATGAAACAGAATATGCTAATTGTGATCATTTTTCTGTCACAGAATTTCATATTGAGAATATGCCAGTTATTTTGAAGTCAATATATTTGCTGGGATTACTGGGTTCTGCTTGAAAGGATAGTGGGGTTTTTTTTTTTTCTGTGATTATGATTTCTATTGTTAAAATTATTATTTTTTGCTTTTGCATCTAAACATGCCCTTTCATAGGCAGCTGAAATAATCTGGCCAGACAATAACCCATTTCTGGTTAATTTGATATTAGCTTTTTTTTGAAATTTGAGGATACTTTTTAGCATTTATAGATGGCCAATATCAGATTCAAATCACCAGTCTTTTTAAGAGGATTTTAATGCATTCCTACTTTTAAATATTCTCAGTATGTTGGCTGCTCTCAGTAGTGGGATGTGTTGATTCTGAATTGCTAAATCTATTAGAAGGCGTTCTTTTAAAATGTGTGAGAGTGTGTGTGTGTGTGTATGTGTGTGTGATTGTTGATTTTCTTTACCAAAAATTGGTGTTTGATTAGAGATGGGAAATACCTTTGAGTACTTTTAAAAATGCAACTTAAATTTGGTTACTACTACTGAGTTGTTAATCAGAACCCTTTAACTGGTGGCACAGGTAAATCATGGCCAACAAGACCTGTGGCCGTCCCCAAATAGACTAATGATTTGTGGCCCCTTCAAATGCTAGACATTTGAACAATTAATATTATCTGAGAACTGTTGATAGCAACTCGGCTTGTCATCTGCTATCATGAGCAATGTAGCTTTGCCTTTACATTTGCAACTCTGTTGTCCAAACTAAAATTTTACAGTTAAAATCTCTGCGATCCTTAGAATATAATTTAGTATTATTCTGATCAATCACCTCTGGTTACAGGAGCCTGAAGGGTTTTAATCTTCAACTTCAAGCTACTTAGCTAAGTATTCTTTCCAGCTTCTTATCAGTTCTGTAGTCCTTCTGAGTTCTGTATCTTTCTATTCGGTTACATTTTAGGTGATGTTTTAGATCCCATAGAGATCAGCGCTTTGAGTAGGTACTTGGCTTCATTATTCTTTTATTTAGTTTGGGATCCCATATAATAAAATGTGACTAAACTTAGGATTTGAACTAGATGTTAAAAGTGAGAACAGTGATCTTAGAGGTTTCTTCCTTCCCCATCCCCCAAGGGGGCCTTAAATTTTTAGAGTTAGCTTGATAGTGTTTTGTGAATCATACGTATTTAGCTAGTTAACTACCAGTTGTGTTCATTTCCATTCTATTTCAAAGTAGTGCTTTGAGGGTTGTCAAAAGACAAATTTTCAACAAATTTAGTTTAAAGATCTAATTGGCTTTTAATAGCAATTCATGAATTGGGTAGCATCTCACTGAAAAATTTGGAAAAGTTGCTCTGAAGGGCATGGTAGAATGGTCAGTTTTTATAAGATAGCTTCAGCAAGAACAGGAAAATAGCATAATATGAAAAGCAAATTGGTTAATATCAGGTTACTTCAGGTTACTGGGTTAAAGCAGAGGGGACTTACCATGTTGGCTAGAACTGGCCTATTTGGGAATTTGGCTATCATCTCTCTCCTGATTTCTGAACATTAGTATGAGGGACTCCATTTTGGTTTGGTCTATTCTGTTGGGGCCTAGTACAGGATCTCAGTCCAAATCAATGGCTTCCTATAAATTTTATTTAACAGGAATAAAGGATGCAAGACATACGGAAATTTCAAGATGACAAACGTGAAGCTATATAAATAATCACATAAATTATTCATTAACAGTTTATGTTTATCTTGAATTTACTTGGTTATCACTCCATTTTTTACTTGAGCATAGACGTTAGCGTATTGTTTGTTAAATTGTTATCTATTTTATTGATTTTTAATTTAGATTTTCACTGTTTTTTCTTAATATTTAGTAGTATTTAGGTTTCTTTCTCAAAAAAATTTGTCACTATATGCTTTTGTCTAAAATGTCTAACTTTAGACAAAAGCATATAGTGACAAAATTTTCTTGAAACCACCTTTGCAAAAATTATAACAGAAAATTATTACAGTGAAAAAGATTGGACCTAACCAACTTCATCTTGCTTCTAACTTCCAAGCTGTCCTTGTTCATTCTTGGGCATCGGCCAAACTAACTTTGGGAGGAACTTAGTTTATAGCTTAGCTGTGAAACAAAGATGAAAACAGCCCTTTCCCAAACAAAACCTTTTCCTGCCTGGGGACTAGAGTGCCTTTGCAGGACTAACAGACTAGCCACAAGATTAGAAATTATGGTTTAGGAGTCATACAGTTGGAGGCTGCAAGATTCTAAACCTTCCCAAATTGCTCCTGGTGATAACATCACTATTGTAAAACCTAAGATCATAGTTGGAGATATTTTGCAGACCCTGCACTGATGGATCATCTGGCATCACTTAGATTGACAAACTGGCTCATCTGGTCTTGTGGCCACCACCCAGGAATTGATTCAGTACAAGAGGACAGCTTCAAATCCCTGTGATTTCATCTCTGACCTGACCAATCAGCACTCCCCACTTTCTGACGCCCTACCTACCAAATTATCCTTAAAAACCCTGATCCCCAAGTTTTGGGGAGGACTGATTTGAGTAATAATAAAACTCTGGTCTTTATTATTAAGTAATAATAAAACTCAAATAAGACTGATTTGAATAACAATAAAAATAGCTGGCTCTGTATGAATTAAACTCTCTATTGCAATTTCCCTCTCTTGGTAAATCTTCTCTGTCTAGGCAGCAGGGAAAGAAAACCCATTGGGCAGTTATGGTATTTATGTACATCTTTTGTTTCTATTCTGCTTGAAAAATAATTCCCATAGATTTGCTTTAAAAATTTAAGTCTTCTCCTTGTGCCACTTAACAGTATTAATTTTATTGAAGACTGTTGTGAAAAAAGTTAATGGGCCCTCAAGAGCATGATATATCTAACAGCATATATATATAGTTATATATATATATATATAGTTATATATATATATATAGTATATATATATATATATATAAAACAGCATATATATATAGTTAACAGCATAAATAACTGTGATATAGTAGGTTATACTCTTAGGTCTATATTATAATTGAGGTCAGCAGTCTAACTTTAATATAGTTATATTAATATAATTCTGTAAGAATAGCTTTAAGGTTTAATTATTTAAATAAGACTATTATGAAGGAAATAAAAATAGTGAAGCATATGAACAATTCTCTCCAGTAATCAAAGATTTTAGGAATGAAAATTCAACTCTCCACCATCTTTGCTATTTAAAATTGGAGAATAGAGATTTAGTAGAATCATTTCAAGTGGTATTCACAAAAAGGTATTTGGCTGTACCTTAACACTCACTTTTGGAGATAAAGATTTTATTTTTCTTTTGCTTATGTACATAATAAAAGTACAGTTGAATTATATATTTATAACTCAAGCTTCAGGCAATACCAAGTCCTGGAATTTTTTAAGAATTCAATCATGAGCATGCTATAAAAATTCATTATAGGAGATTATCCAAAAGGTTCCTATAAATCTTACTGTATCACCTACATTTTAACTCATATTGGGTAGAGACCAGCAAAGAAAGTTTTTCTGCAAGTAGGATTTTTCTCTTATTTTTTTAATAAACGTTTTCTTTGGCTATTGATACTGTTTCTAATTGATTTTATAAATGAATAGAAAAGATAAGAGAATTCTGGAAAATATAAACTACTCACAAATTAAAATTTATTGCTCTTTGAGACATCTGCCTTTCCCTCTTAATTTGTGATGGTAATTGCTGTTCTGAGAGGGACAGAAAAAACATATCCCAGTGGCTTATTTAGCAAAACACTAGAATGTTTATTTGAACCTGATCACTTTTAAAACTTAGAAAAGGTAAAATAGGTCAGAAAGATGTAATCTTTTATAGGAATTCCTTCAAACGTTTAATTCCCAATATTAAATGAAAATAATTGGAACACGAAGAGCTTGGAACACTATTCACTTGTTCAATTTTGTGTTCATAACTGTATCATTGGGTTGTTTGTGTTTTGGTGTGCAAAATATTCCTAAATGGTACTAAACATAAATTTGTAGGGATTCAGTTTTAGAAACACATAAAACTAAACGTTCTGCTCATTACCATCTGTCCTCCTTTATATCACTAAGTTCACTTTGCTGGATGTTACTACTTTTATGCAGTAATTTTATTAAGTATATCAAAGGAAATAGTTCAAGTTAGAGATGAGTTCTACAGGCTTGTGTGTATGTCTTTTTTTTTTGGATGGAGTCTTGTTCTGTCACCCAGGCTGGAGTACAGTGGCATAATCTCAGCTCACTACAACCTCCACCTCCCAGGTTCAAGCGATTCTCCTGCCTCAGCCTCCAGAGTAACTGGGATTACAGGTGTGCACCACCACACCTGGCTAATTTTTGTATTTTTTGTAGAGACAGGGTTTTGCCATGTTGGAGAGTCTGGTCTCGAACTCTTGACCTGAAGTGATCCACTTGCCTTGGCCTCCCAAAGTGCTGGGATTTCAGGTGTGAGCCACCATGCCCAGCCCAGGCTTGTGATTTGTTCAAGATTCATCAACTGACAAGAAAATGTCAATCAAGTAACAGACTACTTTCTTTTAGTGTATAATAGAATGATACTTGGCTCTTGACATTTGTCTTTTTTTTTTTTGTACGATACTGTCATGACAGTCAACACACTTGTCTTTTGACTAGTAAAAGCTGGGAGCTTGATAGAAATCGTGGACTAAATTTAACTAGTACAGCAAATTGAGTTGTGATCCATATCTGTGATTCTTAGAAAATTTGTTCTTAATATTTTTTTACTACTGTGAGCAAATGACTGAAATGGAGCAATTGTAGAGAAAGTTGATGCAAATACATACTTAGAAGCCTTGTACCTGAAGTAAACTAGGAGCAAATTCTTCAGTGACTTCAGTCTCCTGTGATGTGGCTACAAGTATGGCTTTTTCTCTGTTTCTGGCGTTAGGCTTTTCAGAGAAACTAATGGGAGTAATGGCTCTCTAGGTGTGTAATAATTTTTTATGACTCTTGAAATTACTCCAAAGCAAGGTCTCCCTATCAGTGATTTGTGGAATAGTAGTGCCCTGGAAATGCCAGTAAGTTGTTCTGAGAAAAGAGAAATTACTTGATCAAGCGAATTTGAGAAACCTTTGTTACACAATCAGCTGTATACTGTTTCACTGTAGGATATCTCAGAGTCAAAACTAATGACATATGTTGTGAATTGCTAAGAAGGAGGTATACAGTTCACAACATTTTCCAAACCGACTTGATCCTGGAAAGCACCTATAACATCTAGTAAGATGAGAATGCTCCATAGAAATTAATTGAGGAATGTTATCTAAAAACCTAACTATATATTAATGTGTACTTTCTAGTTACTGATGAATCTAATTTATATTCAAAGTTTAAAAAATGTTGGTAGAAATAACTTGATAAAATTGAACAGCCTTTTATGATACAAACTCATAGCATATGAGAATAAAAGGAACACCACTTAATAGTACCTACCAAAAACTCTAAAAAATAATATTTAAAAATGAAACCTGGAAACGTTTCCTTTAAATTAAGGAAGAAGAGAAGAATGCTCACTGTTAAAAGGTTTCAGACTGGAAAGGAAGAAACAAATTCTCAATATTTGCAGAGGTCCAGGAGAATGTACAGAGCAATCTTCAGTATCAACAAAAGTTGCTAGATCAAGATCAATATAAAAAATTAAGTGTTCCTATACACCTAACCATACAGTTACGAAGGGTAATTTTAAAAAGAGACCATGTAGAAATTACATAAAAGAATGTAAAGTAATTGAGAAGAAATCTAATAAAGGTTGTAAAAGATCTTTTATGAGGAAAATTTTAAAGTATCATTGAAAGCTATGTCTGTATGGATGGGTAAGAGTCGATATGTTTAAAATGACAAGTCTCCCCAAATTAATCTATAAATTCAATAACATTTATTTACAAAATACCATAAGGGTTTTCATATAACTTGATAACGTAGGGAAGATAAAATTTTTCTCTTACCCCCTATGGTCTCCAGCTGGTACTGATATAAGACAGATCAGCGGGAGAAAAACATACACATTTTATTTACATGTGCTTGTAAACAGAACGCTCTCACAAGAAAAATGGAGACCGAAAGAAATGACTAGCTCTAAATGCTTATATACTATGTGGAACAAAGAGTGACAATTGTAGTAAAGTGACTAGAAGAGAGGGGTTAGTTTAAGAAGGTTTGTTTGTACAGATTTCTTTCAGCCTCAACTCCCCTCCTCTTGTGATGAGACTATTTCTCTTCTCCTGGTATAGGGAAGACATGGGAGTTTTAACTCCTGCTTTGTGAAGAAAAGGGAAAATCAGAGTGCATCTCTTGCACCTGCTGTTTTTCAGGTGCCTTTAGCTCAGAATGATCAAATGTCAAATGGTGTATTTTGGGATGCCATCCTGAACTCGTTCAGTAGATAAGTTGATTTATGTGGAATAATAAGGGCCAAAAATAGCAAAGATAATTTTTAAAAAGAAGAAGAATGGAGTGAGAAGCAGGGGGATTGGCGTGTAATTGTTATACCAGATACCCAAACTTACTTGTAAATAAAAGAATGTGGTATTGGTACAGGGAAAAGGAAACATACTGATATGGCAGAATAGAAGAGAACACTGAAAATGGATCCACATATGTGGGAACTTGATGTTTCTCAAAGGTGGTATCATAAATTAATAGAAGAAAGAGGGACCACTGAATACATGATAAATTAGTTTATCCACAGGGAAAAAGATAAAACAGACACTATTTGAAACTTTACCCCAAAATAAATTCATGATGATCAGAAGACTAAATATGAAAAGTAAAATGGTAAAGCTTTTAGAAACAAGTTACAACAAGTTATAGAAGAGTATCTGTATGATATAGTGGTAATGAAGGATATATTTGTTTTAAAAAGTCACAGAAAACAGATGCCATCAGTAAAAAATTAGTAGAACTTACCACATTAAGAAACAAAAAAACAAATAAATGCACCCCCCCCAAAAAAAAGTTTGTATTACCATGAAGAAAGAATATGCTACATGTAAAAATGTAAGCCACAGCCTGAGAGAAAAAAAAAATCACATGTGAAGGGTAAGTACCCAGGCTATTAAAAAACAAAAGTTCTGCATATTGATAAGAAAAAGACAGAAGTCCTTATAGAAAAAATGAAGAAAGGATAAGAACTATCACAAAAGAATTGATTCAAATTGTCAGTAATTATATGAAAAGATGTTCAATGATATGAGTAATGTTAAAAAATGCAGGTTGACAAAAAGAGAGTCCAGGTCACATCCATTAGATTGGCAGCTACTGGCTGCCAATATTATTCTTAATGAGTCCTATTAATAATACTATATATAATATTGTTGTTCTATTACATATAGTAATGCAAACTATCACAAGTTTACATTTAATTATATGTAATATAATATTAATATTAACAAGTCATGTAACACTTATTGTTGGGGAAAGCATGGAGAAACAAACTTGTACCCATTTCTGCAGGAGTATAGATTTGCAAAGTCACTTTGAAAACCATTTGATAATACCTAGAAAAATGGACAATTTTCATTTATATACTCAAGGATTTTCCTACTAGTTTACAATGTAAGGAAACTCTCACAGTTGTGTGTAAGTAGGCCTGTACAGAGATGGTCATTCAGGACTGTTTGTAAATGAGGGAAAAAGTGAACACAATTTAACTGTCTCCTCAGTAGGGTAATGGCTAAAATAAACTGTGATATACAGTTATTTAGTAAAACATTATTCAGTGGTTAAAATGAGGAAATTTATTTATTTATATCAACATGGTTAATCTGGAAATTAGAGTAATTCAAGTTTCAAAGGCACACTTACAGTATAATACCATTTGTATGAAATTTTAAATGCAGAAAACAGTAGTGCATATTTGTGGATATACATGTATAGTGAAAGACTAAAAACATGCATGGGACTTATACCTATCCATTAAAAAAATATTTTATCCCTAGGTAGAAAGGAAGGAAAAAGATGGAGGCTTGAGGGTTTACGTATATATATATGACTTTTTTTCCCTTTTTTTTCTTTTTGGAAACAAAAATAGGGAAATCTCAATATTGGTTTAAACATGGTGGTGGATAAATATTTTTGTTATATATTTTCTACGTGATAAAACTATCAGTAGAATTTAAATTTTAAAAAATTCAAAGTATTCACAGATTTCCGTTTTTACAATTTCAGAAATAGGCATAGAAGAGGAGCCGTTTTCAGTTGATCACTGTAGCTAGTGCCTTGAAGATGAATGTGCCTTGAAACTTTCAAATTATGTAATTTGAGGTGAATGAAGTAATGGTATATAGCTTTTGCTGATTTGTTAATATTTAATTGGGCCAGGAACAGTTCAAGTCTTTAAATAGAAGTATATTTGTACAATATCCAGCTTAGCATCCAGCTTGGGAAACACTATTTCCCATCAGCTTTAAAACATAAGTCTATAAATAATGTATGAACTTGAACCTTACTCTAAAGATAATGAGAGATTTAAAATAACAATAAACAACCATAGTCTTCCTGGGTCATTCTTGGACACATTTTTGAGTAGGTCAAAGTTAATTCTTGGCTATTTCCGGGCTTTTCTCAAGTTTGCTTCTATCCCTTAGAGATTGATGACTGCATCAGTAGGTGATACATTCACATACTTGAAAGTATAAGTGACTCAGGATGCATAATGAGTTTTATCTCCAAATGATACTTAGATTTTAAGAAAGTTCAATGACTTACACTAAAATAATGAATTTCTAAAAGTGGAGGTTTAAGGCTTGTTCATTGGAGTGGTGGGTGGGGGTAGGTGTTTAGACAAGGGCCTTCACCAGACCTCCCAGTTCCATCCCCTAGTGAGTGTCTGCTCTACTTAGGAGACCAGTGTTTGTTCTTTTTACCTAGGAAAATAAAGTGAGAGAAAAAGTATATTTAATGAAAATGGTAACGTTATTTTAAAAAGTTATGAATTAGAGACCAATTAGAAATCACACAACCTCATCACCCTGAAAAATATTTTGTATTCAGATGTTCTTTCCAAGCATAGAATGAAGTCTAAGCTCAGATGTCACCATGGAGAGTTAGTGAAGGCCCCATGATAGGTTTTCAATAAGTTAAATGTAGGGTCCATTTCACTGTGATAGCCATTATAAGTAAATTCCTAGATCATTTATTTTCATAGGTCAACATAAAGGCTAGTCCCATGTTGATATGACTCTTTGCAGAATAACCATTTCATTGTAAACCAATATTATTGTGTTATTTCAATTTACTTTTGCAGTTGCTTTGAGGCCAAACGGGGTATCAACTCATTTAAATATCTCTTTTAGCTCAAATAGGCACAATCTCCTTAGTAAAAATATGTTCACATCTATACAAGTAGATATTTTAGCTTTTAGTATAGGTTTTGAATTTATTTCTCAGTATTATTTTCTTTTTTAAGCTTATTACAGTTTCCATTGAGACAGTTGGGGTAAAGGGAGATTTAGTGGCATTATCTATGTGCATGTTAGTATTTTAAGAATGAATTGTGAAGGGTAAGTTGGGAACTTCTAAACTGTGCATAGATATAGGCTAATATATTTTCAACTTTAAGTATATATGATAAGATAGATAATATGAAACATAATAGATGATGTATATAGTATATTTATAGATTTACTAATATATAATTATATTTTTATATTTAATAAAATATAATAAATTTATATTTTTTGTAAATTCATTGAAATCTAAAATTCAGTGAATTTTATTCAACCTAAAGGCTCTTTTACATATGTCTAGGTATTAGAATTTAAAACAAGATAACACAACTTTGTAGCAATTCCGTAAGATTCAGATTTCAAAGAGTTTGAGCTAGAAAGCATTTATTATGTAGAACACATTCCAGAATTAGTCCAAAGAAGACATGCATTAGAGAAACATTCGATCTCTTACTATTGAAGTTGTGTAATCGATAGATACTTGAGAGCTTATTAAAGCAGTTTCCCATTTTTCAGTATGAAGCTGGTATGCCTAAATCAGCAATCTTTGATTCTATATTTTCTCTGAAAATAGGACAAACTCACCTTCCTATTCTGGTATTGCCTTGCCTAGCTGCTGAAGTTGTAGTGGCAGCAACAGCTGAGACAGCAGCAATGTATCAATAGAAATAGTCTGTAGGATGGAACTGCAGCCACAGACAAGATCTAAGACTTGTCTAAAATTTAATACAGACATTGCTTTGCTATGTCAATCTAAATAATTATCCCTTAATTATCATCCCTTTATTTTCAATGTTTCTTGAATAAAAGGAAAGGAATAATTGATCGACAGCTGTGATTGATGTGTGTTGTGAACAGTAATTCCAGGTGTGTGCCAAAGAGCAAGGTAGTATTGTCTTTGTCAGAGGTTAGAAATACATGGTCTCAGATAGTCCTAGGAGCTCAGAAGGTCTCTGTATTAATAATTTTAGTTCCTTGGCTTTTGTTCTTCCAGTCATAATAAACAGTTTGCATATCTTGAGTTTGCTCCAGAAACCTGATGTGAATATCATCTGAATTCCACAATTGTCCTTTTTCACTGGGCTGGTTAGTGATGATTTTCCAGCTTAGGTTCTATACACTAGGAAATAAATATAACTTAACCTGCTATCATCTACATATATGTCATTGAGAGCTTTTGACAGGAATTTATTCACAAATATGTAAGTCTTGTCAAAATACCCTAGTTTTTAAATATCCTGAAATGTAAGAATCTTGGAAAATCTGTAGTTCTGAGATTCTGGTGAACCCAGAGTGATTGGAGCCTTAACTAGTTTCCTTCCAAATATCCTAATTTCTTTCTCTGTTTTGTTTCTCATAACAGAATCAAACCGTGGAAATAAATGAAGTTAAAGATAAAAGTGCAGGTTTGCCAGTCCCACCACCCCCGTGCCTGGCATTAAATTAAAAGTAAATGCCATTCTAAAACCTGGAGCTGCTTTTGCTCATAAATGAAAAGGGAGTTCTACCTAGTTAACTCCTGTTTATTTTCTGGGGCATTAATATTCAGTGTGAAGTCTCATATATATATATATATGTCTATATCGCTCACGGCTTTTAGTTTTTCACTCTACTCCACATATGAAAGCCTCTTTGAAAGCAGAGCAGATTGGAATATTGTTTATTCATACAGTTACCCTATGGCATTTGGCATTTCTGACTCTTTGGAACCAGGGACATAAGGAATTTGTAAGATTGTAAGATAGTGATTCTGTAGTACAGCCTGCTTACATTCAGCCAATCAGCCCCCAAACTATTTAAATCATTCCACCCTGTACCTTTCACCTTCTAAGTACATATACCCATATGTTAAAAACAATCTTCCCTTTTCTACTAATTTTTTCTGTTTGTCTTGTGTTGTAATTGAATTGGAAGATGTGGGACAAGTATTTTAAACACTTTTTTTTTTTCCATTTCTGGTCCTGATATAATTCAGTGAATATTAATGTATTTAAGTTAAAATGCATAATATTCTTAAGTCATAAAAAATGATAATCTTAATTTATCTGGAATTGAGGAAAACATTTATTTGGGATTACAAGTAAAATTTCTCTGCAGGAAAAACTAGATTATAATGTGGATACTCAAAGAATTGAGATGATTTTGAGAGAATGTAATTTATTTCACAGATGATGGAGTGATTTATTCTTAAAAACTAAATGGAAAAAGGATTTTCTGTCTTTATAGCCAAATCAGCTTATCAATATTTTTCTGTCCTTAAAATTTCATATAGTTTAGTTCCATTAAAAAAACAAACTTCTGTTTTGGGCCAGGCGCGGTGGTTCGCACCTGTAATCCCAGCACTTTGGGAGGCCAAGGTGGGTAGATCACTTGAGGCCAGGAGTTCAAGACCAGCCTGGCCAACATAGTGAAACTTTATCTCTACTAAAAATACAAAAATTAGCCAGACATGGTGCATGCTTGTAGTCTCAGCTACTTAGGAGGCTGAGGTGGGAGAATTGCTTGAACCCGGGAGGCGGAGGTTGCAGTGAGCCGAGATTACACCACTGCACTCCAGCTTGGGGCACAGAGCGAGACTGTCTCAAAAAACAACTAAAAGAACAACAACAACAAAACCTTTTATTTTGAAGGGAAGAAAATGTGTTCAGTTTGATAGCACATTTATGGGTAGAGTGCAGACTGTCAGGAATATTTAGCTTTTTAAAAAAGATTATTCCTACAGCTGAGGAAAAAAACTTTCTCCCACTCTTGGTGTGAAAATTACTAGGTGATTTGCATGTGAGAATAATTTTACTGTAGCATCTGAGAAGTGGTCTGAATGAAGAGGTGAGCCCAGTTAGTTACCAGGCAACAGGTAGGCTAAAGGATATGAACTCTGGCAAACACCACCAGTTCCTCGTTCATTTTATTGTCAGAGACTCTCCAGCCATGCAGCCCAGTTCTTGAGAATTGTTTATAGAATTGTTTGCTTCTGAAGGAATCTGTAACCAAATTTTGTTTGACGAATGCTAAACACCTTAGAAGCCTTCTGATTATATTGGCATTGACTTTGTGATGAACCACTTAAAAAGTGAGCCATGATGGCTAGTAACACAAATGTGGGGCCCTTTTGGATGACCACAATTTGCCTATAATATAGAAACATGGTGCTATTCAAAATAAAGCTCAGACCTATGAACACCAGGGAAGGGGGAGAGAGTGGGATGGGAAATGATAGACTGGAGAAGGGACTTTTTTTTTTTATGGTTGGTATACTTAGACTTTCCCACTTTTCAGTTGTGTGAATAATATGAGCAAAAATTCAGGGAAGTTTCATGGTATTGTATCTCCATTCCTTTTGGAAAATTCAAAATCTTACGTATTGTATTCACCAGAGAATAGAAGGGAACTAACATTAACTGAGCCTCTAACATTCCAGAGAATTGATCCTTTATGCAGATCATCTCATTTTTATTATCACAGCACTTAGACAGGTAGATATTGTTATAATCTCCTTCTACAGACAATGCCACTAGAGAGCTGAAGCATTCTGAGGTTAAAAATCTTACCTATTGCCTCACATTATGGTTTGATCTACAGCAATTTTCATTCTATTGCCCCCTATAATTTGGAGTAATTGACTGTGTTCAATAATATTTAATAGTTCCTTTATGCATTTTAGTATATTTGTCTTGATAAAGTATATGCAGAAATTAGAGTTAAAAAGGATCTTGTAAATCAGATTATAGTTCTCACCCCTGTGCTTGAGCCAGCCCAGGTACATTAAATATCTGTCTAGTTTAAATAATTCTAGAAAAGATTCCACAATTTTCCTTAGTAACCCAAATATGTCATTGCCTTGATTTAAGCCATTTTCTTCTGGTTTGTCCTAAATAGAGATGGAGAACAGCTGGTTACCATTCCCAATATAATAACCCATATATTTCTAGAACATTATAAAGCATTCCCTCAGGTTTTTCTTCACAGCCTGACTCCTTCTATCCTTTTGATCTTTCTTCTTTTTCCAACCCTTTCATCATCTGTGTGGGCTTCCTTCCTTTTTATTTCTCTGCATTCCCTTTCAGATGTGGAGATCATAACTGGGCATGGATAGCCAGCATGAGTCAAGCAGTGAAGAGTAAAATAAGAAACTTACCTCAGAGTTTCTAAACTAATTTTCTATTTATGAACCCCAGTAATGTGCTTGCTTAAAACACAACAAGAATGGTGGCTCGCTATCATATTTCACTTGTAGGTCTGCTATGGTACAAGGTGTGTTTTTTCGGCTACATTTCAATTCTTGCACGTGGCCAGCCTTTACCTTATATGCTGTGTCTTTTGTTCCAGAACATATTATTTTGCAAAGTGACAGGAAAGACTTGCGTAAGTATGAAGGATATTTTGATGTGAAAAAAAAACCTTTTAAAAGATTTTAATGTATTCAAAGTGATTATTTTGTTAAAAATGCTTTCTTTCTATACAGTGGGAAATAACTTATGCCTGAATGGTTGATAATGCAACTGTCTGAATCATTTTAAAAGCACTTCTAATCCACCAAAGTTATTTCTTTGTATCTATTTGCTGATGGGAATTTAATAAGCTTGCCATTTATTACATTACTTATTTTACTAAGGAAATGTTAAATAGCACTAAATAGTAGGCAAAGTTGTAGCCATACCATCCTTTAAAACTCACTCTAAAATGTACATATTTTGTGAAAATAGCAAGCCGCATTTCCTTTTCACTTCAGAACCTTTATAGTTTATAAAATCTCTTTGTTTCTTAGGAGGTGCTAGCATAGTACCTCTTTCAGTTTTAACTTTTCTCATTTTGTTACTCCACATTATGTCAGTAATTTAACTTTTTAGTTATAAACAAGGGGTCAAATTATCATTTTTATTTAGCTAGGGAATGTCCTATTTTCACATGACTTCAACAGAATAGTTTCTATTAGTGCACCTACTATTTTCATTTTGTCTCTTACAATGTTATACATTTATAGATTTATAATTTGAGGTTTTCACACATGCTTTTTTAGTTTAATTAAAAGTTCATGTTCATTCAGTAAGTGCTGTATAGTACTTGAGAGGACATTCATCACTGGTTTAATAATACTAGTTCAGTCCTTGATAGATGTTAGCTTTTTTCCATAAGTTAAGTCCTACAATTAGCCATTTTGTATAGAAAAGAATTTGTGGCTCAGTGCAGCTATTGGAAAAGCACTTCAAAATTTCTTAATTGCTTTACCAGCCAATTAGCATCTCCTTTACTCATGAGGAGCAATGTTCTGTCTTTAGCCTTGATCTTAACATGAGACACACCGCCTGTGTCTCTGTCTCCCGCCCCCACCACATGCAGAAAGTTATATGGTGTTACAGGTTTTTGGAGCTCTTCCCCACAACTATGCCAAGGGTTCCTTGCTTTGAGAAGGCTTCACTGAGACTGATAGAATGTTTTCTTCTTTGCATTCTTGATGCATAATACCTTACTTCCTTTTAAAATGTGGGGGAGGCTTATTAGCAAGAGAAATATATTTCTTCCCATTAAATTTCATTCACTATCAATTTTTAAGAAAATACAATCTCCAGTCTAAGCAGATCTATGGAGAAAGCAAAAGCTACCTCTGAATAGTCTCTCAGAAGAGCACATTTGTTAAAACTTTTTATTTTGTAACAATTCTACATTTATGAAAAAGCTGAAAAGATAGTACAGAATGTTCTCATATACCTATTGCTTAGTTCAGAACTAAAACTTTTCAAGACCAACTAGCTTACATTGTCTCCTACTTGAAGGCCAGATACTGGCTACCTTTTAAAAGCAAATGCAAAGGCCTTTGAGTGGTCCCTTGTGTGTAGGTAGTTGTAGTATGGAGTATGTAGCTGCTGAATGCAGAAATCAGAGAATTTGAAGCATCTAAACAAGCTTTTGAAGTAGGGAGTGCTAGGCTCCATTTACCACTTTTCTTTTTTTTTTGAGATGGAGTCTCAATGTGTCCCCCAGGCTGGAGTGCCTTGGGGCGATCTCAGCTCACTGCAAGCTCTGCCTCCCGGGTTCACTACATTCTCCTGCCTCAGCCTCTCGAGTAGCTAGGACTACAGGCGCCCGCCTCCACGCCCGGCTAATTGTTTTTGTTTTTTTTTTTTGTATTTTTAGTAGAGATAGGGTTTCACCGTGTTAGCCAGGATGGTCTCAATCTCCTGACTTCGTGATCCGCCCGCCTTGGCCTCCCAAAGTGCTGGGATTACAGGCGTGAGCCACCGTGCCTGGCCGGAATCTACTACTTTTTAAGGAGGAAGAGATATTTCTGGAAACCACCCTGATATCTGATTAAATATAACATGGTAACAGCAACTGAATGCCAAAGAAATCTGCTCTTCATTTTTTTTTTAACCTGCCATAGTTTGTTTAACCCTGGTTCTACAATTCTTACTAAAGACAATTCTTACTTTATTCAGGCAGCTTGTTCTTGTGTAGTATAACTTCCAGAACTGTAAAAGCCTTGTTAATAATACCTTCTTGGTCATTTAATTTCAGTGCTTTATTTTTCACTGAGAAATTTGATCTAGTTTTTAGTGAAAAGGTTCTTAACCTAGAGTAAATAAACTTTTGTGGATTCACGGTGGGCTTTATAGTGTGTATGAGAATTTGAATTTTCCTGAGGATCTGTAGGTTCCATGAATGTTTTCAAGAGTGAATGCAATCACTCTCTCCCTTCTCACTTCCTTCCCAAGTAGTAACCTTTCTCCCCAGAAAATGTCAAGTAAATTAGGATGACGTTCCACAGTACTAATGGGATTTAAATGTGTATTTATTCTCTGTTGGCATACATTACAATATACATGTTTCTAGTAAGAATAAAATGTGATTATGGACTTGCTTTAAATAAAATGAATTTGGGATAATAAAACTTAAATTGCTAGTCAGGAAAATTAATTTTCTCTTGTTCTTATATAAAACAGTAAAGTCAATTTTTTTGCAGTTAGTAAAATATGCCAGAATATCCCAGTACAATCAAATAGCTTATAATAAAGAAATTTCAGTAGGCACAAGGAAAAAAAAAAACATTGCAGATTATCTTATTTTCATTCTAGAATTGTTAAGGACATAAAGTCTGAGAAGCTTGTTAGATTATTGAGAGGGAAACTGATAGAAATGATAATCTTATCTATTTACAGAAAATATTTAAATTTCAGTTGGTATTACTCTGACTTCCAGATAAACACTACGGGGAAAGAAGGACCTGTGATTCTTTTTAAGAATAATACTGTGCTTCTAAGGCTCCTTTATATCAATTATGTTTTCTGAAGAATCACAAAATGTGATTGCACAAAAACAAGCAAAAGGTTTTCAGGTATTTGAGATTTAAGAAGCCATCATTTTGTCACATGAAGTACCTGGCTCTTAAAAAAAAAAAAAAAAGTCATAAGAAATAGAAAGCTGCAACCATGGCAGAAATTCAAAATATATTTTGAGAAAATACACCTTCCATTTTGTGCTTTCTATAAAATAGATCATCAATTCATCATGAAAGATTGTGCACTTCTTATCCAGTTGTAGTGTTATTCCTGTTGCATCCCAAATTTATTTCCCTCATTCAGAGGGTATTTGTAAAAAGAAATACATCTTTAAAAGTCCAACCATTTTAACTTAAAAAATTTTGACTTGAAAGAATCAATAGTGCATTGAAGAAGTTCTTATATGTTTGGTGACCAGTTAAGACCTAATCCCTGGCCAGGCGTGGTGGCTGACGTCAGACTTTGGGAGGCCAAGGCTGGAGGATCGCTTGAGCCCAGGAGTTCAAGACTAGCCTGGGCAACACAGCAATACCGCATCTCTACAAATAAAAAAGTCAGCTGGGCATGGTGGCTCACGCGTGTGATCCCAGCTACTCGGGAGGCTGAGGTGAGAAAATTGTTTGAGTTTGGGCCAGTCAAGCCTTCAGTGAATTGTGATTGCACCACTGTACTCCATCCAGCCTGGACATCGGAGCAAGACCCTGTCTTAAGACAAAAGCCACAAAAAACACAAAACAGACCTAACCTATTTTTAAAATTTTACTATAGCATTTTCTCTACACCACTAATATACCACATTGTTATTATATCATCTATCTGTATCACTCACTGAACCCTCGACTCTTTGAGGGTAAAAATTCAATCCTATTAAATCTGTATTCTCATATTTAGCACAAATTAATCTGTATTCTCAACAGCTAGAACTCAGTGAGTACTGTTTAAATGAACAAATTCACATATATTAAAACATCCTCCCCTATTTTCTTTAGCTGTGCCGTCCAGTATAGCAGCTACTGGCTATATGTAGCTAGTGAGCACTTGAAATGTGTCTAGTCTGAATTAAGATTTGATGTAAATATGAAATACACACTAGATTTCCAAGATTTTGAATGTAAAATCACTCATTTATATAATGAGAACTCCTGGACACAGGAAGGGGAACATCACACTCCGGGGACTGTTGTGGGTTGGGCGGATGGGGGAGGGACAGCATTAGGAGATATACCTAATGCTAAATGACGAGTTAATGGGTGCAGCACACCAACATGGCACATGGATACATATGTAACAAACCTGCACATTGTGCACATGTACCCTAAAACCTAAAGTATAATAATAAAAAAAAAAAGATAGAGTCTCCTTCTGTCACCCAGGATGGTATTCAGTGGCGCAATCATGGCCCACTGTAGCCTCTGCCTCCCGGGTTCTCATGACTCAGCTTCATGAGTAGCTGGGATTACAGGTGCATACCACCATGCCTAGCTAATTTTGTATGTTTAGTAGAGATGAGATTTCGCCATGTTGGCCAAGCTGGTCTTGAACTCCTGATCTTAAGTAATCCACCTGCCTCAGCCTTCCGAAGTGCTGGTATTACAGACATGAGCCACTGTGCCCAACCAATATTTTCATATTAATTCCATGTTGAAATAAGAATATTTTTGATTAAATACAATATACCATTAAAATTAAGTTTATTTTTTTTTGCTTTTTGAAATGTGGCTATCAGACGATTTAAAGTTATATATGTGGTTTACATTTGTGGCTTGCATTAAATTTCCATTCAACAGTGCTATTCTTAAGCAAAAGTTGGCAAATGATGGTCCCTTTAGCCATATCTGTCTTATTTTTATATGGCCAGTAAGCTAAGAATCACTTTTACATTTTTAAAGGATTGTAAATAAAAAATGCATGTGTACCAGAGACCGTGTGTGACATGCGAAGCCTAGAATATTTGCTGTCTGGTCCTTAACATAAAAAACTTTGCTTACCCTTGTTCTAAAGAAGTTATGAGGGTAGAACTCATGAACCTTAGCCTCTAGCATCTTATACTGTAGTGAAAATAATCTCTTAGTAATGTTACATAATGCAAGTGAAATTTTATTAAGTGACAGTATTATGAATGTATTCAGGCATTGTATGATATAGAAGTACACTAGAGGGGATCTTGAAGGATGGAACAATTTCAGCAGAAGAGAGTGATAAAACAGTGATGCACTCCCCAGATCCCCCTTCAAAGAACTACTAATTGAGCTAGGCATGGTGGCTTACATCTATAATATCAGCACTTTGGGAGACCGAGGAAGGCAGATCGCTTGAACCCAGGAGTTCCAGTCTAGCCTGGGCAACATGGTGAAACCCCGTCTCTACAAAAGTTTGCTGGGCATCATGGCGCATGCCTGTGGTCCCAGCTACTCTAGAGGCTGAGGTAAAAGGATCACCTGAGCCTAGGGAGGACGAGGCTACAGTGAGCCATATCAGGCCACTGCACTCTAGCCTGGACAACAGAGTGAGATCCTGTTTCAAAAAAAACAAAACAACAACGACATCAAAACTATGTACGGTCTCAGCTGCTTTGTAAAGAGGCACCTTGTCCGAGGTCATGACTTTCCCAGGGTGGCCCATATTCAGTGACGAATGGCAGGGGAGGTATGAAGGTCCCATCATTTTAGCTAACCTGAGACAACTTTGGGAGGCCTATTTTAGCTCCAGAGCTCCTTAAGGTGTTGGCCAATTTTCCTTGGACCAGTGCTTTGGCCTAGCTTCTCTCCCTGTTCAATTCTGCACCCTTTTGCTTCTTTACTGAGGTTCTGATCCCAAGGGAATTCTCTAATCAACATTTTGCATATCACACCCCATCTCAGAGTCTGCTGTTACTGGGAGAATCCAACCTTCAATGGGCAAAAAGATGAATAGCATTCCAATTGTTGAGAGTTAAGTAAACAAAGAGACAGAGGGAAAAAATAAAAAGTTCTTTTGGAGGTGAGTGAGATTAATGACCTGAATAGCCCACAGTGTCTACGTTTGAAATGATAAGCTATAAGATTGCCCAAAGGGCTTTATCCTGGGGACAACAGAAAGCTTTTGGAGCAGGGATGTGATATGAAGAAAACAGTGCTTTAGAAGAATTAATCTAGTAAAGAGAAATGGGATTATAGGGAACAGAAATTGTTAAAGAAAAATATATCCATTTCTCTGCTAATTTTTTTTTTATCAGTGCCCGATTTCATGCATCATCAGTAAGTGATAGTTGAATACATTGTTTAACTAAAACCTTATTAGTTGAAATTTGAGAACTTGAAATTACTCTGATGATGGACTATGGTGGATATTTCCTGAAGGATGGATCAGGTTCCTTTCCCTTAGTCTATTCCTGAAGAGGGTAGGAAGGCTGCCCTTCTAGGGTGTCCTAGGCTCATCTAAAGGGTAGCCTGGCATTTTGCCCATTCTGGTTTTCCTAAAACCAGCAGACACAGCTGAGCCTATTCTTGCCAGTTAGCTATGATCACTTTTTTTTCCTTTTCTGCAGAGAAAACAGAGTTGCCCACAGCCAGCATCAAGAGGAGGGAAACTGAATTTTGTGGTCACCCTAGAGAGGTAGCTGAAGCAGTTTACCTGGGACCTCCTGTGTTTGTTTGTTTCACAGTCTTACACTACTCTGGTTTTGAGGAAAGTGTTTTTTATTTTTGTTGTTTTTTCTCAATTTGAAGGAGTTGGTTATTTGATACTGCTATTTAAAGCTAAGGAGGAGGGCCCTTTGTTAACAAGGTTGGGAAGTGTGGCACAAGACTACCTTTTAGAATCATGCACACAGAGCCAGCAGGAGTTGAAATAGCCTACTTTCTTACCACTGTTACAGTCTTGAGAACTGGACAAGAAATAAATATTTTGTCAGTATGTGGTGATTTTTCTCAACCTGAAAGAATTTATCCCTCCTTGGTCTTTATTATGAATTGGTAGAATATACTTTACTTAAATTTTATTGACAAAAGTAAAGATGGACAACATACAATTATGAGCTTATTAAAAATAACCCATAACCCTTCTTTGGGGCAGGGAAATGGTTGCCTCTTTAAAGTTAGCAGGTTTTCTTTGGTTCCTTTTTGAAAAGTAGCCTCAATCTTGACTGGCTTTGATCAATAACTCCGAAATAAATTCAATTTAGTTACCTATTGGATATTACATACTTGCGTTTCCACAGAAACAGTTTAGTAAAATTTGATATTCAAAAAGTACCAGATGGAGATATTATAGACAAGCAGGAATGTAGGATGCTTAAGTACATAGTCATTTGAAATGAAATAAACAAGTAGTAGAACTAGCTTCTTAACATGACTCATAATTACTAAGGAACATTTGTATTATCAGAGTACCTAGTAGTTTTCTAAAAGAATGACTGTCTTTTGCTCATAAATTTATTTTTAAAAGTTGGTGCCTTGGTTTATCAAAATACAAGTTAAGACATGTTTATATCATAATGAATGCAGATACATAGGATTGAGTTTATTTCAGTTTGCATTAGAACAATTTGATCTCAACATTCAAAATGTATGTACTATGTATATACTATATTGGAGTTTCCAAAATGTGTTTTGTTTTGTTATTTTGATGTGGGGCTGTTTTTTATTCCCCATAAATCTGATCTGATTATTTTTCTTGATGGTGGGCAGAAAATGTTTATAGATTATGTAAATCACTGATTAGGCATAGAGAGTGACTGGAAAGTGGGGCAGAGTGGAAGGGAGTAGAAATGTGGTAGTGTCATCTGTCTTCTAGAGCTTCTAGTTGATGTTCTGTGACAGCCAACGCTTAGTAAACCTTAGATTATATGCTTCAGTATCCACAACATAATATTAAAGGAATCAATAGCACTTAAATATGTCACTTTTTTCTGAGAATACATTGTCTGGAAAGGTAAAGCCTTGGTAGTTCAGGTATGTGGATGGTATCATAGATATTAAAAGAAAAAACTATCAGATAAACAAAACCAAAGTAGCCATTTTTCATATAGTTTTTACTTTAATTCCATGGCCTATGAGAGATATACTATCCCCAACTATTTTCCAGCAAACCTCTTCTGTACTCTGTTCAGGTTGGCTCCTCAGTCAATCCCTTTTAGTTGCCTTTGCCAGTAGATAAGCCCAGGGATCACGTTATATGTGTTCTCAGTTGATGGAATACCACTGAGAAACATCATTTCTTCTAGGCAATTTGGCAATATCTATCCAATGGAAATATAGATGTAACCATTGCTCCAGCAGGCATACTTCTAGAATTTATTATCCAGACATAATCCCAAAAATGTAGAGAAAGTAAACATGAAATTCCCCTCTTCTCCACCCCTGGCTTCCTTAATTTCACTCTCCAAAGTGAAATTCCTATCTGCATGTCTTTTCAGACATGTTTTGTGACAGGTGATATAGCTATATACCCATTTTTTAATTTATGTAAATTGGATCACACTCTGTAAACTGTTCTGCAATTAGCTTCTTTCATCCAACATGTCATATACCTATCACAAAATATGTTTGGAAAGACATACAGATGGTAACACCTTTGGAGAATAGGATTAAAGGAGCCGGGGTGGAGAAGAAGGGATTTTCTTGGTTACTTTTTCTTTTCTCTGCTGTTTGAGTTGTTTTAGTGTAAATATATTTGTAAAATATTTTAAATTAAAATACAAACTACTAGAAAATAAAAGGGTGCAAGATAATAATAATGAGGATAGCTAACATTTTATTGAGTTCTTACAATGGACCAGACACTGCTGTATACATATGGCACGTGCTTTTCCTCATTAAATTATCACAGAAACTGTACAAGGTACATCTATTGAGATCCCCATTTTATGGATGATGAATTTGAGGCACAGAGAGATCTTTGGTTACGTGTCCAAGTCAATGTATGAGGAAAGAGTCAAATAAGAGCATTGATATGGAATATAGATGGTATCCATGATGGTTTGACTTAACGATTTTTCAGCTTTATTATGGTGCAAAAGTGATACACATTCAGTAGAAACTGTAATTTGATTAACCATACAACCATTTTTTCACTTTTAGTGTAGTATTCAATAAATTACATGAGATATTCAGTACTTTATTATAAAATAGGCTTCGTGCTAGATGATGTAGGCTAATGAAAGTGTTCTGAGCATGTTTTAAGGTAGGCTAGGTTAAGCTGTGATGTTCAGTAAGTTAGATGTATTAAATGCATTCTCTACTTAACAATATTTTTAACTTCTGATGGGTTTATTGGGATGTAACTCTATAATAAGTTAAGGAACATCTGTACTGCCATTTATAAATGATTTCTCCTGTGTGATCCAGAAGAGTAAACATTGTGACTGGCTAGTTTTGTGAGCAGAAAGGAAGAAGCTGGGTTCTTTTAAACACCATGACTTCTGCAATTGTTCTTCGGAGTTTAATTCAAGGAGAAAATGGGCTATTTGATTAATTCCAAGGACTTCTATTTGAGGGAGTCATTTTCAGAGGAAAAAAAGTCATCTATGCTTTGGAATTTTTTTTAGGTATCTTAAAACAGAGAGGTATTATATGAGTCATTTCTCATAAGAACTGGCTTAGTATAGTAAGAAAGACTCCTCCTCATATTTTCCAAGATTGTTGGTGGGTTGAGAGATGTCAGCAAATTATTTCCTCTGTTGCAATAGTTATCCAAGTACAGAAAGAAGAAAATAGATAGTAGGCCAGGCGTTTGAAAGTATTTTAGAATAGCATTTCCTTTATTCAGCAAATATTTATTGTGTACCTCAGAAAGTTAAAATTAATATATTTTTACATTCAAATTGAAACTCCTGGCTCTTGAAAATCTCCATAATCTCTTCCCTTTTTGTCTGTTAAGCTCTTCCTCCACTCTTCCAACAAACTGCATCTATTTAGGCTGGTTTCTTGATCATTCTTCTGAAACTATCTATGTCCTTAATCACAGGGAGTATCTGTTGGTTCTTAGTGCCTCTGGTTCCTATAGCATGGGAGGCTTAGAATGGCTAGTGAATGAATGAGTGAATAAATACATTCTTTTTTGTCTCCATGCTCTTGCATATACATGTTTCCATATGTAGATTTTGCCTTCCCTTCTTTCTTCAAAACCTTGAGACCAGAGTTAGTGTGCCTATAGTGAGACCCTCTTCCAGTACGACTGACCTCCTGGCTCAGATGCAACAGGTCTCTACTGTTTCCTGTACCAAATCAAGACTCCCTGGACATTGAGGGACATTGTGCTTCTTTGTATATCCAAGTGGTAGTTCTTATTATGCTGCTTTTCATACTACCTCAAAACGTTCTTATGCATTACCTTCTCTGTACTCCATAATGGGATCATCTTTCCATTAGATGCAGGGGTTATGAACATGACCTCTGGAGAGATGACTTGAGTTAGAATTCTGATTCTTCTAATTCCTAGCTTTGTGAAGGTTTCTTAAAGTTTCTACAGTTCAGTTCCCTCCTCTGGGAAAGAACAAAAGAGAAGCCTGCCTTTTGGAATTCATGTGAGGATTGAATAATCTATTAAAGTGCTTAGAACAGTAGCTGGCATATTGTAAGCATTCAAATGTTAGCCATTATTACTGTGTGGCTTCTGTGTATATTTTATCTCATCCGTGATGAAGATGAGAAGGCAAGGGCTGCTCCTGGCCCCTACAAATACACTTACCTAATAGCTATTATCAATAGATATTAGAAGGTGGGTAATAACAACCCTTGAGAAGACAGGGGAGATGACTAAAGATTGATTTTGGGTGATTTTTTATGTAAAGACTTTAATTGGTCTCTCTTGCTTCTCAATGGATCCACCAACTTAATAAACAAATAATTATGGATTGTTATATGTGTTAGACACCATTGTAGGTCCTGGTGATATACCAGGGATCAAAACAGAAGAAAATGCCTGCCTCCATGGAGCTTACATTTTAGTCTTAGGTAAACTAGAAGTATGTGAGCTGGTAATAGGGCTGTGGAGAAGAATGATGCAAGGGAAGGGGGCTAAGGAGTATATGTGTATGTGCGTGTATGTGTGTGTCTGTCTGTCAAGTGGTGTGCGTTGCAATTTTAAATATGATGGCTTAGCAAAGACCTCACTTAGTATGGTGCATTTGAGAAAAGTTTTGAATGAGGTAAAGGAATAGCCATGTGGATATCTGTGGCAAGAACTTCCTAAGAAGAGGTGTCAGGAGGTGCAAAGGTCCTGAGTTAGTGGCATACGTAATATGCTCAAAGAGAAGCAAGGAGACCAGTGTGTTTGGAGCAGTGAATCAGAGGGAGAGTAATAGAAGATAAGGTAAGGGCCAGGGGCACAGCTCATACATCGCATTGCAGATCATAGCAAGAGCTGTGTCATTTACACTGTGAGCGATGGGGACCATTTGGAAGGTTTTGTGTGCAGGGATAATTTTATCTGTCTTAGGAGGCAATGGGGTCAGTCTGGTTACTTGGTTGAGAGCTGGTTGAAAGCAAACTGTAGGAAAGGAAGGGAGACAAATTAGGAGGCTATTGAAGTGATCCAGGTAAGACAGTGCTGGCTTGGACCCAGGTGGTTGTAGGGGAGATGGTGAGAAGTAGTTGTATTCTGGTTATACTTTGAAAGCCGACCCCATAGGAGCTGCTGACAAATTGGAAATGTGGTGTGAGGGAACGAATTGCCTCAAAGATAAGGTTTTTGGCCTGAGCAATTTAGCAGGCTGGAGTTGTCATTTACTGAGACAGGGAAAACTGCAGGAACAATAGGTTTGGAGGGAAGAAACAAGAGCTAAGTTTGTTCATGTTAAATTTGATATGCCTTTTAGACATTCAAATGGAGATAGAAAGTTGACCCTTGGATGTGGTCCAGAATTCAGGGGAGGAGTAGAGAGGTCAAATTTGGAGATAAAAATTCAGGCTTGTCAATATACAGTATTTGAATCACTGAGACTGAATAGGAAATTATTTCAAAATTTCTTCTGTCATACCTTTTCCCCACTTAGTTTATTTTTCTTTATTTTACTTACTCTTCTTACCTATCTTCCCATCCCACAAATTCCAAGGCGGAAGTTAGTATTGTCAGTTATCATCCAGCTTGGGAGATGTGGAGGAACATTGTACTTTTCTTTTCTCACTTTGTGATGTAATCAGAGTAAGTGCTTATTGTAGTGAGGTGACAGCATCTTCTTGGTGACTATTAGGTTGTGATCAAATCATGTTCTAAATAGAAAGTGCGAAACTTATTTTCATGTTCCTTTTATTAGCAGTATTTATTTTTCCATCAACCATATGCTAATAATTCATGAATCAGTCTATAAACACTTAAAGAACACTGTGTACCTATACTGTGGATGAAATAAGAGAAATATTACTAAAAGTTTCTGGCCTCAAAAAATTTGCTAATTAGTAGAAAGCCTGGTCTCACATAGTAAACCAATTAGAGCACAATGTATGATAGCACTGAATTGTGCCTTAGGTTGTATGGTGTGGCTTATAAGGAAAAGCTTATTAAAATTGATCTTTTGACATTTTTTACAATGTTCCTATAAATTACTTTCTTTTTTATCATATATGGATGGGATGAAGCACAAAGTAAGATAGAGTGCACAGCAAAGGGGATCTGACCCTCCTATCTGTCCAATACCCCACAGGTTTTGGTGATAATCTTGGGCAATGTTCCAGTCAAACCTGCCTTCCACTTCTCACTGAAGTTAGTGAACATGTGACCTGCATTCCCCAAATAAGAGCCTCTTATAAACTCCGATCTCGGCTTTTTCATTCATAGAGATAGGTATTTTTTGAGACATAGATAAAGCATTTTTTAGTGATGTGCAGGATGCCTTTTTTCTTAATTATTAACTTCTCAAAACAAACATATTGGAGGCACTTAAAGGGCAGCTTCGTTGCAATAGCTGAAAGCATTAATGAGTTTGTGTTAATGCTTCATTAATAAATCAGCAGTGGCTAAGAAACTAGATCTTCCTTTTCCTGAAGTCTTTAATGTATCTTCATGCTCCATTAATCTGGGGGTCAGGAAACTCCTAAAGTTTGAGGTCAGATGATATCATATGGTATTTCCATTCTGTGAGCAAATTGGCTGATTCTTACACCCCTGTATTAATCCTCCTACTCCTAGATAAACTGGTTAGCTGATATGGATAATGAATGCATCTTTAATTTTCATGTTAGGTTTTTAAGACTAACAAACATGAGAAGATTGTATATAGAGGAGGAGTGTTTTGGTTTTTGCTTGGTAATGCTACTCTAGCATGAATAAGTGAGTAGATATATTAAAACTCATTTTCATTTAGCTTTGGAATGCTTATAGAATGGTTTGTGGCAGATATGTTTTCCTATTTGGGTTCATTTTGATAGACATGAAAATTAGAAAATATTATTTAGTGTAAAAAAGTAAAAAAAAATTACCTTTCAATAATCTCCAAACAATTTTAATCTAGACAAATGAAAGCGTTTTTGTTGATAGTAAAATATTGTTTTATTTTTATACTTGTGTTTGGTGATAGCCGTATCTGTCCTCAGATTTCACAGCAGATCTTTCAAGTTATTAGGTCCTGAGCGAAAATTTCCAATAAATCCCTACTAACCTTTCAAAAAACAAACATTTCCATCCCAGTTGGAATGCAGGGAATATGAGAAACAATTAGACACAAAGAGAAGGGAAACAGGGCATTAGTTCTTTCTCCTCTGACACTTGCTGCCTTTACTTGATGTTTCCTTTTTCTCTATGAGGATCAGAGTTCGAGGACTATTTGGGTCTTGGCAAGTGAGTAGCTAATCTTTAGCAAGGTCTTAACTGAAGCTACCAATAAAAGGTAATATTTTAAATGCTTTACACTAATAAAGTCTCAAAAAAAAAATCTGTTCGCATTTTGGAATTTAGCAGAACTAGCTAAGGCCCTCTTTGGCTTTCTTGACTTCCAGGCTGGTCTCCTAGGAATTTTTTATGGGAGCTTTGGAGCTCATAAACTGTACAAATGTTGCTTCTGACAACGTAATGAAACCACACAGGCCAGGACTGCTGCTTGAGGAGATTATTTTAGGACTGGCTTTCTTATGACCTCTTACTCAGAATACTTCCTTGCCTTCCATTCTGTAGATAGTATCCCTCAGAAAGGTTGGCTT
Source organism: Hylobates moloch (assembly GCF_009828535.3). Classification (NCBI taxonomy): domain Eukaryota; kingdom Metazoa; phylum Chordata; class Mammalia; order Primates; family Hylobatidae; genus Hylobates; species Hylobates moloch. The sequence continues at coordinate 106,293,508 of NW_026652278.1, read as the reverse complement.
AGTACCAGCTTCTAGTACCTGCTGTAGACTTGTTTTATTTATTTTTTACATCTCCTGTAGGTCAGAGGGAACTTAATGACTTCCTGTGGGTTTTTGCCTGAATACAGAAGTAAAAGTAAGAACTTTCATGAACGTCTTTGTGAAAACCATTATAAGCAGTTCTGCAAATTATATTAATAGAACTTGAAAAGATTTGTTTTAAGTGATAGTCTATGAAGATAATAGTTCTAAGAATAATGTAAAATGTATATACTTGTATCCAGGGAATATATGAAGATAGATAGATAGATACACACACACACACAGATATATACACTGAATATGTATGTATATATATATGAATATATGTATGTATATATGCATATGTGTGAATATATGTATGTATGAATATATGAATATGTGTGAATATATGTATGTTGAATATATAAATATGTGTGAATATATGTATATGAATATATGAATAGTGTGAATATATGTATGTATGATATATGAATATGTATGTATGAATATATGAATGTGTACGTATGAATATATGTATGTATGAATATATAAATATATATGTATGAATATATGTATGTATGGATATATGAATATGTATGTATGAATATATGTATGTATTGATATATGAATATGTATGTATGAATATATGTATGTTTGAATATATGAATATGTATGTATGAATATATGTATGTATGAATATATGAATATGTGTATGTATGAATATATGAATATGTATGTATGAATGTATGTATGAATATATGAATATGTGTATGTATGAATATATGAATATGTATGTATGAATATATGTATATGAATATATGAATATGTATGTATGAATATATGTATGTATGAATATATGCATATATATGCATGAATATATATATATATTCCCTATTCCCAAATATTTTGTGCATGTATGTTTTTTGTGAATATTTAGGGCAACAGGAATTACAATAGTACCATGTAAATGTAAATAATCAAAATTTAATATTACTCAAAATTTTCACAAACTTAGAAAATTATGGCCATATTTTAATGTAGTGAATGATATCAAATTGATGTTACTTATTTTAAATATATTTTATCAGGAGGTCTAAGGATAACTGTTTGCATTCTCCTTAGGTAGGGATGAATTGGTATTTTGATTTGGGAATGGAAGAAATATGGTCAGTTGAGAACTCTTCTGCAGACACAAGGCACCTGGAATTTATGAAAGAACCTTGAGTGCTAGAGATAATCTTTTCTTAGAGAACAAGAGGTTGAAGATTGAGGCACTTAGCGAGAACTCTGAAATTACTCAGTGGTTTCCTTAGCAGCATTTTAATTCTTGCTCATGTAATTGTTTCATGGTTAACTTTATTCTTCTCATGTATTGCTATTTTTCTTTGTCCTTTTCTCAGGAATAGGAAGAAAATTTCATTAAAGCACAACACAGAATTATATTCATTGGCCACACTTCACAGAAGATTCATTGCATTATTTGGCCAGTTTCCCTCACCACCCATTTAAATAGTGTGGCAAATGTATTTGGTGGGATTTCTTCAACCATGTAGAAACATTTACTCATTTTATTTTTATTTTTATTTTTTGAGATGGAGTCTTGCTCTGTCGCCCAGGGTGCAGTGCAGTGGTGTGATCTCAGCTCACTGCAAACTCTGCCTCCCAGGTTCAAGTGATTTTTTTGCCTCAGCCTCCCGAGTAGCTGAGATTACAGGCATCCGACACAATGTCTGGCTAATTTTTGTACTTTTCGTAGAGACGGTGTTTCACCATGTTGGCCAGGCTGGTCTCGAACTCCTGACCTCAAGTGATCCGCCCACCTTGGCCTCCCAAAGTGCTGGGATTACAGGCATGAGCCACTGTGCCCCTGACCCATTTGCTCCTTTTAGATCTAGATATATCAATAGAATGATTGTAGCTCAGGAAAATCTACTCAGCCTGATAGCATTACCTTTATTCCTTCCATTAGCATGTGCACTTCTTTCCAGCTAGTTGTCCAGTTCAGGAGGCACAGATAGCTGTAATCTAAAGTATATACCCTCATGTTCTGAACTATTGGTAGAGCAAGTATGGTACCTAAATCTAACACTCCATGCAAACTAGGTAGAGTTTTCAGTCTTGTAGTTTTTCAGTCAAAGTGTTGTAATGGGTGACCTATGTCTTTTTAATATTAATGGTGGGTGTTCTACCCTTTAGTATCTTTTTTGTGACAGTGATGGTGGTGAATTGCTATCATGGATTCTGGTTGTTATAGATCCAGAGTGTTCTATTAAGGAATATTCTGTGTTGTAAATCCCAAGACAATTGTGAATCTTAATTACTCTCTGCTTGTAATTACTTCTTTAGTGCAATAAATTAATCTTAGTTTATGTCTAAGCATTTTGGGTCTCAGGGCATTCATAAACAATCTCTCATATTTCCTGTGTGATCTGTTACTGTTATCAAGAGAAGTGTTCAGAAAGAGAAGACAACTGGCCCCATACTATATGGAAACTAATAAATACAGAACAGCCATTCTTGAATTTTAGTCTCACAGTAGCTTATAAATCTAGCAAATTGCACAGTGCATAATGAAATCAATGAAAATGTGAATACATTAATTCAAATTAAAACTTGCCTAGGACTGATCTGGAAATTGTTCAACATTAGTAAGAAAGCATGAGATATTTTTAAATGGGGGAGAAATCTAATCATCATACATGGCAAAAAGATAAGGAAGTTGGGAAATGTGCAATAATATAGACATTTAGTAGATATTTTGAAAAATACAACTTTGGCTCTTAAATAATAATAATAAAATGTATAATTAAATACTGTTGCCTCAGTTTATCCAAGATGATACTTGTTTGGAGGCATAAGATTAAAGATCAGTGTAGGAACACATCTGCTCAGGAGGACCTTTGTTCCCATAACTGGGAGCTCATTTTTTAAAATTTAAATTACCTCCTTAAACATCCTGGAACCTCCTTCCATAGATTTTTTTTCTTAGATAATATAGGAATTCAGATGAGATGTATTATTGGTCCGAGTAGTAGAAGTTACAGACCTGTGACCTTGTGTTCTCCCATCACAATTTTACCAACACATTCAGTAGTATGAATTCAGGAATGGAGGTAGGGTTGCATTGGAGGTGAATTATAAATCATGTTAAATTGTTCAAGAATTTTCTGTTGTTTTTCTTGGTCATCAAATTTTGAGGTTTGCAAAGTTTTGTTCTTTTCTTTGTTTGAACTACTTTTTGTTCCTTTTATCATGCCTGATCTGGCTTCATTTTGTCATTTTTCATGGAGGTTCTCTTATGTCACCTATTCGCCCACCATGGTATTGGTGATATTCAAACTTAATGTTAATTCTTTCATAGTAGCTTGGTTATATGTTCAAAAAATATTTATCGAGTGTTCATTATGTGTTTGGCACTTTTCTAGACTTTGAAGAAACAGTGGTAAACAAGACAACGTGTTCCCTGCCTTCAAGAAGTTAGTGTTCTAGTGGGAATGGAAAACTGGTAGGGCATGAGAACAGATTTCTTTTATACAAGTTGTCAAATAAAAATGTGATAATTTCAGATTGTAGTAAGTGCTATGAAGGAAATAACAAAAGTGATATGATTCCAATTAACAAAATGATAGTGGGGCTGCTTGAGAAAGAACAGTAAGGGAAGGTGAATTGGTAACATTTGAGCAGAGGCCTGAATGCTGAGAAGGGGCTACCCGTGGAAAAAACAAGGGGAGAATATTTAAGCCAGAGAAAAAAGGAAGTGCAAAGTTTCTGAAAGAATAAGAAGGACAGGATGGAGGCAAAGAAAGGGCACCAATGTATCTGGAGTATCATGAACAAAAGGGAAAGTAGAAGAAGATAAGGTGGGAGAGACAGGGAGTAGCTAGTTTAATAGGAACTTACAGACCTTGAATCTTAGGTTGGGTTCTGCATGAAACAGATTCTGGAGTGGAGATTTGCAGGAACAAATGTAACTGGAGATTTCTCTTGTTCTCAGCATCAAACAGCTTTGTTCATGCTCAGGGTAAGGCTGGAGGAAGTCAGCCTTCTGAGAGATTGACAAGAGTAGGAAATTAATTGGAAAATAATCTTCTTTTTTGTTCTAATTTATCCTTTTAACCATTTTTTTTTTTTTTTGAGATGGAGTCTTGCTCTCTCACCAGGCTGGAGTGCAGTGGCATGATCTCAGCTCACTGCAGCCTCCGCCCCCCGGGTTCAAGCAATTCCCCTGCCTCAGCCTCCCAAGTAGCTGGGACTACAGGTGCCTGCCACCATGCCTGACTAGTTTTTTGTATTTTTTTAGTAGAGACAGGGTTTCACCATGTTGGCCAGGATGGTCTCGATCTCTTGACCTCGTGATCTGCCCACCTTGGCCTCCCAAAGTGCTGGGATTACAGGCGTGAGCCACTGCACCCGACCATCATTTTTTTTAATGTGCTCTTTCCTCTTTTTTTGCATCTTCTTTGTATATTAATCTGTTTTTGCTCTTTTTTCTTCAGTGGTCATTTTTGGGGTATAGGATTGATTTTGAGACAGACTGAAAACAGTTAAAAATCTCTCTTAGCTTTTTAGACAAGAAGCAATAATGAGATGGCCTAGGTTAGTGGAAGCTGGAAAGCAAAGATGTGATGGACTTGAGAGATATATAGGGTCCAGAAGTTGGCAATTCTGTAACTGAATGCAGGGATGAAGGAAACCAAGGACTTAAAGGTGAGGAAATCAGTTGGGGCAATAGGAACTAGAAGAGAATGAGTTCTGTTCTGTGGAGGGTCCTTCTGAGGTGCCTCATAGGACAGCCATCTGGAGATGGACCTCTGGCAGCTGGAAATGTTTAGAAATCAGAACAGAGTGCAGGCTAGAGACACAAATTTTAGAAACGTGTATAAAGGTGATAATTTTGTAAATAGATGAAGGTTACTATGCCATTTTTAATGTCAAGTACATATAACAGAAAGCATGTCATTTAACTGAAAAATGATGGAAAGTTATTTTATTTTCACATATTTAAAGATTGGGCATAGTTAGAAAGGTGAATGCACCCTCCCTCCCACTAAAGCTTCTAAGCCCTTTTGAATGAGGTTAGTACCAGATGAAATTCTGGGAACACACAGACCTCCTTGTGAAGGACACACGTTTGGCAGATACATAATGTTAAGGAGAGATCCATTAGTTTGCTTCGTGCTGCTTTTGGATGGCAAGAATTTTGGACTGTTTTGCAATAGATAGAGTTTTGATAGATTACATTGGAGTGCAGAATTTTCTGGAAGGCCTTTTCAGATTTAGGAACCATGGAAAATCAGTCATTATTTAGTAATTAAGAGAATTAAATGCTTTTATTTTGCTGAACCTGATCTACCTAGTGAATGTTTTATTTCTCTCTGTGTGTATATTTCATTTTGCAAATATAAGTATTATTCTGTGTACTGCTTTATTAGTTATAATTCATGTATCATTTTGTAACAGAGAAGTATCTTAAAATTATAATGTTTGCACAAGATTCTCTGTGATGATTGAACCAAGAAGGGATGTAGGAAACAGGTAGGGTGCCTGATGATTTAATATTTCATCTTAAAGACAAAGGAGAATAAAAATAGTCCATTTGTATTTGGCTGCTTTTATGTTACTGACAAGAACAGTCAGAAGCTCCCCATTTTCAGCTGGTGGTTGGGTGTCCAAGGAATTCTTGAGTTTCTTATTTCGTATGAAGCATGTGCCAGATAAAAACCCTTAGAGACGGAAAGTTTCCTTGTTTAGTCACAAGACAAACTTGCTCCTTTCTTGTAGCAAACCATATTACTACCCTTTGTCTGACTTGTTGATTTCGAGTTGGAGGGCAGTGTCCATTGGTCCATTTTAGTCACTAGTGCACCTAATAAAAGGCCTAACAGATTTTTAGGTTGTCAGTGTTTGCATGCTAGTTGGTTAAGCCATCTGAATTGGATTTGATTGATGACCTGGCTTGCCCTTAAGAAGAGGGTTTGTGACCACAAGCCACAGAAAATGACATGTAAGGCCAATTGATGGTTAGTAAGTTAAAAAACATCCCATCACCCATTTTGTGTGAATATTGTATTGCTAGGGGTTTTACTTGGGAGCATATAAAAAGGTTACCACATACTCCAATATGTGTTTTTCCTACACTTCAATAACACCTGAGTGGAAATCTAACATGAGGACTATTGAAATTATTTTTTTCAAATGGGGGAAGGGAGAAGAAGGTTAATAATTTTCCATACTCAGATTAGAAAGGTCACAATCATATAAATTCAAAGAAGAGAATGCATGTGCTCGTGGCTGGTTACCAGGTGAATTTTGCAAACATTTTATTGTATACATAGTTGATTTTTTTTTCCTTCCTGGGAAACTTCTATCCATTAATCTGGAGTTTTACATTTTGGAGCTATATTTTTTGGTCCCTTCTACCTATGTTATTTTTAAAAGATATCTTTATTTTAAAATTGAACAACTTGAAGTGTATGTGTGTGTGTGCGTGTGTATACACATACCTGTATTGTAAATAAGAAAGGTGCTTAATAAGTTTGTCTTAAAACTCATGAAAGCTTGGCGTAAAATCTCACACTTATCAATATGGATGAGAATGGCTCTCGTTGAGAAATAAGGGCTGATGGCTTTTTTCTCAATGATCATGTTAAAAATATATTGAGAGCATTGTAGGACTCCAGGTGCTTGGGTTGTGGCTCACAATTTTTACAGAATTAATTTCCAAAATTCTTGATTACTCCAGGAGGAAATTTATTCCAGAAGTAAGCTGTGTGCTTCCTTCTAAATTTAAAGATTAATGCATCAAAGGTGTAATAAAAATGATCTCTTACAATTAGAGGTCCTAATGAAATGTTTGAATTATTATGCAATTAGAAGGATACCTTACTTAAGATTTTGAGAGTTTTGTTGCTAGCAAAGAGGAGAAATAAAAAGTTGATTACTTTTGTAAGGGAAAACTTGGGAATATAGGTATGTCCCTGTAGCTTTTCAGATGTGTAAGCAATATTTAGGTATTTTTACAGAGAATTGAGAAAAAGTACAGACACTGACACTACTACAACCATAGTAGAAGACACTACTACAAAGATAGTAAAGGACAACTTTCTATGTAGATAAATTTCAATTATTTGGAGTTTATTATCTGAAAATATTTTGATAATTTCATCCCATTTCTTTCAAGATAAAAATTAAGTTTTAATAGCAGAGATCTTGCTTAGAATCAAGTACATTTTAGTGACTTGGCATTTATTCATTATTCATTTATTTAGTTTATCACTTTTTTTTTTTTTTGGGACAGAATCTCTTTCTGTTGCCCAGGCTGGAGTGCAAGGCGTGATCACAGCTCACTGCAATCTCTGCCTCCCAGGTTCAAGCGATTTTTATGCCTCATCCTCCCGAGTAGCTGGGATTACAGGCATGCGTCACCACATCCAGATAATTTTGTATTTTTAGTAGAGGCAGGGGCTTCACCATCTTGGTCAAGCTGGTCTTGAACTCCTGATCTCAAGTGATCCACCTACCTCAGCCTCCCAAAGTGCTAGGATTACAGGCGTGAGCCACCATGCCTGGCCCTTGCTTGTAGACTTTCATTTTCTGGTTCCATACTCCACAATATCATCAGCCCTATCTCTCAAAAAAAGCATTGGTTATATTATAGCATCAATTAATTACATTGACATAAAATTAAAATGTCTCTACTTGTCACTTCTTGTAATATTACCTAATTTTGTTTTTCTCTAATTTTTCATAATTTATACACCTAATTTATTACCTTTCACGGGCTCATGTGTTTCCTATTTAAAGTCTGAAATGTGGCCAGGTGCAGTGGCTCATGCCTGTAATCCCAACACTTTGGGAGGCTGAGTTGGGAGGATCACTTGAAGCCAGGAGTTCAAGACCATCCTGGGCAACATGGTGAAACCCCATCTCTACCAAAAAATACCCCTATAGTTCCAGCTACTTGGGAGGCTGAGGTGGGAGGATTGCTTGAGCCCTGGGAGGCAGAGGCTGCAGTGAGCAGAGATCACACCACTCCACTCCAGCCTGGGTGACAGAGTAAGGCCTTGTCTAAAAAAAAAAAAAAAAAAAAAAAAAAAAAAATGAAAAGTCCGAAATGTAAGTTATTTGCATCTGTTCAAATGATATAAGGTGGTATCAAGCATTCTTACTTATGATGGTGGTCTTAGAAAATCATTTAGAGGATGCTAGGAGAAAAATTGAGCTGCCATCTGGAGAGGCTGCTGGATTTGGCAACTCTCTCCTATCATTGGTTTACTCTCTCCAGGTGCCTTACTAAAGAGAATCAACAAAGAGAGAAGGACTTTGCTCGGTACCTTCTGCCTTAGAGGCCTGTCTGGTCATCTGCTGCCAGCTCTTTCCAGGGAGAGATGAGGAGCAGCAGGTCTGTGCTCTCAGGCCCTCAGGGAATGCACTGCCTCCAGCGGGGCAGAGTGGGGCCGTTGCTTGTGTCATTGCTGCAGCACATTATTTGAAACTGACCTCAAGACTTGGATTTGCTCAGTTTATTTTTAGAAGTAATGACAGTATAGCACTTTGAGGCCTGAATGTTATTTCTAGAGAAGAGTAATACTATTTTTCTGAGAAGTAGAATTTCAGGATTTTGAATGGATTTTTTGGTAAATATTTCTGAAGCTTTTCCAGTAACTGAGACTTTCTGGGCAGAAAGGCAAGATGGGACATACTGTGCATCCTCTATTCCTGCTGACCTCGGTATCTCAGAGTGTGACTAGACGCTGTTACCGAGCAGCTGCATAGTCATCTTCTTCCCTTGTTCTGAGCGAGTCCTCTGTTACACAAAGAAGAAAAAAGCAATCATTCTCTTCAGTCATTTACCTTCCAACTTACTAAATTTGAAATTATAATTATGCATACAGTACATACAAGGTTGTCTGTAGGGAGTATATTTGTTTTTATGTCTTATATTCTGGCATATATATGAGTTTGCCTAAGAGATTTGGAGATACATACACATGCATACATACATGTGTCTGACTTTTTATGTAAATATATTTGTATGACGTGTTAATTTATATGATACATGGCTATCCAATGCGGATATCTCTACAAAGAAATGGACTCACAGATGCGTTTAATTTTTACAGATACAATTTTCATTAGCTTTCTAATTGAAGTCCCTGCCTGTAGACTTTCATTCTCTGGTTCCATTGTGTACTCCACAGTGTCATCAACCCTGTTTTTCAAAAATAGCATTCATAGCCAGCACTTTTGTCTTGCTTCCTATATGCCAGGCACTGTTCTAACTTTTTATATATAAATCTCTCAACAATTCCATGAAGTAGGTGCTGTTAACATCCTCATTTTACAAAAGAAGAAACTGAGGTACAGAGAGGTCAAAAAGCTCACTCTAGGTCACAAACAATCCTAAGTGGTAAAGTCAGTCTGAACCCAGGCAGTCTAACTCTAAAATCTGTACTCTTAACTACTATATTGTGTTGCACACAGAATCTGGTTCCTCGTGCCTCTGATCAAAACCCATATTTCTTGCAGCAGAAGATCTTAACATATTAGCACAGGATTAATTTGTTAGCTTTTTATGGTTCTCCCTGCTCACATTTGAGGTTGTTATCCACAGACAGGTATATCAAACTATTGCTGTTCTCCAAACCTTCCAGATAGTTTTCTGACTCTGTGATGTTAATCATGCTATTCCTTTTATCTGAAATTTACTTCATCTTTTTCTAACCAGAAAACCCGTATTTATTCTTCAAAGCCCATATCAGCCTTCACCTCTTTTATGCATTGTTGTAAAATTGTATTTTCTCTCATGTGTGTTTCCGTAGCACTTAATAAGTAACTCTGGTTTTGGTGCTTCTCTCATTGTATGGTAGTGTTTATTTGCCCTTAAGTGTCATGTGCTCTTCATTGGCAGTACCATGTCCCCTCTGCTGATTTCATTCAATAGTAACCGGATTCACCTCTCAGCCATGTTCCTGTATCATCGGTGCTGCTCTGCGGTGCCCTCTCTAGTTTTCAGTCACAGTTTCCTGTGCAGGTGGTGGAGGATTTTGAAATGCTTGAAACTGAACCATTACACCCACTTGAGATAGTTTCTTTTGTCTGTGTACGATAGGAGGTGGGTGGGGAAAAATAAGTGCACACAGCCTATTACCTGGAGTTAAGATCACCAATTAAATGTCATGAATAGGGTAAGATAACACATATTAGTTGTGTTTAAAATATTTTGCTCCTTAGATTTTTATTCACTCTTCACTTTAATTTAGAAAGGCAGTTTTCAGATGTTGGATGAACGTTGACTAATTTCCAAACACCTTTTTATTTGTTTTCTGCATTATAGATCATGTGACTCAAGTGTATTTAGGGTAGCTAGCAGATGATTGAACATGATGAAACTCTGAGTCTTTTATTTCTCTAAGTAAAGCAGTGAATGCAGATGGGTTTATTATAGTCATAGGGCCCCATGTACTTTAGTCCTTATTTCATCCAGCAAAACTTCGATGACTAATTTTGACTTCAATTGAAGAATATTTTATTTAAAACGTTTGCTTAGAATAATAGTCATTGTAAAGGAACACTTTTCTTGTGTTTACTGAACCAAATGTTAAGATGATACAATTTCTAATTTTGAATAAGATAAATATCAAATTATAGGTTTTTGCATAATTTTAGTAAAATAGATGTGAGAAAGATTGGAGATTATGTGAGGATTCTAGGTACTTAAGTTGGAGTAGAGAAGAAAGAAGGAGGAATTGGCCTACTTATAATTGCATTATAATTTTTTTCAGTCTTGAACAGAAGTTGAAGTCTGAATGGTACTGAAGTAAATGAGAGATTCAAATCCAAAAGAAAAAGTACTCATTATAAATTTTGGAATGCATAAAAATGGTGAATGATAATATTCTGGTATTTGAAAAAATAAATGAAGCTATATTTTAAAATTTAATTGATAAAAGTCTGTGACTTTAATAAATTAAAATATGAAATTATAAATTTATATGAGAAATTAATTTTCTTATATAAAAATACATTTTTATAAATTTCTCATATACTTTCCTCTTAAAGCAGTTTATATGTGGCAATTTTTTAAAAAATGAATAAATTAAAACTGAAGATTGCTCTTCCTCTTATATCAAAACAGGTAAAACATTTAGCTCCTATTCTGTGATGCAAAGTTTAACATATGTAATCTGATTTAATTCTTGCAGTTACCTGTACAGCATTATCATCTTCCATCATATATGCATGGAAAATTAAGCTTAGCAATTTCCCCAGAAAGGAAGGGGTAGAATAGGATTTAAACTCAGGTCCACTGCTCCTGTATCCCATGCTTTTTCTAGTATATTTTGGTAGAGAATGTCAGTTTTGAGTACAGATATACTTTGTGCTGGAGAAACCAGCGAACTGGAATTACAAACTAATCAAATGACAACATGGAACTGGAAAAGGCTTTTTTTTTTTTTTAATTGAATATGTTACTGGCATATGTAAAACAGAAGTCATTTAAATAAGCTATTCATATTTCAGTTGTCATTTAAATCTCAGTAGAGAGTTTGATTAGTGGATTGTCTGGGTGTCTTTATCCATGATCTTTACCCCTGAATTTATGATCACTTATTTTTATAGCATGGAATTAACTCAGCATAAAATTTGAGGTGAGATTTTGTTACTCAAAACAATCTTGAAGTTTTCTGCGATTAGTGAATGTTTTCTTGGGACTGGCCATGTCACTCACTATCTTTGCACTGAAAATGAAGAATATACAGTATATTAGTCCATTCTCATAGTGCTATTAAGAACTGCCCAAGACTGGGTAATTTATAAAGAGGTTTAATTGACTCACAGTTCCACATTGCTGGGGAAGCCTCAGGAAACTTACAATCATGGTGGAAGGGGAAGCAAACACATCCTTCTAAACATGGTGGCAAGAGAGAGAAGTGCTGAGCAAAGGGGGAAAAGCCCTTTATAAAACCATCAGATCTTGTGAGATCTCACTCACTATCATGACATCATGGAGGTAACCACCCCCATGATTCAGTTACCTTCCACCAGGTCCTTCCCCTGACATGTGGGAATTATGGGAACTACAATTCAAGATGAGATTTGAGTGGGGACACAGCCAAACCGTATCATACAGTGTGTCTCATTTTTTACTTTTTATACAGAAGTATTGCACATAATATGAAGAATAAAGGGAAAGAAATATAGCTTAAATATGACTATCAGTAAAATACAATATTTGCTTCAGTAAGTGTAGTCAACAGGGAGCTAAGAAATACCTGGGTCTTCCAGCACTTCATAATTTAATGAATGATTATAGGAAAATTACAGAAATCCTTTTGTACTTCATTCTTTCTGACTCCTAATTTAGGGGAATGGTCTTTGAGACCCACCTTTCTCACAGGGAGATGGTGAAGATTAATTAGCCCATGCTAGCCAAGTTCCCAGTGCTGCCCCAGAGAAAGGTGTTCCATAAATCAGACCTATCATTAAAATGCCTTCATTTGTGTCTAGTCCTTGCACAGGATGGTGCCATCACTCCATATCCTAATGGGAGTCACCCACATTCAGGCCAAGGACAGGTTTTTCCATAACACAAAGAACGTTTGTTCTATGTGACTAGGCAGATTTCCTCCTCTGTGTGCCTCAGTGTCCTCGTCTATCAAAGCAGCAGTCCATAGCCAGATAATTCCTAAGAGAAACTTACCATATAGTTTCTCTGATTTATATCTTTTTGTTTGTTTGTCCCACTCAGCTTCTTGAACCTGTTAAACTTTTTTTTAAGCTCATGTCCTATGAAAGAACTGTAACAGACATAGAGATAGGCCATTCAGATGCCCCTCCAAGGAAGGCTGTCAGGAGAGCCTCCAGCAGTCAGGGTCAGCTTCAGCTGCACAGAGCTGGCCCTCCCAAAGTCATCTCCCTCTTGTGGCACCTCACATCTGATGACCAAGTTAAGACCCCAGAACTAGACAACTCTGATGGACAGCATTTGTTCTAGAGTGCTCCACTGGTTTGAGACATTGGATTTCCCTCCTGGTTGTTTCTCATGCTTCCTGATCTTTCTTCCTTCTCCTTTCTAGGTCTGATAAAATCTTACAGGTTTTCTATATAAATATCTTACACCCTGTAAGCCATCTCAGCATCTGCTTCCATAGAATCTGAACAATGACAAGAACTTAAATAATGTGAAAAAAGTTTGTGACTGGCTTGGGCAATGTAGCAAGATCCTGTCTCGATTTTAAAAAAAGAAAAAAATAATAATGTGTAAAAGGACTAGTAGAAGGGAAATCCTCAAGCCACAAATTACTAGACTTCTTTATAATGGGCTTGGTTCATATTCTGTAGTTTATTAATTTGGAAATTGTATTTTCTTATTAAAACAAAGCATGCCCAAGAAGAAAGGTTCAGTCACTTTAGGTAACTTTTCTTTAGCAGTCTTCAAATAAATCATTGTGAGAGGCCTTTCTTCCTTTCCTTTTTTCTTATTCTTTCTTAAATAGTTTAGATTTGGTTATCTTCGTCTTAAAAAAACTAGTAAGTCTGACACCTACTATGAAGTTGATCTGATAAAGTAAGTTGTATGCTGAGTATTTCCAAATTAGATTTCCTATTGTAATGGAGGGCTAGTATTTCTTTATTTGTTCTTTAATTCACAGTTTACATTTAGAATTTTTGCTTAAAATTGTGTTCTGAAATCAGAGTCATCAAAACTCAATTCAGCTTTTTAAAAAATTTGCTTTTTCTCTACCCATGGTTAAGGGATATGACTTACTATTTCTGTGGGTTTCTTTTACATATTATTATTGATTTTTAAAATCAGGACAGAAAAAGCAGAGACTGGAGAATATATGGCTGGAATATATGATGAACATCTAGGGAAGAATTAAGAAAGAAAAGAAAATGGCTGGGGAGAGGCAAGTATTTAAAAAACAACCACATGTGTTAGTAGAGAAGAGGATAAGAGTCTAAATTTTGACATATATGTATTAGTAAACCTAAGCTACTTTTGACTTTGCACACTATGTTGTGGTCACAGAGTTAACTATATGTGTTAGAAGAAGCCTTTGAAAGTTTAATGAGCTCTTTAGCATTAACAACCTTTCATATTTCCTTATTTGTTTTTTTTTTTTTCACCTTTCCATTCATCCATCTTAAATTTTGCAGCTCTTAACAATGTTGTTGCACTAGAACCCCAGAGCAGCATTAGGTGAGTGGAATGTGTTCCAGGGTTAAAATAAAAACAAGGCACAGTACGTAGTGTGTTAGTCCTATTACGTAAAGTATTATATAAAAACAAGCTAAATTTCTGCTATTAGAAATCAGAATAGTGGTTATTCTGGTGTGGAGGCAGGGGCAGGGAGCAGGAGAGGCTTCTGTGTGCTGGTTATGGCACCCAGATCTGTTTCTTGATCTGCGTGCTGATCACATGTGTGTTCATTTTATGAAAGATCATTGTGCAATATACTCATGACATCTGCAATTTTTTGTCTTTGTATTTTATACTTAAATATTCAAAAAATTGGGTGAAGGAAATGCCTGTGGGCTGGATTTACTTTGCTTCACTTAGATCTTTAAGAATAACAGAACCACAGCTAGTTAGATTTAAGTTCTAGTCTTCTACAACACTGTAGGGTGTAGAGTAACTATAGTTAATAATTTATTATATATTTTCAAATAGCTACAAGAGAGGATTTTGTATGTTCCCAACATAAACAGATGACAAATGTTTGAGGTGATGGATATGCTAATTACCCTAATTTGATCATTATACATTGTGTGCATGTATCAAAATATGACTTGATACCCCAATTATTATAATATGTGTCAACTAAAATTTAAAAACTGAAAAAATGAAAGAATCACAGAACCAACTATAAAATCACAGAAACGGAAAAGGTCTTAGCTCACTGATGTCACGAAGAGAACAGATGCCTAAAAGGCTTTGAAGTCTTGCAAGGATTCTAGGGAACGATGATTTCATGTCTTACAGCTGAGGAAACTGATGTCAGTAAGGTTAGGTCCATTGCCCGGGATCTCACCAGAGCCTGCTAAAGAGCTCTCAGATCCACCTTTCTCTGCTGCTCAGCTTCTTTCTACTGTGTGGCTTAGCCTGTCTCCTAATAGCAGCTTCTTCATAGAACTATTCTTATTAAAAACAGGGCTTGAGTTAACCTAGCTTATGAGGATTTCTAATGACAATTCTTACAAAAAGGGTATTTTTCATTTAACTTGCAGGCAGCCTGATTTTCAGCTGACCAGAACAATCAAATTATAAAATATTCTAGTTATTTGAGATGTTACCATAGATAGCTTTAAAAATCTTTATTTTCATGACATTTATTTTATCATATAGCTATTATTGCATAGTTTCGCTTGATCTCTGAAGCTTTATCAAGATGCTACTAGATACTATCCTATGCATATTTTCCACTTAACACAAGTATGATATCCCCTTTAGGTTTATATGTATTCTGCTACCATGAAAAGCCACTTTTTTCCTCTGTATACATGAGATTATTTTTACTTGACTGATTTATCTCTTTAATTCAATGCTGTCATTCAGATCATATCATATATATCACATATATGAGATTGATAACCTAATAAATAATCCCAATTTTGTCAATCCAGTAATCACTGAATTTACTAGAATCTACTCAGTTTTTATCCAAGGGCCACTACTGACATGGGCCTTCTTATTCAGATGGTATTGCATCACTTGACTCTTAGAGAAGGCTCTAGATGATTGACAGATTATCCTCGTGTCTGACGGAAGTAAGACAAGCAAGTTCCTTCAAGAAGAAAGTAAGCCAAGTTGTATCAGATTTAGTCTCCATTCTGTTACTTTCACTTTCCTGTTGATACCCCTTCTTCCTGTTTATTCTGAATGCATTTAATAAATATTTACGAGTATTTGCTAGGGGCCACACACACACTGTCTTAGGAGCTGGTATAAAATGGTGAAACAAAAAAAATCAACATAGGTCCTGCTGTCTTGGACCTTATTTTGTTAGAGACAGAGCATTAAAAAAAAAAAAAAAATCTTTCAGCTAAATAGAAATCACAAATGGGTCAAGTACAACACAGAGGTGGAATTTGTGCTATGTATGTGAGCCAATGGTAGGGAGTTTGACCACATTAAGAATGGCTTCCTTGAAGAAAAGATACTTGCTTTAGGATATAAAGAATGAATAGAAAGATATAAATCACACAGAGGAGCGAGTAGTATTCCAGCAGCCAAGATAGCATGCACAAAGGTTCTAAACGCAACCCAATAGTGTAGGGGAGTGAGGCTGAATTTTAACTCTTCGCCTTTAGGGTTTTTTCTGGCTAGGCCTAGGAATTAAGTTGACATAGGACAGATTAACAGGAGAAAAGCACAGGAATTTATTTAGTATAACTTTTACACAGCAGTGGGAGCCCTCATGAAGAAATGAAGACCCAGAGAAAAAATTAGAGTGAATCAGTTATAGATTGAATTGGACAAAGAATAGTAAGTTGTGAAAATGCAACTAAATTATGTGGAGAGGCTTAAGAGACAAGAGCTATTTTAGCAAGGTTTGTACAGAATTTTCTTTGGCTCAAATTTCCATCCTTGATGATAAGAATGTTGCTTTCCTTCTGGTATAGGGAGAGGACCTTTCGGAGTTCCTGCTTTTAAGAAACAGAAAGGAGGCCAGAATGATCTTGTACCCGCTGTTTTACAAGTACCTTTAATTCACAATAGTCATTATGCCAGAATGGTGTATTTTTAACTCCTTCAATGGCACATTTGAGGAACTCAAAGAAGGCCAACATGACAGAGTCAGAGTGCATAGAGTTGTGTGGAGCAAAGTAAATAAAGTGACTTATGGATTGGGAACAGTGGAGGAGTCAGTGGACTGGTATTCCTGATGGTTTGGAAAAAAAAAAAGCCACTCTAGGAGACACTGAATAATCTAGCAAATGGGAAGTTTATGGCCAGCAACTGATTTTTAACTCCCTGATTCTGGAGGAGGATGGCCAAGTTTCAAGGAATGACTGCGAGAGTGGTGACTGAAATCGAGTGGAAATGAAGACCACTGGAGATAGGGAGGTCAAGGAACTGACAGGCTGAGTGTTGAACCAGTTATCCTTGTGTCTGTTGAAATAGCCCAGAATGTTGGCAAATTTTCAGTGAAGTAGAAGACTGGATAGATGCCAAGTCTTTAATACATAAAGTAGGTTGAATGGTGGTGGGGAAAGAGAACCACTTAGTGTGCCTAGTAAACATTTCACAAGATTTGAATGGTTTGTATGATAGAGATAAAGTTTCTAGATTTTCAATGTTATATTTTCCCAATTGTTCATTATATTTTGGCCATTATACAGATATTTCAAAATCTGAACTAAAGGAGTTTCCTCATCTGGCTTGCATATTCCAAGATGATAGGAATTGTGTCATAATCACTTGTATAGAAGCTGTACAGATCTTGGCTTACCCAAAGACAAGTGGTAGCTGTGAATGAATAAAGCATAGGGATAAATTATGAATGAAGGAAATAGTACAGCTCTTTTAGATGGAAGGTGTTATTATTTTTAATTTTATGCACATGTGCAAATTTTGTAAACTTTACATGGAATTTTACCTCTCTGACTACAATTACCTTTGCATCTACATTAATTACATAGTAGTCGCATGTTTTTTTTTTTTCTTTCAGAGATGAACTTTTTAATCAGAATAATTACTTTCCCTCTGATTCCATGGGAACTTTACCACTTATACTAACTTTTTGTGGAACCGATGAGTTAGATCCTTTTGACAGAAATTGCACTGAGGGGCATTCTCTGATATGGGGATACATCTTGTCTGGAAAGGATCTTCCCCTGTCTGCACCTCCATTCATGTTTGTAAACTTTTATCATTCTCCATTTGTTTATCTGGCTAGCGAGCAATCTCTCTGTACCAATAATTGCCTAAGGGATTTAACCAGCTTATGAAAGTATATAAGTTATGATTTTTAAAGACGAAAGCAATATGTTATATATGCCTAGGAAAAGACTGGCAAGACACTCATCAAAATGTAAATAGTGGTATATCTAGGTAGTGGAGTAGCTTTACATCATATTTATTTCTCTAAGCTGAAATATACATGTTTTTCAGTGAGAATCTATCATGTTTTACAATGAGATTTTTAAAGCCAATATTAAGGTGAAAGGAAAAGGTAAAACAAGGGTAGGGGAAAAATCAAGAATTAGGCTATGTGAAAAGAAGAAGAGTTTCTTTTTCTATTGTGTAGAAGATAGGTGAGTTGTCAAAGATGGAATATGCATGCATGGATGTTAGCAGTATGTTTAATTCTACTGCAAGAAGCTAATGCATGATGCTGTCTTCAGAGGCTTCTGGTCACAGTCCCTTATTTCCAGGTCACTTGGCAGAATTCCTAGAGTCTCAAGTTTTAAGGAGCAAATAGTAGAAATTCCTCCTTAGTGCCTCTGTTGTTTATTCTCTCGGGGGGAATAGTCATTGATTTCTGTTAACTGTGATACAAAAAACCCACTAAGCACCTGGGGCTTCCCTTGCCACCCCCTTTCCATCTGTTAGGAAGCCTTCTTTAAGCTCTGAGAATATCTGTGGATTAACACAAGTCAGAAATTGTTTTCAGTATCACTCTGCAGACAGACATTTAGCAGGTGGGCAGTAGGTCTGTTAATTTCACATGGGAGAGGAAATTAACTGTCCAGCCTGGACAGGTTTTTGTCTGCCAGCTTTAAAGTTTGTCACATAGAGGAATCTTCCTCTTTCAGAATTTAGAAGGAACCACAGCCAATTTAAGTGGCATTTAATATGCTTCCTTGTAAACTGTGGGCATCAAGCCAGGCAGAGTTGCAATAAGCTCTTACTTTAGACCTGACCCACTTGTAATGCTATGGCAATGCCAAATGCATGTTCTAAATGATGCAGTACTTACCTGAGACAGAGCATTCTAGGTAAAAGGTAAATGTTCCTTCTCAATGAATGATGAACGATGACATCTAGAATGATGATTAATTAAGAATACCACTCTGTTCAGTCTGGGGAATTTTATTCTGCATTTCAGATGTATCATAATTTCAATATCAGAATCAATAAGATGATACACTCCTGAAGTGTAGGTTATCTGGAAAAACTTTAGGTGATTGTAAAAAAATATGCAAACATATTTAACAACTGCTTCAGTATAATCTACCTAGATTGTTCTTCCTAGCTCTGCTTCCAAAGGGTATTGGACATGGAACTGTGAAAGCAGAGGTATGTGATATAAAGGCAATGATATTCAGTAAATTCAAACACTAGATGGTTATATATTTGTTAAATATTTATAATAAATGACTATTTTATTAAAATACTGTAATCAGAATTTTAACCATCTAGCTTTAGTGGGATGCAAGTGGGAACTACTTTATTCGTCTTCCCACTGAATATATTTATTTCAGCCATGTAAGAAGTCTTGGTTAGATCTCAGAGCTTTGCTGTGTCTTTTAGTCACAAGAACAGTCTCATTTCAGGATTTTAAAAGTCCTGATCAGAGTAATGATTTAAAATTTCTTACCTCAGGTTGGGCCTGTTTCAGGCTTGACAGCCTCCTTGCACCAGGGGGTGTGTGGTACTGACACTCTTTGTCACCTGACTTCCTCTGCCACTCACTGGCTGCCCTTAGGGCCCTTTAGAGAAGAGCTGTAAGGAACTGGGCAAGTCTGAGTCACTGGTGCAGTTCCAACCTGCACTGCTACCTTCTGTTAGATGCATGATTGCTAACTCTCTCTTTGGATAAATCCTTTTAGGGACCTCTGGGTGTATAGTTCCTCCGAAAGTCATGCTGCCCCTGGCTGGATGTTTTTAGCTGTCTTTGCAGCTCCTGGGTTTCTGGCATTACACCCCACTTTTGGGATTACATTGCCTTGCCAGGTGGTCCTTTTGGGCATTGTCCCTTGTGAGATCATTCTTCCTGTGGGCCTGTATCCTGTCCATGAGAAAGGTGCATCTTTTTCTTGCCATTGTTGGAAGCATAGCCTGATCACAACAGAGTCTTCTGGGCTTTGCAATTCCAGGACAGCTAGCAAGCCACAATTTCCTGCCTTTAAAGTCAGATTTAAAATAGGTAGTAGTTCTTTTTCTCTAACTCCAGGAGATGCATTTTTTTTCAAATATTTCTCTCAGAGACACTCATTCCCTTTCAATTTGGTACCCTTGAGTAAGCTCTTTTGTGGTGTGAAGTAGGAGGTGGTACAGAATGTTCTGACCACTCTATCCTGAGTAGTCCTCTCTGGGGGTCTCATTACCTTCTCTTGTAGAGCCGAAAGCAAACAGTGGGCTCATGATGACAGAATGGCTTCAAATGAACCTTTGGCAAGTTCTGATTTGGCACCTGTATCTGATAATTATTTTGTTTTTAGCCTTCAAGGTTTCACCTGAAACAGAAAATTTCATTTGTTTTGTATTTTTTAATTGATATGTCATAGTTTTACATATTTTTGAGGTACATGGGATACTACACAATTTCATTTTAAATACCTTGACTCAGTAGTATTTTTTTCATTTAGGTGGCTGCATTAAACCTCATTTATGTGTGTGTGTATGTGTGTGTGTGTGTGTGTGTATGTGTGTATGTATAGGAAATAAAAGCATTCACAAATGTGGTAAACAAGGAATATAGAATTAAAT
The DNA here is from genome assembly GCF_009828535.3 of Hylobates moloch. NCBI lineage: Eukaryota > Metazoa > Chordata > Mammalia > Primates > Hylobatidae > Hylobates > Hylobates moloch. Next base: position 106,272,846 of record NW_026652278.1, on the reverse strand, counting down.
TAATTTTATTTTTAATTAATTTAATTAATAGAATTAAAATATATAGATGCAAGATTTTAAGTGTCTTACATTTTTTAACTTGGGGATTGTAGTTCAATAAATGATAACTTCATTTTCTTTCTTCAATTCGAAGGATATTCTTATAATTGCTAGTTTAATTATTAGTTTGCACGTACTTAGACCATAACATCTTACTTCATCTTCCAAAACAGCTATCAGTTCCCTTGTGTTTGCTTAATAAAATATTAATTACAAATATGTTAAGTAGCATGTCTGATATAAGGACTTTTTCCCGTAAAAATAAATACATAGTATCTCAAACTTATAGTATCTTAATAGGATAGAGAGGAATAAATATAGCTTTACATATGTATAAGATTTGCTTTTTTGCCATTCTTGGCAGAGTCTGTACTGGAAGCCAATTTCTTTACCTCGACTTTCAACTTAGTGATCATTTTACTATGGCGGCTCACTCATGACTAATGTAATATAAGATATGTATGGGATTTTATTGACTAGTTTTAGCAGTATGAATGAGTTTCTATTCACTTAAAGAAAGTTAATATTATAAATTATCTGAGGTATTTGAATATGCAAGTCTTTTTTTGTTTAGAATTTAAACAATACATTCTCATCTTCTACTTTTTTTCATAAGCATAACAAGGAGCATGCATCCACACTTAGCAGCACCTCACATGTATGCAATCTGGGAGGTTCTTCCTAAGGGAAAGAAAAGATTACAAATAAAAAATTCAAAAGTGAATATATATTTAGGATGAAGTAGTCATAAGAAGTTATAAATTTTAAAAAGATGACAAATACTACAAACCATAACAAATTCCAGAAAAATAATAAAAACATTTTTCCTCCTTCTTTGTTCACACACTTGCAGGGTGATCTGTAGTTCAGGTTCATATGCTGATACCACCTCTGGTGTGTCACATCGTTATCTCATGGCAGACTGGGAGGTGGGTGTATTTCCAAAACATCCCTACATTGGGATGGCTGGCAATAACATACCTCAACATAGAAGTGACTGCAAACCAGGTAAATATGTTTTATTAAACCTAAACTAAATGTATGTTCAGTGCAGCTCAACTTCCCCTTTGTTAGATCTCAAAAATGTTTAGGCTTGCTCCAGTGTCGCCCAACACAAAGAAAAGTGTGATGGAGGAAAAAGGAGAGTGGAAAGAAATAGTGATCATAACTGATTACTGTTAAGATATCATGTTTTGCAACTTTTATGAAAATATATGAGCCTGTAAATATTGCTAAGGTCCTTTCAGGAGTCTGTGCATATGAAGGGCCCAGAAACCTAAGCTACTTTAGCTTCCCAGTTACGTTTCAGGAGAACTCAGTCACAGAAAAATGAATAACAGCATGTTCCAGATGCTTTAAAGGAACCATGAAAAATCTGTGTTCTTTTACATTTCATTCTGTTTATTCTTCTAAATTGTTATCCAAAGTTATTCTTTTATCTCTATTTTTAATGTGTTAGTATTAAACTACCTAAGGAAAATGTTCCTGTGGAAAACCATATAAATATTTTATACTTTTCACTTTTTGAATAAATTTGTGTACTTAATTCTTAGGAAAAATGCTTAAGAATAGCAAAATATGTTTATCATACCACAATAAGAAAACAAAAAAAGAAAAGCAAAATCCCTGAAGTAAGTGTTCTCTTGTGTTACTGTACAACTGCCTGTTAAAATCATTGGGGCCACTGGAAAAAGATGGTTAAGGGTGGATTGTGTTTATCTTTTTTTTTTTTTTTTTTTTTTTTTGAGACGGAGTCTCTCTCTGTCGCCCAGGCGGGAGTGCAGTGGCGCGATCTGGGCTCACTGCAAGCTCCGCCTCCCAGGTTCATGCCATTCTCCTGCCTCAGCCTCCCAAGTAGCCGGGACAACAGGCGCCCACCACTGCGCCCTGCTATTTTTTTTTTTTTTGTATTTTTAGTAGAGATGTGTTTATGTTGAGTATGCCTTGTTTCCATTCTGGGTCCTTCTAATCTCTAGATAGCCAAAGCTTGAAGGATTTTAATACAAAGTGTCTCAAGTGACTTAGCTCTATTATGCCTAAAAGTCAAAATGGAATTGTGCAGCAAATTTCTCACAAGCAAAATTACATCTAAGGAAGAGTACTATTTGATTGTAGACTGAGGGTAGAGTTAATATATTATACAATATTTATCTCATTAGTCCTCTATAATAGTATAATTGGAATTTTATATGAATTAAATTATTGATATACGATTAAAATAAAGATATAGACAAATTTAAACCTCTTTAATTCTTAACATGCACCAACTAATATCCTTATAACTTGCAGTTTGTATAAGGGCTTGTTACTTACAATATTAACAATCAGTTGAAACATCTTATTTATTTATTTATTTATTTATTTATTTATTTATTTATTGAGACAGAGTCTTGCTCTGTCAGCCAGGCTGGAGTGCAGTGGCACAATCTCGGCTCACTGCAACTTCCGCCTCCTGGGTTGAAGCGATTCTCCTGCCTCAGCCTCCAGAGTAGCTGGGAGTACAGGCACACGCTATCATGCCCAGCTATTTTTTGTATTTTTTTTTTAGTACAGACGGTGTATCACCATGTTGGCCAGGCTGGTCATGAACTCCTGATCTTGTGATCTGCCCACCTGGGCCTCCCAAAGTGCTGGGATTACAGGCGTGAGCCACCACACCCAGCCATAATAGTTTTAAATGGTACTGTTGACAGATGGTCATCTGTTCTGTGTGAACTCTGTCTGATACCATGTGTCCTAATGCCATCTGGAAGTTTTAATTTCCTCCTTTGGACAGGTCTTGACTCTGACCTACTGAGTACTGCTTGGATCCTCTTTCTCCTGAAGGGACATGTCCTGGCTATCTGGCCATTCTGCATACCACTCTCCTCTTCTTATGCTTCCTGGTTTACTCCTCCTGCCTAAATCCTCTGGTGACCTTCATAAGACAAGTTTCATATCTTGGAACATGCAATGAGTGATATAGCCATGTTAACAGAATGACAGACACACAGGCAGACAGACAGAGGCACTCTCGTGAGAGGAAGACAGCAACACCATCACAGAAGGTATGAGAACTGAGGGGAGATTGTTAGTCAGGTAGAGCTACGAAGGGTAGAATCAGAGTTTCCTGCCCATCTCCTTCCTTGATCTTCCAAAGGAAATCTACAGTCCACCAGTAGTCTCCATTCAACACTATACCTCCTCCAATGTACCCTGTTCTACACAATTATGCTCCCACTTCCCCCCCTCCCAAGGGATAAAAGTTCAATTCAGATTCTCCTTAGCCCATCACCTAGAAGTAGTATAAGGCTTAGTAAGAGGCTCTCTTGAAACTTCTGTTAGGTCTTAGCAGAGTATATGCCCATCTCCTTCTTAATAGCTATGTAGATAGTTTATATAATCAGACATTAAATCAACATTTATATGAAAATATTTTCTATAAATTAGGATTCACTATAGTTTATAATTTTAAAAGGACTACAATAAGTTGTATCTTCACTTAAATTGCAACTGAACAAGAGCCCTATAAAATGTAGATTTTGCTTTACATTTTCATAATTTTGCGTAAAGCATTTTTAAATAACAGATATAATGTTATATCTCTGAATAGATGCCATTATTGTCATGGAAAAGGGAAAATAATTTCTTCTGTAGGACAACATAAAAATGGTGCTATCAAATTTCACTATTTATTCCTTTACAGTCCTGTGAAAGAGAATAAATATACAGCAGCTCCCTCTTAAACAACTTTTTGATAAACTATTAATCAAAAGAGATATGTTTCAGATACGCAAAATGGATGAATAAAAGAATATAGTAAGTTTGTATATAAAACCCAATGATTTTATTTATTTACAAATTTTACACTCAAGTAATAGTTTTTTCTATATTATTTATTTTTGAGATGTTTAGCATATACTATAAAACTGAATAATTGTTTTTGTCTGTATTTTACTGTATTGAATTTGTCTCCTTCTGACCATAGATACCAGTGGTTCTCCCACTATTTCTGTTATCAGTGGCCTGGAGGGCATAATCATATGATTTTATGAAAAACAGTTATTTTTATAATATATTAGGAAACATGTAAAATAAATAATTTTTTATGGAATTAATATAATTTTTAATGTAGCTTTTAGGAATTTAGTTCTTTTAAAGTTGGACATATTTTTAGCAATAATAATGATAATAGTGTTGACACTATAATTTTTTGAGGACCTCTTTTGTTCCAGATACAGTGCCCGGTGCTAGGTATTTTATGCCCATGTTATGGAAGGAGCTTTGGAAAGGTCAAGTAACTTGGACACCTAGCTAGTAGTTAGTGGTAGAACCAGGATAGCAATTCTCGTCTGCTTCACTCTGAAGCCAGAGGTCTTTCCATTTCTCTGGCTTGTGTCTTACAATGTGTCTAGTGTTCTACAAAATTAGGGACCTTCGTTATGGGTTTTTATTTCTCTGTAGTCAGTTGAAAATTCCATTTTCCTCCATAGATGAAACTGCAGAATGAAGGTAAAATGAAGTAGAGGCTTGGTTCTTTTTTCACGTAAATTTTTTTTTTTCAAATGTTGGGGTGGAGCTTCTCCACAAGGAAGCCATGGTTTCCAGTCCATATAGAATCAAGGTTGGACTCACATCATAATTTATAATCTACATTTGTATGAGCTTCCAGCACAGAATAGACTTTCAAAAAGTTTCACTTCTAAATTAAGATATAGAAACTTTCATTCGAAATTAAGATGTAGGAATTTTCAGCATCTGTATCTAATTCTACTTTGCCATGAAAAGAAGAACAATCATCCTATATAGTTGTAGGATCTGACTGATTCTTCCAAGGCATAGTGGGCAGCAGAAGGACTGGTCCCTAATGTCAGAAAGATTCTAGGTCAATTAGTTAAAAATTCAAATTTATGACACAATGATGTAGCATAGTTTTGTAATATTTAATTATGAATTTTTAAAACTTTTTGTTAAATGGATATGACAGCTTTAAAGTCATATACATCCTGTTCAGGTTTTGTAGTGAAATGGCCCTTTCCTTAGCTCCTTCTACCTTGCAGTCTGTTTTTAAATGTGACCTACTTAAATGGATAGATTCTATATTCTTTCTAGAGAAATGCCTCATTCAGTGAGACATAATTTCTCTAACAAGAAAAATGCATTCACAATGTAATTCCAAAACCTCCAGGAATAAGGCCTCTGAGTGGCTACATTATAGTGCTCCAGAATCCATGCACTAAAAAGTGCGTCTTTCTTTAAGAGAGGATCTCTAAGTTCTCACTTCCAGCTTATTTATGATTATATTTTTAAGCTTTTGTTTTCCCTGGTTCTCCGTTCACAGCAATTGTGAAAAAAAAAGGGGGCATCCATTCCTTCGTTCATTTATTCGGTCAACAAACATTTATTTAAGGCCTGTTATGTGCACCTGAAACTGTTTTATGTACTGGCGACATTCACAGCACTAACAGCTGACAGCAATAACTCATGAAGAGATTTTTTAAAAAAATGTAATAAGCAGATGCAACAGTATAAAACTTCAAATAGTTTAGGTACATTTAGTATTATCTTCCCCCATTCTGAGAATGAGTAGCCAGCCAGGTTTCTTCCAGAGGGGCAAGTAGAATGTCTCTTACTCGAGGCTGTAGTTTCTTGGAAATGAAGCAAATGTGAAAAGTTTCAAAATCGAGTTGGGCTGGCTGTGGTAAGGAAGTCAGGGAGGCAGAATTAACCTGCCCTCAAAAACAGATCTGAGGCATTGATCTCAAATTGGAGCATAAGGCCAGGAAAGGTCAGGACTAAAGAGATAAGAATAGGGAACACACCAGCTCAGCAGCTTAAGCCGACAAGCCGAAAGGCCAGCAAGGTAAAAATTTGTGATAGAGCTGGATTTTAAACATTCCATTTTCATGCACCCATGGGCAACTCCTCTGTAATTTTGATATAAGATTATTTTGGGAGTGGGACTCTCTTTGTGGGGAAGGGGAGTAGAAGAGTTAAACCTTCTCGGCCGTGGCAAATTCAAGCCTTCCTTAGGTTTTATGCTTATATTTGTGTGTGTGTGCCTGCATGTGCATGTGTGTGCATGCATGTGTGTATATTTGTTGGAAGGGGCAGTAACTGACCAATTATGACAGAAGGCAACCTCTCCTTTTGCCCAAACCCCTCCCTTGGCATTTGGTAGGTGGTGCAGGTACCTATGGGTTTTCACACCTCTGTAGCCTCTGAGGACTTCACTGGATTACAGGAGAGTAATAATTAATGCTAATAATGAGGACTCAGTGGTGTCAAGAAAGATGAAATTCTTTTATATATCTCATTCATGTAAGAAAGCAATGACTGTTAGATCTTCCCCCAACCCCCTAACAAGGTTAATATTTTAATACTTGGGTATTTGCAGGAGTAAATAAGTACTTTTGAAATTTGCTTATCGATAAGAGCTTATTCCCTGATATTGCGTGAGTAGATATATTGTTGCTTTATGTAGCTTTAGTGATATTTCTATTGTTGTGTGAAAGTGAATCAGGGCTAGCACTTTAATTTGCATTTGTGATCAGGATTATTCTTTTGCGTAAAGATTAAAATTTGATTTGGAACAGGAGTCAAGGATTTACTTCATTAGGTCTGATTTCACATTTTCCACCTCATTTGAAATAAAATATTTTGTAAGTTAAAGTATATGTTAGCTGGGAAGTAATATTATAACAACATTTCACCAAAATTCTTGAGAAATGTTTTAAAATCCAAAAGTCTTTCTACTGGTAATATTATTCCCTCACTGACTTCATGTCAAAACCAAATGATGATGTATTTTCCTTAAGGCATTGTTTATATGGCAGGTCTTCAACCATATATTACTAACAGTTTGTACCTTATCAGACCTGACAAGATTACAGCCTGAAGAGTTATATTTTGATTCATGTAAGAGTATGGACTTGAGCTTCAAAGGAATAATAAGGCCAAACTATTATAGTTCAAGGACTTTAATAAATATTAAATGATAAATAAGGCTGGTTCCACACTAGCTTCAGGGCCTGTGGATAATAAAAGAAAATCTTCAAATGGTGCCAAACAGTATAATGGCTGTCTTGCCTTTTATAATCTGTCTTTACCGCTTGCCATTGTGGTTGTCAGAGCTGGGAATGATGAGGTAGGATGTGTAATTTTTGTTGCTGACAGAATTAAAAGTAAAGGAGACTTTAAAAGTAATCCATCTCTTTAGCAGGATAAATACAGAAATGTGCTTTTTGGTAATACTGTAATAGGTATTTAATCACTCCTCACCTACCTACTCTCTCTAAAAGTCAGGTTGTGGACTTGATGTTAAATGTGAAACATACCAGGTGATATGCATTTTCATTATTGTTAATTTCTAGTTTTAATGGAAACTAGAATTTACTTATATCATCATGTTTGGGATGTCAAAACATGTCCCAGTGGGAGAGTGCAGAATGCCTATGATTCATAGACGATCACTAAGTTATGTGATTATATGGAGGAAAAGTAAGTGAAGCTGCTTTTCAGAGAAAGCCCATCAGTACTATTGTTATAAAGTCTACTGTGGGCTGGGCACAGTGGCTCATGCCCGTAATCCCAGCATTTTGGGAGGCTGAGGAGGGTGGATCACCTGAGGTCAGGAGTTTGAGACCAGCCTGGCCAACATGCTGAAACCACATCTCTACCAAAAATACAAAAATTAGCTGGGCGTGGTGGCAGGTGCCTGCAATCCCAGCTACTTGGGAGGCTGAGGCAGGAGAATTGCTTGAACCTGGTGGGTGGAGGTTGCAGTGAACCGAGATTGTGCCATTGCACTCCTGCCTGGTTGACAAGAGCAAAACTCTGTCTCAAAAAAAAAAAAAAAAAAAAAAAAAAATCTACTGTGGCAGACAAATTCTAAGATGCCTTAATAATCCTGCCTCCTGTTGTTCATGCCCTTGTACATTGAAATTGGGACAGTGTAGTTTTTTTTTTCTAACCAATTGAATATGGAAAACATGATGGGATATCACTTCTGTGATTAGGCTAAATAAGATAGTGACCTGCCCTTTTGCTTACCATACTCTTCCCTTTGATGACTTTGATGAAACATGTTGCCATATTGGCACATGCAAGGAACTGAGGGCATCCTCCAGCCAACAGCTATGTAGGAACTGAGACCCTCACCTCAACAAGTCCTATAGGAACTGAGTACTGCCAGCAATTACACCTGCTTGGAAGCAGATCCTTCCTCAGTCAAGACTTTAGATGAGACCCCAGCCATGGCTGACACCTTGATTGCAGCCTGGTGAGAGACCCTAAAGCAAAGGGCTCAGTTAAGCTGTGCCCAGGTTCCTGACCCACAGAAACTATGAGATTATACATATGCGTTGTTTTAAGCTTCTAAGTTTGAGGTGTTGGACACATAGCAATAGAAAACTGATACATTAGATGTATTAGTTTGATAGGGCTACCACAACAAAGTACCACAGACTAGGTGGCTTAAATAGCCAGTTGTGAGCAATTTATTTTCTCACAATTCTGGAGGCTCAGAAGTCTAAGATGAAGGTGTCAGAAGGGTTGATTTCTTCTTAGGCTTTTGTCCTTGCCTTGTAGATGCCTGTCTTATCCCCATGTCTTCACGTGATCTTCCTTCTGTGTGTGTCAGTGCACTAGTCCCCTTTTCATATATGGACACCAGTCATATTAGACTAGAGCCCACAATAATGACCTCATTTTAACTCAGTCACCTCTTTAAACATTCCATCTCCAAATACAGTCACATTCTGTGGGATCTGGAGATTAGGATGGCTTCATATGAATTTTACGGGGAAACAACAGTTCAGCCCATAACGATAAGCTGTATAAAATTTTATAATTATGTTTATCTCTATAGCAAAAACTCTGTAGAACTTACTGTCTGTAAAGGTCTTTTGATTCCTTTTTATTCTTTATTTTAATGTAATTGTATGTTTTTCAGACGATTTATATATATATATATATATATAAAAATCACATAGTTTAGCACATATATTTTCATATCCCTGTCTCCATAACAAAATTCGAATCTCTGTTTATGTCTTTCATATACTTTACTATTATTATTATTATTATTTTTAGACGGAGCCTCCCTCTGTCACCCAGGCTGGAGTGCAGCGGCACGTTCTCAGCTCACTGCAACATCCATCTCCCGGGTTCAAGTGATTCTCCTGCCTCAGCCTCCTGAGTAGCTGGGATTACAGGTGCCCACCACCACACCCGGCTAATTTTTGTATTTTTTTTTGGTAGAGATGAGATTTCGCCATGTTGGCCAGGCTTGTCTTGAACTCCTGGCCTCAAGCAATCCACCCACCTCAGCCTACCAAAGTGCAGAGATTACAGGGGTGAGCTACTGTGCCCAGCCTCTTTCATATACTTTAGGTATAACACTTTGCAATATTTATGGTATTGCTGTTAGAGGCATTTTCAAAATCTACCTTTACTTTTTGTGTTTGCTTGCATACTTCTAAATAAGTTGGAAGTAGCTCGTCTTAAGTATAAGTACTTGTTAAAAAGATAGGGAGTTTGAAGAATTTACATTTATTTGAAGTAGGTATAATTCTAGATAATGGTAGGTCCAGAGAGTATCTATCTTTGTATTTGAGAATCCAGATATAATGGAGATACACTGTTAGAGCCTATCTAATGCTGGGCTGATTTATTAAGACACTGTTTTTTGGCACTTTGAGCTATTAATAGCACTGTACGTGTTTAAAATATTCTTCTAAATGGCCAAAAAAATCTACATTGTATACATTATATACAACAGTTCATTATAGCATAAACCAGTGGTTTTCAGAGTGTGTCTGCAGACCCAGGGAGTGCCAGAAACTCTCTTCGGGGATCTTCAAGGTCAAAACTATTTCCAAACTAAAACTAAAACATTATTTTCCTTTTATTTAAAAAAGTGTTGACATTTTTATATGTGTTGACATGTGTTGCATCATAAATGCAAAAGAAATAGTGGATGAAATTGCTGGAGGCTTTGCATTAATCGAGGCAGTGGTGTTAAACTACTGGCATTTGTATTTTAAAATAGGGATAATATTGCCAATATAAGATGGTGGTTGTAAGATTTAAATCAGATATTTTGTGTATAAGTATTCAACTAATGACCACTCTACACTGCTGCCCTTATCAGCAACATGTATTTCTACCATGTTTTTGTCTCTCTCTATGATTTATTTTGTGTTTTGATGAGTCATTTTGGTTATATTTATGTTTATAGGTACCTCCACCAAAAAATCAAAGAAGAATATTAAGATAATTCTTGAAACACAAGTTTATAGTGGTTCATGTTTCTTCAAAGAAATGGTTAGGGAAACATAGAAAGGTACAGATGAGCAAGCAATTAGGGTTTTTGGAAATCTTTGATTAGGAAGAGCATCATATACCTAGGAAGTTGAGCCAACAATTGTAAGGAGAATGGTTAACAGAACATATGACTGAACAGAGAACATTCTCCATTAGGGATAAAATATAATTACCTGATTTAGCACTTATTCCATTGGCAATTCAGTTTCCATATATGCATCCTCTGCTCTAAATTGGTATGTCTACACTGGGTTATTTAACTTATTACAATAATATATACTTGATGTAAAGATGAGAAAGAATAGTATTGTTTTGTGCAATTTCCACTATTTTCCCGAAGTCTAAATTTAGCACTGTTCTATACTGCACTCTGTCAAGCATCAAGTCAATGAAAAATCAAATTAGATTGTTGAACTATGTGCTATTCACTTAATTCTAAATTTGAATTATCATTGTTTCAAAATGAAATCAAGGGATAAGTAAATGCAAAGGCCTTATGTCATTTTGTTATGCTGTTTATTGTGTTTTATTATTTTTTGCTTTATTTATTTTTGCCTTATTCTGTTTTTGTTTTTAAACAGATCATCAGAAACTAGAAAGAGAAGCTAGAATCTGCCGTCTTTTGAAGCACCCTAATATTGGTGAGAACATATTTTTAATGTTTTTTAAATGTTAATTTAAAATTTTATGTTAAGTACCACAATAAAAATGCTAATTTGATAATCTAGAATATTTATAACTTTTAAAAAATAGTTTCCTAACTTTCAGTCTTGGTTACATTTGATTCCTCAAAATTTTTCTGTGTTTGTTGTTTGTTTTTTGATGCAATCTTTGAAGTAGAAATGTGAAAAGTTTGTGGAAACAGAGGTACTAAATTAATTAATAGTGTATGTTTCCTGTTGTGCTGAAAGTTGACAGTGCACCAACCAGTGGAAAACCTGAGTGTAATTTAAAGAATAAATAAATAAATTTAGGTAATCCCTGGTTATATTAGCTTTATTTTAACCATATAATTTGGAGTCTGCTATGTTAATGAGTTCAATGTCCTTTCTGTAGAGCTGTATAAAATGAAAACAATAATCCTTTACCTAATTGGGAAAATAGTTGTGAAGGTAAAAATGAAACAAGTATAACAATTTTTTGAAAAGTTATGTGTATATTTTTTCAAAAGATTGTGATTATGTATAAACACTTAAAAAAATAATATAAGGTCTCATTTGAATAGTGCTTTTATGTGTCTTTAAGAATTGTTCAGCTACAGGCGGGGCACGGTGGCTCACGCCTGTAATCCCAGCACTTTGGGAGGCCGAGGCGGGTAGATCACAAGGTCAGGAGATGGAGACCATCCTGGCTAACACAGTGAAACCCCGTCTCTACTAAAAATACAAAAAAATTATCCGGGTGTGGTGATGGGTGTCTAGTCCCAGCTACTCGGGAGGCTGAGGCGGGAGAACGGCTTGCACCCGGGAGACGGAGCTTGCAGTGAGCCGAGATTGCGCCACTGCACTCCAGCCTGGGACAAGAGAGCGAGACTCCATCTCAGAAAAAAAAAAAGAGTTGTTCAGCTACTGCTGCTGAAGTATGGAAAGACAGGATTTATGTCATCACTTTAGTCAGCTAAATTACATTCCATATATCCTGTAAAAAGTTTACTTTAGGCCAGGTGCGGTGGCTTATGCCTATAATCCCAGCACTCTGGAGGGCTGAGGCAGATGGATCACTTGAACCTAGGAGTTTGAGACCAGCCTGGGCAATATGGGCAAGACCATATTTCTACAAACTATTAAAAAAATTAGCTGGATGTGGTAGTGTGCATGTATGGTCCCAGGTACTAGAGAGGCTAAGGTGGGAGGATTGCTTGAGCCCAGGAGGTTGAGGTTGCAGTGAGCCATGCACTTCAGACAGCCTGGGTGACAGAATGAGACCTTGTCTCAAAAAACAAAAAAATTTACCTTATAGGTATTGATTTGATTCTAGAAATAGTAAAAGGACTTTAGAATATTTATCCCTCATGAATTATAAAATAGCATAACTGTTTTCAAAATTTTTTAAATGGGATGAATATAAGAAACAAAGAAGAAAAACACAGGAAAGAAAAAGTAAATTCAGAAATACGTGTAAACTGGATTCTGTGATAATAGGTTTGATTATTTTGGAAAAATGTTACTGTCCCAGCTCCCTCAATTTTATTGTTAACCTAAGTATTTCTGATCTAGAAGCAGTGAGAAAAGGGGTAACAGAGATGTAGAATTTGCAAAATCTTTCACTGAAAAGTTTACAGGTGTTTTAATTTTATGGTAGGAGCATTCAATTTCTATTCCTGCTTTGATGTTTTTGGTATCCTGCACTTAGTGGGTGCATCTTAGGGTCTTAAGTGAATGGATACTATGGGTTAAAAAAAGTGTAACACTGGCAAATTCACGTGTATCATTCACTCACTCAACAAGTTACATTTCTAGGTGTATAGTAGGAACAAAACATACTGGCAGCTGATTAAAAGGAACCTTCTGGTTTGAGGAGAGAACAAAACAACTCTGACACATAAATCTACTTCTTTAGAAGCGTTTTACTCTGACAAAACTTTATGGCATTTCTTGTTTGGCTGTATTGGTTTGCTAAGACTGCCAGTAACAGAGTACCACAGACTGGGTGGCATAAGCAACAGAAATTTATTTTCTCATAGCTCTGGAAGCCAGAAATCTAAGATGAAGGTGTTGTCAGGTTTGGTTTCTTCTGAGACCTCCTTCCTAAGCAAGTAGGTGGCTGTCGTCTCACTGTGTCTTCACATGGTCTTCCCTCTGTATGATGTCTGCGTCCTCATTTTTTCTTGTAAGGACACCAGTCATATTGGATTGGGGCCCACACTGATAACCTCATTCTCACCTAATTACCCCTTTAGACATTCTATATGCAAGTAATACAGTCACATTCTGAAGTATCAGGGTTAGTATATCAACATAGGAATTTGCCCATAACATTGGCTAAAGAAAAATTACCCAATGAACCACTATAGTTCAAAGATTACTTCTCTTGCTCAGGTTTAAGATAAAATCAAATCTTTGTTTAGTGAACTTGTAATTCCTGTACAGAAAGTTGTTATTTGTTTGTTTTGGTTTGGTTTGGTTTGGTTTGTATCAGGTCCTCCTATGAGACTCAATTTTTGTGGATAATGAAACTAGTTTCCTCCATTTCCTCTAGGATACCAAAGTCAAACATTCGAAAAACTGCCAAGCTAAAACAAGAACTCTTTTCATTTTGACACTACATACAGACTAAACTTATAAAAAGAGAAAGTATGCTGGGGAAAGTTCTAAACTTTTGTGTCCTAGATAGCATTGTCAACACCTTCTGACACAGTGTACATCTTTTTTCGGGGATCCATAACAGCCAAATATCATAATTCCTTGGTTACCTCACTGGAGGTTTTCTTCAATCTTTTAAGATTTCAGGAGTACGAAAGGAACTGTGACAATTCTAGGTCCTTGAACCCTAGGACCCATTTCTAACCACAAGAGAGATTTCGAGTGATCCTTTATCTCAGGGTATAAGTCATAGATGGATTAAATTTATGAGACATAATCTCAAAAATTGTAACACTGGCAAATTCACCTGTATCATTCACTCACTCAACAAGTTATATTTCTAGGTGTATAGTAGAAACAAAACAGACCAATATCCCTACCCTCAAGGAGCTTGCAGTTTTTGGGGAGACAGGCAGTAAACAAAGCATTGGATATTAGATGGTGATAACTGTTGAGGAAAAATAGGAAGCAGAGAGGGAAATACTGGGTGTCGGGGTATTCCAATTTTATGTAGTTGGTCAGGACCATTTCATAGAGAATGTGAAATATATTTGAATGCAGACCTAAAAGATGGGAGGAAGGAAGTCATTTGGCTCTCTGGGGGAAAAACAAACAAGCAAACAAACTAAAAACGTTGTAGGCAGAGGGAACCAATAGCCTGCATAAGGGCCCTAAGGTCAGTAGATTCCACCAAAGCTTTTTATCTAATGAGAGAGATAGGGGATGAGTTCTTTTTCATTTTATCTAACCTTAATTGATGAATCTCCATGCCATGTAATCTGACAGTGTTGTGTTTATTCATGTAAAGAATGATTTTAAAACATCAATAACAACAGTAACTGTCATAAAATAGTAAGCAACAGCCAACAAAGCAGGAGTGTTTTAAAGACAGATGCCATAAGTGGACATCTGCAAATGCATTGGAGAGTAGTTGACCCAGAGTTGTGAGGAGAGTACTGCAGTTCCTGTTGATCATTGCACTAGTTAACAGCACCACATGAATCACTAGTACTCAATCATGACTGAATCAGATTACACAGGGAAAACAGCATTTGCTCTTGATTTCCGTGACATAGGTAATGTGGTACCTAAGTAATATCAGACTCTTATCCTCTTCTCCCTTTTCTCTATTTTATTATTTCCTTGGTTTTAAAATCAGCTAGGCTTTAGAACTTTAAGGAAGGAAATAACTATTTTTGACCATTTTTTCCCTTGTGAAAATGTGCTTGTTTCATTTTTATATTTGAATGTGTCTTTCTCTTGGCACAGAATCAATAATCTTGAAAACTTGCAGCAAGTAAAAGGTTTCTTCCAAAGAAACACATTTTAAACCAACTAAAAATGGTGATTCATTAAACTACTTTTTTTCATGTGTTATTTTTTATGTTTTTCTGATTTTAAAAGTAATACTGTTAGTGGAAAATTTGGAAAATACAACATTGTATAAAGAAGAAACCTGAGGGCTCAACTTTTAATATTTGATTTATTCATTTTTGCCTTTTTATAATAAATCCTATATATATATGCTAATTTCAGCATTCTCTTGTGTGCATTTTCAGACCCCTTTAGATATATCATGAAAATGGTCTCACCCAACAAAATTTCTTGAGTGTGTAGCCATTGCCAAGCTTTGTTCTAGGCTATATGCACTGGTGGTGAAACAGTGATTGAGAGAGACAATGCCCATCTTTTCCCAAAGCTTTGCATCGTAGTGTATAAACAAAACACCATAATAATGTCATAAGGATTCATTCTATGCAGAGAATTAAAATAGGGTAATTTGATACCAGGGGACCGGGTGGCTACTATCAAAAACAAACAGAGCCAGACACCAGTTAAAGCTGATACAGATTTTATTTTGTACTGTTGCAATCGGGGAAATAACTAAACTTCATTCCAAACACAGCAATGACAGCTGGGGATTTATAGTTAAGGAGCAGAGTGAGGGGGTCAGTGGATGGAAGATTTTTAAGAGGAGACATCAAGGATAGGGAGATTCTTGCTGAACTGTACTAACAAGATTCTTGCTAAAGGCAGGCCAAGGACTTAGACATTAAGGGTAGAGGATGAAGACCTTGATGAGATTTCAAAGGTGGGAAATCACTTCATAGTATTCTTCATTTAGGCCGGCTTAGGAAGGTTAGGGACATGGTCCAAGGATGAGATCTAGTTGAAAACAGGAACCCGCCTGATGTTTGGTTAGGGAGAGAGTCTTGGTCACTGCTTTAGAGCGTTTTGTCAGGCAAGATGTATCTATGGAGGTCACATTTAAACTGGTATCTAAATGACAGGTGGAAGCCATCATGAAAAAGAGAGAAAGAGTTTCAGGCACAGAGAGCCCTCCTTGTTAGGGGAAAAGTGGGGAAACCAGTAGATGGTGGACTGCCATGGGGTTTGAAAGGGAGTGACTGAACAGGGTAGGTAGATATTTAACCATGTAGGGTTTCGTTAACCAGATTTGGGAGTTTGGGTTTCATTCTACATGCAATGGGAAACCAATAGTGGGATTTTAAAAAAAAGTGTATCATAATCTGCTTTGCTGTGTCTGCTGTGTGTAAAATGGTTTCCTAGTTACATGAGCACAATCAGTGATAATAGTGTTCAGTCAAGATATCAGAATCTAGTCTTATCAGCGTAGTACCCCTCAACTACATCTTCTTGGATAAGAATTTAAACAGCTCCAGGTTGGTTCTCTCTTTGGTGTGGTCCACATAATCCAAGAAAGCACCATGCATCTTTTGGCTCAACAAATTGCAGAGTACAGCCCATTTTTAAAGAAGCTCCATCTTTGCTGTGCTCTAGCCAGGCAATTTTTGTTTGAACCTCAGACTGGAAAGATTATAGCTGACATTAAGATGTTGAAGCAATTTGAGGAGAACACTTTACTTTGTGCTTAGGTTAGTTAATGTTTGATCATTCTGTTCACCTTTTATTTTAATAAAATGGGCTTATTTTTCTTTGAGGAATTAACAAATTTGTTGTAAGCCAGAAATTCTGAGCTATATGTCAACATATGTATCAAATAAGTAAAAGAAAAATACCTTTCAGGTATTGAAATAAAATATTTGAGGTGATAGCCAAATTCTCAAAATTATTTGATATTCATACTGTTTTTATTCTTGGTCTTTGATTTCAGGAATTTATCGAAACTTATGGTGAAGCTCAGATAACAAACAATGGTAAAGAGAAAATAGGAAAACAGGAAAAGAATTCATTTAATTCAACCATAAGAGTCCAAAAACAGCTGGGCCAGGAAAGGAAAAGAAAAAATATTGAGAACTTTGATCTGACTTACCTGATTGTCCCAAGTGAGAAGATATTCATGTATGGGCCTTTATTTGGGAAAAGATCAATATTTGAGACAACTTTGCAGTTCATGGGATGATGAATTCTGTTGCTGGGTTATCCCATTCCCTAAAGACTTTTATTTACATTTTGTGTAGACTTTAGAAAGAGCAAGATAATTTTTTGAAAGTTTGAAGCAACATTTATATTTGTAGATTAACACTATCTTTATAAGGTAAGCGATTCCCATTATAATATGGCTTAATGAACTTCAGCAGCTAGAGAGCAAATGGAAGAGCTCTGTAACCTTTTGAATCTAGTCTTTAGTGATACCCTGAAACCCCTAGTGCAGTGAATGAATTAACCTTTCTGAGATCACGTCATAGCTCGATGATTATCTCCTCTCTACTGGCTTCCCTACCCACTACCCCAAAATGCACAAACACACTCACTCATACACTACAAAGTGTAACAGAAAATAAGAGGCATAGTGTTAATGGAAAGCTCTATAGATTCATTGGGCCACAGTTTATTCTCCTTCTGATGCTGGCCTGCTCTGTGATCTGCTATATAATCCCATCCACTCACTAAGTTCTAGTTCCTCTCTTTGTAAAGCAGAGAAAATATTTGCCTTTTTTATTTCCTTCCAAGAATCAATAGAGAGAATGAGGTAATGCATCTTACTTTGGTAAGGAGATAATATACTTTGTAAGACGATTAATTTAAATAAACAGTTGAGTACATTATTATGGGGTGCTGCTTACCAAGCAGTAACTAATTAATTCATTTCTTAGCATTTAGTAGTATCTTTCTGAGATGTGCATATTCCACAATGGGGAAATATATTTCAGAAACTTTCAAGTATCATATATTCTATATGATATGTATGTTATATATAGTATATAATATATGATATGTATTACACATAATCAGATAATTGTGATATTGCAATAGCAGATCCTATACATTATGTAGCATAAACTCTAATTTTTTTGTTTTAATATTTAGGAAAGCTAAAACTTTCCAAATGTATATGATTTGTCCAAAGTCACAGTTCTTTAATGATGTTGCCAGACCTAAACTGTTGATTGCCTCTGTAAAGAGATGGCGATGTTTAGGGAACCTAACTTGAAGCTGCAAGATTGAAAAAGCAATGTTTTTGTTCCCTTTTGAGGAGAGTTTTGAGGTTGTTTTTGGTTCAAATCGATTCCTCCCCTCACATAAGATAAACATTAACTAAAAAACTTTCAATACTAATACAGGAAGAGAAAGCCTTTACATTTTAGAGAGCATAAGTTACAGCTACCTACCATATATATTAGCCCTGGTATAGAACCAGTGTGTTTAAGAGAGATGCTCTGCTTAAAGATGTTTTATTGTTTGACATATATAACAGTACACAAAATTTCATGTGCTGACAGGTGGAGATTAAAGAATATATAAGAGCCTTTACTTTCTATAAAAGCATGTTTCCCATTCCTATGAGTAATAATGGCATTTAGGATCTATATAATTTTCTTTTCCTAAAATTTAAAACTGGAAGGGCTCTTAGAAATTACCTAAGACCAACCTAGATTCTACAAATTGAAGGTTTAAGTAGTGAAGTAATATGCCCAAGATCATACCCAGATCTAAAAAGAGATGAAAAACACACAACCTGTGTATTACTTTATTTAGCACGTAGTGTTTCTTCTTTTTGCCGACCTTGGAGATGTGATGTCATCCTGTAAAAGTAATATTTTAACCACAATCTTAGATCTCCCTAGTCTTCACAAGAAATTTTTCGCTTAAATACCATTCCTCAAATTTTTATGAAATAAATTAACTGTCATTTTTTGTTTGTTCTTTTGTCTTTAACAGATGATTTTAACCATAAATTTTGCCTTTTTATCCTTCTCTGCATGCAGTTGTCTTCTAGATTCCTCAGGTTCTATAAGGAACAAATACAATCACATTGTACAGGTTAAGCTTACTAAATATTTCTCTTAAATAGGCCCAGTATTTACTTATAGATGAGTAAATTGCCTTACGTGTTTATTGCACCAATATTCCAGTTTTTGAACCCTTTGAAACAAAATCACATAGGAAAGAAGAATAGAGTTAATGCAGAGTAAATGTTAATTGATCTACTGAGAAAACAAAGTTAATAGTTTTATGAATGGCAATTAAAAGTCTTTTTCAATGGCATCAGAAATTGAGCAACAGTCTAAGAAAGCGACACTTGCAGTTTTTTTTCTGTGACCTCTCCCTTATTGATGGGCCTGCCTAAAAATTACAATAGTTTGTAATCAAACAAGAGTAATTAATTTTTCTTGTTGACTACTTTCTCTAGTGACTCTCTAACAGATAAAAAGTATTTTAATACTATTTAGTAGCAAAAAGCAAATTATCTTATGTTTACCTTATTTGATTAAATCTCACCTCTTTATTATGATTATTTGGTGAGAAGGCCAAATTACTTCTTAGAATATATTACAGTCTGCAGAATTGATTATTCTCTTTTAATAAATGTGAGAACCAGCACAGTGATATATTTTTCTCTTCAAATAAATATGTTCAAAAAATTCTAATTATCTGTTTTAGCTTTTTTTTTCTTTGTTTATACAACATGGTGCCAGTGATATATTCTTTATAATTCTTGGTAGAAAGTTAAATTTATCATCTTTTTAAGTAAATGCTTATTTTACTAAAAAGACAAAATTTGGATATAAAAGTTGTATATTCAAGATAATACTTCAAAATCTTTTCCATTGGTGAATTTGAATCTGAGTACATTTGTTACTGGTTTCCTTGTAAATATTTTTATTCCATGTATCAATGAAAAAGCCACTTCACTAAGTTAATTTAGAAGTAGGTAGATTTATACATGAAACTGGAGAAAAAGAGTCCTTCTGTTACAAATGAAGGATAGTTTCATTTTTAGACTTACTTATAGTACATAGATTACACTTTGATCTATCAATGCATAATATTTACTGAAATAGTTCTGATTTATTCTACTAAGCCTATTTGATTTCTACATTCAGGGTAGAATCCCCTAACAGAGTATTGGAAGTTTATAGTAGTTTCTTCAGCTCAGAAGTCGGCTCTAAACTGAAATTTGAAAGAAAAATAATCCCAAACATGAAAAGTACTTTGTTTCATTGGGGCTTGAGTTGTGCAGAATCCCACCTCCACTCCCTTTTCTCACCATGGGGAAGAATAACTCATGTTGCTAGGGAGCCCGGAAGATAGTTGGGGAAGTGATAACACCTTTTAATCACTGAAAAATCATTCCTCTTTTCCCTTTATTCCAGTAGCATTGATAATAAACTTGCCTATGATAAGTGCTTGTATTAAGATGTGAAGTAGGCTGAATTATAAAAAAAAAATTAGATTGGAATTCCAAAGAACTTCACCACTGGAACTAATGATAAAACTATTAACTGTGTTATCAGGCTCTGGTCTAAGTGTTTTCCATGCATTAGTTATTTTAATTCTCATAACAAAAAAATATCATTCTTGTCTCCATTTTACAGGCAAGGAATCTAAAGCCTAAGGAGGTTACACAGTTTAATCAAGATCAGGCAGTTAGTAAATGGTGGAGTTGGAATCCAAACCTGCATATTCTGGCATGACAATCTGTGCTCTTCAATACTGTATCGCTGCTGTATAACTCTGAATTAGTCATACTATTCTTTAATAAGTGCAGAAAATAATTTAAAAATTTTATAAACATTGATTAAAAAATCCTTGCTTAGATAAATTATCTAATTTTAGTATTTATTATTAGTCCTTGTTCCAGAGGGCAATATTAGCATGACATTATTATTCAAATGCTTATGGAAAATATAGGTATTATAGAACTAATCATATTTTAATGACAATTTTAATATCTTGGTAAAAAATCTGGCTTATCTTTTACATCTTTTAGGTGGTCACATCTGGCCCTGAATTAATTATCTACTCGCTGTACCAGACAGTCTTTTACTTTTCTCTCTTACTGATCATGAAAATAAATAAAATAATTGTCAGAAAACAATGAAGGCTAAGGAAACAATAGTAATTAATACAATTTGTACAGTGTATTTTATAACATATCCTGTGAAATGACAGAAGATTTTGCTCACACTGTTGAAGTTCAGTAGTTTTTATAATTCAGTCTCCAAAGATTACTTTCAGTTTTTAGTGATGGGCTTATTGTGTGTTTTAACCAAATGCATAGAATAAGAGGAAAAATTTTTGTAGCATACAAAGTTGTTCACCAAAGAAGATAACAGTATGTTTCGTGAGCACATTATTTTGAAGTGTAGCATGTCTTTTCTTTCACTTGTTCTGTTCAGAAAATGATATTACTTACTAATATATGTGCAGAATCTCATATTTTGTAAACACTTTCCTTGAGACATCCATAATTATTATTTCCGTAGGCATAGGCAGTTTTGCATATTCACATGAATTTGTGTTGGATATTTGTCAAAAAACATGCTATGCTTTGTCTTATCTATTTTTCATTTAGAGCAAAATGCTCACTTTCAAATTGAAGTGATGAAACATCCCATTATATTTTGATTAGATCTGGAAATGTTTTTTCGAAATCTTTTGAAAAATATAATAAATGAAATGTTAATTTCTTTCCACCCATTATATTTTTCTCTAACTTCTTTTTTTTTTTTTTTTTTTGAGATGGAGTTTCACTCTTGTCATCCAGGCTAGAGTGCAGTGTCACGATCTCGGCTCACTGCAACCTCTGCCTCCCGAGTTCAAGCTATTCTCCTGCCTCAGCCTCCTGAGCAGCTGGGATTACAGGCATGCACCACCACGCCCGGCTATTTTTGTGTTTTTAGTAGAGATGGGGTTTCACCATGTTGGCCAGGCTGGTCTCGAACTCCTGACCTCAGGTGATGCACCTGCCTCAGCCTCCCAAAGTGCAGGGATTACAGGCATGAGCCACCATACCCAGCCCTCTAATTTCTTAAACAATCATTAGATTAGTTTTATGTCCACATTTGATATTGGAATTAAAGAAAATTATATTAATCTGGGGAAAGGTAAAATGAAAGATAAGAAAAATAAAACTATACATAATTTGGAAGTTGCCTTATATTTCTTTTTTTGAGTTGAAGTCTCGCTCTGTCACTCTGGCTGGAGTACAGTGGCACAATCTTGGCTCACTGCAACCTCTGCCTCCTGAGTTCATTCAAGCTATTCTCCTGCCTCAGCCTCCCGAGTAGCTGGGATTACAGGCACATGCCACCACACCCAGCTAATTTTTGTATTTTTAGTAGAGACAGGTTTTCGCCATGTTGGCCAGGCTGGTCTCAAACTCTTGATCTCAGGCGATCTGCCCACCTCGGCCTCCCAAAGTACTGGGATTACAGGCATGAGCCACAACACCTGGCCAGTTGTCTTCTATTTCTAATGATTAAGCTTGATTGAATTGAATAGCGCTAACTCTGTTGTAGCTGGAGTACTAGTAGACTACAAAGATGAATGAGACATATTCCTTGACCAAAAGGAGTTCACAATTTTAAAGGACAAATAATTAAGTATGCAACTGAAATATAGTGTGATTATATACTATAATGAAACTACTAATAAGGTGCCATGGGAGCACCAACATACAAGCTAAGAATCTTAACTGAAATATATTGGATGGTGAACAGAATTTTGCCATAAAGTTGTAGGGATTGGACTGAAGAGCATTATAGAAAGACAGGCCCACAAAAGAAAAAACAGAGTTAAAAGTCTTTGTCGCACTTGAATGACTGAAAACCTGTAATGATTGGCGTATTATGTATGTATGTCAGAAATAAAAGTTGATTGAGAATAATAGTGGAGAGTCTGGGAAGGAATTTGATTTTTAATCTGGAGAAAATAAAGAATTAATTTAAGATTTATTTAGTCGACTCATGATTATATCAGTTTTTTAGGACAGATTTAGTAGTAATAAGCATAATTATGTGGTGTCAGGAAAAATTGGTGTTGAAAGAGCATCTGAAAGTCTCTGGAGTGAATGTAGGTGTAAGACATGATGAGTTCCTCAACCATAGCAATGGGATCAGGGATGGCAAGGAGGGCAAAGCTATCAAAGATGTTGCTGTGGAATCAGATCTTGAGCAGCAATTAACTTATGGCAGATGGGCTAGGAGGTTTCTCTGAGGTTTCTAGTTTGCATGACTAGAGAGATGTTGATCCCTTTAACTGACAATAGGCAACAAAGGAGGAAAAAACATTGGGAGAAATTAGAAATTTCACTGATTTGAAAACATTATTTTTTTAAGTATTGGAACTATCCATTATGGGGGACCATGGACAAAAAAAGAAGACTAGAAGTCGCAAATGCCACTGCCCAAACCCCTGATCTTTCATTTTTTGGCAGAAGATATAAGCTTCTTACTATGTGAGCATCCTCTTTAGGATGGAAATATTTGGCGGTGACTGTGATCATCTTTCTTAGACTAAGACTGAACTCTGCTGAGTCAAGAGTAGTCAAGTTGGGTGCTCAAAGTATCTTTTGAAAAAGCAACATAATGTCTGTAGCAACTCCATCACCACCTAACTGTGGTTGAGCACTTATTTCTAGGGTGCTTTTTTCCCCCTATTCTGTCCACTAAAGTAAAGCGCACTTCTTACTGGTCCCTCGTGCCTTTCCCAAACATGTATCTTTTGTTGGCTCAACTACTTTAATTTGTATATATCCCATCTGACTTGCATGTGGGATACCACATAGAACTCTAGAGAGTATGAATGTATGTTTTGAGTCGTCTAAATGTATGGGATAGTGACAGCGTATGAACGTGCCCAGCAGTATATTACCAAGGGGCCCATACACAGAATGATGAAAAATGCTTATTTGTAAAAATTTGACTTCTTTTAAGGAGCAGTAACAACAGCCATTTTCTTAGATTACTTTCATTCTGAATATATTTTAAAACATTTAATGTATAAAACAGCTAAATTTTTATTCTAGATGAATAAAAGGAAATTATATTTGGGAACGAAATATTTTGAGATGTACAAAAATGCAGCATAGGCTTCTTGTTACAATAATAATCCATCTACCCTCATTTTAAATAGGGTTATATCAATTTATACTCTTAGAAAAGTAGGAAGACTATAAATTTTACCTACAGACTTAATTTTGTTAAAGTTATAATGAGTTAGTATTTTGAAGATCATTATTTCCTTCTGCCAATCTCCTTCTTCCAAACAATTTCTCATTTAAAAGTTGTAGTGCCAAATGTGCATTTAAGCTTATTTGTTAGGAACTCTCCAAGAGAACTCTGATAAAACATGGTTTTCAAATGTTATTCTCATATGTGTTGATTATTCCAGTGACCTTTTCTTTTGATATTTCTTATACAAATCTGCCCTTCAAAATTAAATTACATCTTCTGGTCATTTTCTAAGAATCTATTCATAATATGGATGAGAGAAAAGAGATGGAACCATTTTTTCCCCCACAGAAAGACAGAGGAGCATTCATTTAAGGTAACAGTTTTCAACCTGGGATGATTTTGCCCCCCTACTCTCTCTTCCTTCTGGAGACATTTGACAATGTGTAGAAACATTTTTGACTGTCACAATTGTGGGTGCCATTCTGGCATCTCTTGGGTGGAGGCTGCTAAGCATCCTACAATGCACAGAAGAGCACTTCACAATAATGAATTATCTGCTCCAAAATGCCATAGTACTAATATTGAGGAACTCAGTGATTTAAAGTAAGAGTTACAATAACAACAAAAAGATAAATAGCCAGCATTACTTGATTTACTTCTGGGGCCATGCAATTTTCTTTTTCATAAAAAAAGTAGGCAGTGCATCTTCTTAAGTAAAGGACAAGTCTATTAAAGAAAATAAACTGCTTTTGAAACAATTTATAGGTATCTAATTAAATTGTAGCATAGAAATTGTACTATAAGCAGAGCCAAGGTAGCATAGTCTGATGCTGACATATGCTAATTACAATCCTTATAAATCTATTCATCAAAACAGATTTTACTAGGCAACCTTGGCAATTCTGATTCCTTCACACACAAAAAGGTAATGAAACCTATTTAAATAAAATAGAATAATTTAGTCTTTTAACTAATTTTGACGGGTCTTCTCCCCAGTCTGAGTCAGTGATGAGTTACTATGGTGTAACAATTGCAAAACACCTTCCAGTGAATTTTTTTAAAAAATTATGTAAGGCTATCATGAGGTTTTTCGGTAAACTAGAAAACATTATTTTTTGAGATAATAAATAGGTTGGAGGTTTATGATGCAGTTATTTGTTTTTAATTTGGGAAGGTTTTAATGTTTAAACAGTGAAGTGACAATATCCAATTTAATTTTAACAGGATTACTCTGGCTACTGCAAGTCTGACCATGTCTCTCCTCTGCTCAGAAACTAATTAGTGGCTTCCCACTGCACTCATAGGACAAGGGGAGGCCTCGCAATGGTATGCAAGGCTTCCACAATGAACACCCTCTCTCCCTTCTTAGCTTATTTTTCTTCTGATCTTAGCTTCTCTCCCCCTCAGTTGCTCTGCTCTAACCCCTCTGGGCTCCTTGCATTTCTTCACCTGTTCCTGATGTCCTCCTGCTGGGCCTTTGCCTGGAGTTCTTTCTGAGGATACAGCAAGGAGGCATGCTGGCTCACTTCCTTCAGGCCTTTGCTCATCCAAGAGTAGAGGCCTGCCCTGACAGCTGTGTGTAAAAGAGCATCCTCCCTCCCCCATGCCCCACCCAGCACTCCCTAGCATCCTTCTTGCTTTGTCTCTGATGCACTTATTCAGATTTTGTGTATTTACTTGTTGATTTGATTATTTTCTACCCACTAGTATGTAAAACTTCATGAGGGCATGGAC
Source organism: Hylobates moloch (assembly GCF_009828535.3). Classification (NCBI taxonomy): domain Eukaryota; kingdom Metazoa; phylum Chordata; class Mammalia; order Primates; family Hylobatidae; genus Hylobates; species Hylobates moloch. Next base: position 106,247,081 of record NW_026652278.1, on the reverse strand, counting down.
GTTTCTTGTTTATTATTGTACCTAAAAAAGCACCTGCCGTAGAGTCTGCACTCAACAAATAAATGCTATAGGAATTAAACAATGCATGGGTACGGATATTTTTATTAAGTTCAAGTTTAGATTATCTGAAGAGGAACAAACACTTCTATTAAGAGAAAAGCATAAATTTTAACTTATGTCACAGCTGTTTTGTTTAAGTTCATCTGTAGGCTTTTGCTTTCCTTCTGGCTAAAATGACTATCAATGGCCCTGGGCTGGCCCATGCCTAAAGACTGTAACAGGAGAGCAAACAGTTGACTTCTCTCTGACTTGCTAAGTCAACAAACCATGTGAGTCAGCAAACCTCTTTTTACTGCCTGACCTTCCTTGACATCTCCTTATCATATTCTGAAATTCCTATTCTGCTGGCTGGAATCTTGGCCCAGACCCTTTTGGTGATCTTTGATATGTTTCTCATACACCCTGCAGCATTTGAATCATCTTTGTCAGGAGTAAGGGGCTCGTGATCTCTTTTATCTGGCAGATACCTAAAACTGCTAGCTGCTTCCTTACCTTCCTCAGGAGCATTTTGATGATACTCCAGAAAGCAGAACAGCATTATCAATAAATGTCATGGTTTTTTTTTTTTTTTTCTCCTTGCTGGATTACCTAGCCTTTCAGATAAGGTTGGATAAACCTTATTCTAGGATAGCCCTTTATTTGACTACTCTACCCTTCCAAGCAAAAAGCTGCTTTTCAAATGAAATTACCAAACTACAGTAGTCAGGAAAGAAAGAGAAAGGTCGGTTATCTCTCACTCTCACTTGGGAGCTCTGTCCTGGAACAAGGATTGACAAACTTTTCTGTAAAGCACCCAATAGTAAATATTTTGGGCTATGCTGGCAATGCTTCCTCTTTGTCACTGTAGCACAAAAACAGCCACAGAAACTTCATAAACGGATAGGTATGGCTATGTTTCAATAAACCTTTACTTATGGACACTAAAATCTGAATTTGATTTAATTCATCTCAAGACGTAAAAAACATTTGGGCCGGGCACGGTGGCTCACGCCTATAATCCCAGCACTTTGGGAGGCTGAGGCGGGCGGATCAAGAGGTCAGGAGATCGAGACCATCCTGGCTAACATGGTGAAACCCTGTCTCTACTAAAAATGCAAAAATTAGCTGGGTGTGGTGGCGGGCGCCTGTAGTCCCAGCTACTCAGGAGGCTAAGGCAGGAGAATGGCGTGAACCCTACAAGAGGTGGAGCTTGTAGTGAGCCGAGATTGTGCCACTTCACTCCAGCCTGGGCGACAGAGCGAGACTCCGTCTCAAAAAACAAAAACAAAAGCAAACAAACAAACAAAAATTATCAGTACAGGCTGTTCAAAAATAGGTGGTGAGCTGAATTTGGCAAGTGAGCTATAGTTTCCTGACCCCTGCTCTACAGTGAGATGACTTCATCTTTGTGGGTTACTTGGATCTTGGAGGTCTGCTGAACTCCCTAATCCTTTTTTTTTCTTGGATCTGACAAATAGCTTTATTTGTGTCTCCTGGCCGCTTTGTAGATTCTGAATCCTAGAAGGGAGAAGCTAAAATATCTGGGTGCAGTGATGATCTGCTTTGCTTCCCACTTCTGAGTTTCTCTAATTCTGGAAGATAGTGTCATTTCAACTCTGATTTCTGGTTTAGCTCAGCTCTCAATTCTAGGTCTAATGTGATACAAAAAGCCTTATCCCTGTTGCTTGGTTTTGTTTCAGTCTTGCTGTTGGTCTTACTGTTACCTACCTTCTCGGTTGCCCATTGACTAGAATTCTTGCCTCATGATAAAGCTCTGGATAATAGCTGCCTACCTCTTGGTGCCTTCATCTGCCAACTACCACACCTAGGTAACCTATGAATTTTGGACTTAAGCTGAGACTGCTCAAGGCTTCCCTTTATTCATTTTCCTTGGGAACTGATTATCGGTTTCAGATTACCTTTGAATTTACATACAAGTGCTGCTTCTAGAATAATTTTGACTCCTGACTTTTGCTCTTACTTTTAAACTTTTGTCCCATGTATGATACAGGTCAGCTTTGTCTTCATTTGGCAGATTTGCAACCATCTAAGCCAAGAATCTGACAGGATATTATTTTTTCTGTTTCTTCTGATTTTATTGAGGTCTTTTTCTTTTTGAACCCATCTCTTTCCCCGTCTCTCTCAAAACACCCTGAGTATACCAGGGTCTGCACCTCTTATGAAGTCAAAGTTAGAATCACTTCAGTTGTGAGCTTGCCTTTCTTAATTACACAAACTTCTTCTGACAATAATAGGTATAAACTAGAATGACATAATTTGATGTAATATAAGACCATTTTTCTGAGAGTACAGAAAAGCATATTGTATTCACCTTGATTTGCAAATATCTCATGAAGAGAGTTACTTTATTCTTTGGGCCTATTTTTCACTTGTAAAGCTGGCCTGGGTCCCCTTAAATACTCTGTCCAGTTTAATTTGAATTTAACATGACACTGAGGAATAGTCTGTTGGCCCTTATCAGATACAATTTAAATTTCTCCTGGAAAGGGAAATAAGCACTTGGAATCAAGACAAAGAGCCAAATCCAGCAGATTATCAAGGTGGTCGGTGGGAGGAAAGTCTGATGGTTTCCGCTGCTAAGCGTGGGAGATACTGACCTACTCTCATTCACTTACTTTTGTACATAGATGTAGACTGTGAGCTGCCAAAATAGAGAACAATTCTTACTTTCTGTCAGTAGCTTATCAGAATTCCCTGGCCTCCAAAAATGATGAACACAGTCCAGACCCTGTTCTTATGACTGGTGATTGGTACAGCTGGCTTAGCTCTTGTTTTTTGACTTTCTTTTATTGGGCCCTGGACTATTTGTTCTACACACTTTAAATTTGAGTGCATGAGCACCCAGGTATGACTTCACAGACAGCCCTGTTTCTGATCTGAACCTATCATACTTGCCTCTGGCTTTGCCCTTTTATCCTCCCAACTCTCTACACTAGTGCTTCTGCCCTTGTTGGACTTTTTTTTTTTAATTTTTTTTATCATGTTTGTATCTTTTATCTTGGAAGACAGAATTATCCCTTTCTATTGAAATATAATACTTTTAGCATATATTTGAATGAATATAGATTGAAGAAATATAATGTCACTTGTCTTCTGGGAAAGACTTTCAGTTTTGTGGATTAAAAAATTTGGTATTTTGATTGTTTAATTTCTAATCTTGATTTATAGGACAGATAATTTCTGCTCTTCTTTTGTTACGTATCTATTTTTAAATTGTAGTATCTTTCTTTTATTTTATAGATATAGTTTAACATGGTCTCTGCTATGGTTTGGATGTGGCTTGACCCTGCCGAAACTCTTATTGGAACCATAATTTCCAGTGCAGCAAGGTGTGGGGTGGAAACTGTATGAGAGGGGGCCTAATGGGAGGCTTTGGATCATGAAGGCTTTGCCCTTGCCCTGGTGGGCAGTTGGTGCCTTTCTAGCAGTAGCAAGTTCTCCTTCTCAGGAGACTGGATTAGTTCTCTTGGAAATAGATTCAGTCCCACAAGAATGGGTTGCCCTTTGTGTTTGGCCCCTTCACTTGTGTCTGCTTCCCCTTTGACCTTCTGCCATCTTATGACACAACACAAAGGTCCTCAGCAGAAGCGGAGCTGGTGCTAGTGCTGTGCTTCTTTAACTTCCCAGCCTGCAGAACTGTGAGTGAAGCCAATCTCTTTTTTTATAAATTGTGCAGCTTCAGGTATTTTGTTATAGCAACAGTAAAGGGACTAAGACGACTCCTATGTTCATTTTGCAAACCAAAGACTTTAATAATCACACTGTAAGTGGATCACAACCTAGCTCATCACAAATTGTAGCTTGATTTTATTAAGTTGCTAATGACAAATTTACTGCCTTAATATCTTTATGTTATTAGAGAATCTTAACAGAGTTTCATTTTTACACATAACATTCTTTCTTGAAAAGTACTTTGAGAGTATGGAAATAGTTCATATAATGTTTTCATATCACATGATATTCAAATGGTTATATCAATGAGTGACCTGGTAACTTCAGGACTTGAAGGGCTAGGAGCTCTCTGAGTAAAGAAATGAAGAAATAGGCAATGGAAAATATGAATTCCAACAAATGATATTTTATTATGTGAATCTACCAATCTATATTAGCCAGTCAGTGGAAAGGAGCTTGAACTATTCCATATGCTATAAGGTTCTTGATGTTGTCATGGGTATAGTCCTGCCAAATGCATGATCCTTTTTATCAGAGATCAGGAACAAGGACCTGCACTTGTATTTGGAGTAATGAAATTTTCCAAGGCTCTATGAATGAAGGAAAGTATAAAGAATACCCTTATTGGCTGGGCACCGTGGCTCATGCCTGTAATCCCAGTACTTTGGGAGGCTGAGGTGGGTGGATCTCGAGGTCAGGAGTTTGAGACAAGCCTGACCAACATGGTGAAACCCAGGCCCTACTAAAAAATACAGCAACTAGCCGGGCGTGGTAGTGGGCACCTGTAATCCCAGCTACTCAGGAGGCTGAGACAGGAGAATCACTTGAACCTGGGAAGTGGAGGATGCAGTGAGCCGAGATCGTGCCACTGCCCACCAGCCTGGGCGAAACAGCGTGACTCCATCTTGAAAAAAAAAAAAAAAAAAAGAAAAAAAGAATGCCCCTTGTTCTAACCAGCTTCCACAGACAGCCTTATGAGAGGAGAAGTATGCTTTTGCCATCTCTTTATGGGAAAGAAAATAAGCCTTTAGCCTAGATGGCTATTGTTGCCCAAAAAAGGGAGGAGGGATAAATAGCTTCACTCCGCTGCCAATTTGGTATCAGTTTGGGTTTAATTCAGCCTTAGCATGTCCATCTCTCCACTTCTGATGACATTTGTATGTGTGAGGAATGTGGGAGACAGGGAATGGAGGTGAGTGGACATTCTGATAGTGTTCAGATATGCCTTGATTTTCTCCAACCCTGGAAGGGAGTAGTTCTGGAATCCTCCTACCTGTCCGTCAATTTTTCAGTTTACTAAGATTATAGCTTATAGCTTCCTTGAGATAGAAATGACTCTACAGAGCCCATCCTGAATGGAAATCATAATAAATAATTCATATATCCAGGGAAGTCTGAAAACTAATCTTGTTTCCTGTTTTTGGAGCACAGTAACTGGCAAAATGCATTTGGGGTGAGTTTGACTTTTAGAGGGTGGTTCTGAAGCATTCTTGTATGTTAGATTCCTTTGATAAAATGGCAGATTCTTGAGCTTCAGCATTACAAATTGATCTGGAGCAGGCTCTAGGAATCTACCACTTTTTAATTTTTTGTTTGCTTGTTTTATTTATTTATTGTTTATTATTTTTTATTATTTTTATTTTTTAGACCGAGTTTCGCTCTTGTTGCCCAGGCTGGAGTGCAGTGGCACGATCTCGACTCACTGCAACCTCCGCCTCCCGGGTTCAAGGGATTCTCCTGCTTCAGCCTTCCCGAGTAGCTGGGATTACAGGAATATGCCATCATGCCCACCTAATTTTGTATTTTTGGTAGAGATGGGGTTTCTCCATGTTGATCAGGCTGGTCTTGAACTTCCGACCTCAGATGATCCGCCCACCTCGGCCTCCTAAAGTGCTGGGATTACAGGCATGAGCCACCATGCCCGGCGACTTATAATTTTTTAAATCAAGCACCCAGGTGATTGTGATACAGGTTTTCAAAGCCACAATTTATAAAAAACATTCTGCTAGTGATAATGTTTTAGAAAACTAAATTCCCAGTAAAGCTTTGAGCCAGGAACTTTCTATTCAACTCTGCAGATCTCTAGGCTCCCTGTCCTCTTTATCACTTTCATAACAGGTCTAAAGAATGAAATCTGCAAGAAAGAAAGATCCTTAGATAGTGTCAATCTGAAACGTATTGTATCTAAACACTTAACATAATTATCTTATTTAATTTTCTCAACTACTCTGCAGATATAAATATTATATCAAGTGTTTTTAATGTAGTTCAATAAATATCCAGCCTTTACTATGTGCTCTGTACAGTGAAAAAGTTCAGTCTCAAATAGATATATTAATTTGACTGGGGTTGCTTAGTTTATGAAGGGTGGAACCAGGATTCAAATACATTTGTTTGATTCCAAAGTTCATGTTTCTCCTCTACAAGCCTTCTGTTCTTCACTTCCTCATCTGTTCAAAGCTGTGAAAGCTCTCTGTGCAGCTGTATTACTTTTTATTTAAATAAAGCACTAGAATGTGAACAATATGATACCAAGCACTGTTGACATGTAAGGGGCTTTCTTCCTGTAACAGAAGTTAGGACATTTACACATAAAAATACTCAGCAGTTCAAAGAAGCAATGTAATTAAGTGCCCTAATTAAAGATATAAAGAGAGAGGCTCATATGGTCTGTGGAATGTTTTCTACAGAGCATTGAACACATTTAAGCATCTGGAAGGATAAGATTTAGGAAGGAAGGAACAATGTTGTCTCCAAATTATGAAAGTTAAAATGAGTCTGTCTATGGATAATGCCAGGTAATTATCCTTCTACCTTTTAAAAAATGTCAACAGACAATTAGCTATGTAAGTAATTTTCCCCTCATTCCTTTCTTGTTGAACAGTTTCTGAAAGAGAAGCACTTTATTGTCATTTCCTTAATGCTTATTTATTTTCTAAGCCTCTGCTTTCAGGCTTCTGCTATGTGTTCCAAATAAATTGCTCTCGTAGTGATTATCACCACCTCCTTATTACTAAGTCCAGTGGAACCTTCTTGTTCTGGTCTTACTTGATGTCTCTCTATAGTTGAATGCTCCATACCTTCCCCATTACAATACTGATTTGGTTTTGTTAGGACTATTTACTTAATCATCTAACTTTTCTGATAGATAGTAAGCTCTCTGAGGATGAGGATTGAGTCTGTCTTGTACGTAGGGAAACGATATGGCCCAGGAAACCGTATGAGTTACCTCCTTTGGCTTTTGTAACATAAGTGTTTTCTAGATTTCTTCTTCATCTTCAACCATTCATTCCTAATCTCCTTTGTGAATTCCCCTTCTGCCTACCTCTTAAATCTACCCAGGTCATTTCATTCATATATTAGTAACTCTCAAATCTATTTTAGAGGGTTTAACATTTCTCTCCAGACACGTTTCCTACTAGCTAGTGGAATATTCACTTGGATGATATTCTGGTACCTTGGTAATCATACTGTGCATAAAATGGAACTTGTTTTCCACCCTTGCCCCACTCAGCTCCCACCCAAACCTGCTTCTCTGCTTGTGTTCCCTGCTATAAGCCTTGCCAAAGCTAGAAACCTGGTGTCATCCTGTCTACCTCTCCTTCCCTTGCCAACTTATATAAGCACTTAGCAGTTCTCCCTTCAACTTTCTCAATGGCTTTTAAATCTATCCCCTCCCTGTAACCCACATGCTTTAATAAGCCTTCCCTCTTCTGAATTCTTCCCTTTGCTATGAAGAACGGGGTTTTTTTAAAATGCAACTCGGATCTGTCACTCTCCTCAAAATCCTCCCATGGCTCCCTAATTTATCAGGCTAAATTCTAAAATCCTGACATTGCAAAGTCCTTTATATTTTGAGTTCCCCTATTTGTTTGCTACTCTCCAGCCATACAGACTCCCTCCCTAAAACTGTAATTTCTAATTTTTCCATCTTCTCTTGGTACTTTTCCACTTACATTCTCTTGGTAGGAGACACTCTTCTTCTCCCTCCCACTTTGTCTGGCTGAACTCCTCCTTTCTGTTTAGGCCTCATCTTTGGCATCACCCCCCAGCCTTCCCTGATGCCCCTAATTGGTATTCTAAGGTGGGTGTTGTAGTGTACAAAGGTGCCTGGCCGAAGGAGTGAGTCAGCGCTGGTGCAGGGCTTCCTTTTTCTAATTTGCACAGTGGCCCTATGCAGGCTAGTAGTGGCTCTGGTACCACATTACTTATTTACATATCCTTATTCCCCCCACAAAAAGCCATTTGGCCTTAGGGACCTCATTCACTTTTTATCTTCAGGGCCTAGCAAACAAATTGTCATTAGATCCAGCACAGAATATGGTATAATAATCTTACCTATTCATATCCACTGCTTTCACAATTTACTATGCATTTTTTTTCTTTTTCCTTCTGTTTATTTTTGTCCTTAAGAGACAGGATTTTTCTCTATTGCCCAGGCTGGAGTGCAGTGAGGAGATCATAGCTCAGTGTAGCCTCAAATTCATGGGCTCAAGCAGTCCTCCCTCAGCCTTCTGAGAAGCTGGGGCTACAGGTGCACACCACCACACCAGGCTATTTTTTTTTTTTTTTTCTAGAGGCAAAGTTTCGCTATGTTGCCCAGGCTGGTCTCGAATTCCAGGCCTCAGGTGATCTTCCTACCTTGGCCTTCCAAAGTGCTGGGATTACAGGCGTGAGCCACCGTGCCTAACCTACATTTTTATATTTATTATTTTTTTCTGATTAACAATAAAGCTAGGTTAGTAGCTACCTGGGAAGCGGAGGAAGTCGATTTTTACATTCACTTTTAAATAAACTTTTAAATTCCACCTTACCACATGAGAAATTCCACCTTACCACAATTGTCTCCCTAACATGTCTTTGGACTACCTCTGTTTCTCTAAGTTATTGTTTTTTTCTGGTGTCTGAATTAAGTTGGGGACGGATTTGGGGGATATTTGAGTAGCACTTTATCTAGAGTTGCTTGCACAAAAGCTGAGTAGGAGCATAGCCCTAATGAGTTCGCATTACACAAACAGGTCCCTGTTTGCTGAGAGTGAAATTCCTCTATTATTTTCTTAAAACCTGTTTTGCTAAGGTTATAAAGTGGCCCAGCTGCATTCTACCTTTAACTCCAAACTGTTCTCTTAAATATGTACCTGGCAGAACTGAGAGCACATTGTGTTTTGCATCTTGTAAGTATCTAACCTACCCCCCAAGGGAGATATTCTCTATGGGAATCACACCTCAGAAAAGAAAATAATATACTTCCTCCTACCTCTCTCATTGTTCGCAGGCTCATATTCTCCAAACCTCTACCTCATTTTTCTTCTTGTGCTCTGTGGTTCCTACTCTCAAATTTTCTCTCTCTGTCTGTATCCTTCTGTCTCTGACACACACACACACACACACACACACACACATACACCTGTCTTTCTAGTCAGAGCTGTTTCTGTGTTCCTGTTCAAGCTCCATTGTTTTTAACCTCATCGTTCCAGTCCGCCTTCCCTTTTCTTCACTTGAATTAGCTTCTTCATATTGTGCATGGATAAATGCACAGAATTATTTGAGTGCACTGTTAGCTCTTAGCTTCAGAAAGGATTCAGAAATTAGAGGAGTGATCGGGGAGCCAGCTCTGAAGCCACAAATTGGAAGGCACTAAGAGATGAGTGGATGTGTAATACCATATTTGGGAGAAGGAGGATGGAGAGCTATATGTTCGGTTAAGGATGGGCATGGACAAGCCTGCTAGGTCTTTCTTGCTTTTGGTCCACAAACTGGTGTCAAATCCTGGAAACTGTATAAAGATTTAGTATTTATTATTATTTCAAAAACATTTCAACTCTGGTATGTCCAGGCAGCCTATCTCTGCATGGTAAAGGCCTGGGAACCAACCTATGGATTAAAAAAAAATATGTACTTTTATAGTTTTATAGTTTCTAGGAAAAAAGTTCAGATTATATCTTCCTAGGTAGATATTTTATAGAAATTTACATCCAGGTTTATACCACAGTAAATCTCTAAGTGACAGATTTCAAGGAAACCCCCTGAATAGTTGGATTACTGTTTTCTTGCAGCTAAAAATTTTTGATTATGTGCCCAAACCAAAACAAAAGATTGCATTTAGCTTCCTCGATGAGAATTTCTGAAACCAAATACAAATGAAACCACAGGAGGAAAGATAAGGACTCACAAGTTTATGAAACTTGTTAATGGGACTTTAACTCCCTCTTAGACTCGCTCTCACTCAACTTTCTTATTCCATTTGATATATTTTATTTTACATTATTTTGAAAAGCAAAACGAAACATTGGGGGATATGTTCCATTTTGGATATAGAATTATTTTGAGAATTGTAGGAAAATCATTGTATATTTAGAATTACACGTGTCCTACAAAATTTGTCCTCATACATTTATTCATCCATTTAGCAAATCTTTTTTAATATCTGTCATGTTAGGTACTCTTCTGTACACCTGTGATACACCAGTAAGCGAAGCTGACAAAATTCTTTGCCCTTATACTGCTTCTATTCTGGGAACAGGGGCTGTGAATAAACAAATAAAGCCTGTCATATTGTGGTCAGATTGTGGTCAGATTATGGTAAGTGGGCCAAGTGTGGAAGGAAGTCAGGGAGCAGGCCTTGCAGATACCTGAGGGAGGAACCTCTAAGGGATAGTGAGATGGGGGGTTATCTGGCAAGGATGGGAGCAGCTTGCAGGCAATGCAGCATAGTGTGGTGTGGAGTGAGGGGACTGGAAGTAGGGCAGGGGCCCTAGGTCATGGTGAAGACCTTTACTTTCCATCTGAGTGGGATTGTTATGGACTGAATGTTTGTGCCCACCTCCCCAATTCATATGTTGAAGTTCAAATCCCCAATGCGATGGAATTTAGAGATAGGGCCTTTGAGAGGTAATTAGATTTAGATGAGATCATGAAGGTGGGACCTCCTTGATAGCATGAGTATTTTTATAAGAAGAGGAAGTGACTAGAGCTCTCTCTCCACGATTTGAGTTCACAGTGACAAGGGGGCCATCTATCTGTAAGCCAGGAAGCAGGTCTTCACCTGAAACCAAATTTGCCTGTACCTTGATCTTGGACTTCCCAGCCTCCGGAACTGTGAGAAATAAATATCTGTTGTGTAAGCCACCTGTCTAATGGTGTTTTGTTATGGCAGTCTGAGTAGATTATTAAGGATAGGAAGGCTTCAGCAAGTTCTGAAGAGAGGAGTGAGCTGATCTGACTTCTTGTTGAAGAGGATCACTCTAGCTGCTATGCTGCAAGAGGACTGCAAGGGCCAAAGCAGAGGCTGGAAGACCTGCTAAGAGACAGTTGCAGTAATCGGTGGCTTGAATTGAGGTGGCAGCAATGCAGATAGAACACTGTGGTCAGATGCAGGATGTGCTTTGAAAGTAGAGCTGAAAGTACTGGTAGATTGGATATGAGTTATTATAGACAGAGAGGTCAAGGATAAATCCAGAGAAACTGTGAGGATAGAGTTGTCTCAGTGGAGGTGGGCACAGCTGGGAGTGAGGTAGAATGTTGTGATGGGAAGATGAAAGGATTTGTTACCGGCACATTAATCTTAAAATGCCTATTAGACTTCTGAGTTGGAGATGCCAAAGAAGTCATTGGATGTGAGTCTGAAATCTGGTAGAGAGTTCAGGGTTGGGAATATAAAATCAGAAGTTGACAGCATGCAGCAGGAATGTTATTTAAAATATTTGACAACCGGTATGACTTGAGAACCAACCAATCAAAGCAGATGCCTGCCTTAACAACAGGCATGGCTGTACAGCTCCTATCAGCAGGCTGTCAGTCCAACATGCACTTGCATTTGCTAAAACATATCCTTGCTACATTGGTCATTCTCAACCTTTACAGATAAACTACAAACTTTATCAATATACCATAAATGCAGATTACCCATTAAAACCAAAAAGGCACCAACTAGAGAGCATAAGCAGGGAATATTTATTTTCTCCACTAGTATATTTCTCCACTCCCTAATTCACATTATGCCCACTGTATTTTCTTGTAAGGGTTAAGTACAAGTATTTAACATACTAACATATTTGTGAAGGCCAGGGACTAGTTTGAAAGTACCAGCTTTCAAGTACAATGGACTTGTATTTGAGTCCTGGATTCTCCATTGTACTATCTGTTTTTGCAGAAATAAGCCCCTTTTCCTTCCTTTATCTGAAAATAAATCTGTAAAGCTGGAAATAAGACTACCTTACATTGTTATAAGGATTAGAAATTCTATATATAAAGGATCTATTACAGTGCCCATTAATTGTAGTACAATTTCCCACCCAAATTGTAGGATTTTAGAGCTTGAAAAGACCTTAACTTGGCTTGTGTTCTTAATAATAACTGGTCAAATTATTATAATATATTACACAATATATGTTGGATTTAGGCTGTAAGCTACATTCAGAAATGCTTGGGCATAAATAAATATGTGCTCTCTTGGACACCCTATTTACCAGGAGGAAGTGTAAGTGGTTATCAAAGGAAAGAATGATTTTGATTAGTTCTTTCTCATAGGTCAGATTGTAAAATCCCAGCAAAAAGTGCTTTTGCATACAGCATTAGCAATCAATTATATCTTTATGTAATATTTGCCTATGACACCAAGTGACTTGCTAACCCCTCATTTTTGTTGATAACCTCTCATAGGACAAAAATTACATTGCCGCCTTGCTCTGATATTTCAGGGTTGAGCTGGTGTACTATTTTGTGAGGATAATTACAAGGCTAGGTAATGCATATTGTAGGTAACGAGAGTCTGGCCTTCTAGGCTTCCAAAGATCCTATACATTCAAGTCCTTGGTACCTCTGTATTCTGGACAGATCTGGGGAGAATGCCTTGGCTGCATTTGCAGATAGATAGTAATGTAAGTTCCATGAGGTTTTGTTTCATGACTGTTTGTTTACTTTTGATTCCCCAATACCTAGAAAGTCTCCTGGCACAGAATCAATGCCCAAGAAATAGATGTCAAATTAATATGTAGAAACAAAAATGCTGTAGTGCTAATTGTACCTCAGTATCATATGGAATTTTGAGGGAAGCAGACACTGAATGAATATCTTATTTCTGTGAAAGCAGCTTGTAATTGATTTACAAATGTCATTCCTTGGAGCTGTGACTGCCAGCATTGGACTTGGTGTCCTTTTATGCTCAATAATGCTTTTTCCTTCTCCTCATTAAATTCTGGATTTTTCTTACCTACTTTTCTGTCCCCACCAAAGAAATAGATAAAATACCATGCTCTTCATTTTATTGGTGGGTCAATATTAATTGCCCAATTCTGTCTTTGCTTTGAAAGAATTCTTGCCTAAGAGGTCTCTCTCTCCATAAAGTCGATACCTTTTCCAGTTTCCCAGACAAGGCTGAATAAATATGTCAGAACCTAGCAGAGGACAGGACTATGAATGATTCAAAACTGTCTATTCCCTACAACATGTAAATGAAAATATGGACAGCTGTAGAGGATCAGAATAGGGGAGAAGGAACAGGGAAACCTGGAAGGCTGCTCTTTTGTGAACAACAGTCTGGAAGGTTGGGAAATGATTTTCAGTGTTTTGTGGGACTGTACCACAGATTGGACTATGCCATCTACTTATGCTAAAAAGCACAAAAGTCTTTTAAAAGCAAAGGTAGACAAAAGTCTTTTAAAAGCAAGTAAAGACATTCTCCAGAAATATTTTTAATAATACATGCACAGTAATGCTGTTCTTTTCAACTATTATGTGGCTGTAAGTTTTTGAACCTAATTCTTCAAATTATAACAACTACTAAAGATTTATCAAATGTAAATCTTGTGCCAGGCATGATGCTCAACCCTCTGATGGATTGTCTTGTTTAGCAGACACAGTAACCTCCTGAGCTAGCACATTGTATTATGTACATTCTTACAAATTGAGGGAAAGAAGGCAGAGATGCTAAGCACTTTGCCCACAGTTACCCAGTAAGTGGCTGAGCTGGTACTGCATGCCAGGCATCCTGCCTGTGGAGCCACCAGTCATTTCTGTACTATCTCAGTGACAGCTATGGAGGCCTAGGATTATTTTATTTATCCTATTGGAAATGACAGTTGCAGCAATGACTAAATATACTGTGACATTAATTCCCCCTGGAAGTGTAATTTGATTATGTTTGGTAAACTGAATGAGTGCCTGATCTCTATGAATGCAACTTTTAATTGATTTACAAATTACATTATTTGCAGCAGTGACTGCTGGTATTGGACTTGGTGTCCTTTTGCACTGTATGTTGCTGTTGTTTTCTTTCCTGCATTGACATTGTTTTCTGTATTAAGCTGCCTGAATCATGTCCTTTGAAAATATTAATACCTTTCTGAAGAAAACCAAGGAATTGTGGTAACTCCATGGTGAGGTAGCCTTTGAGTGAAAATAACCAAAAATTACCTGCAGTGGGAATTACCTTTTGGTTATTGTGCATAAAAATGGCAGAGATAGATAAATGGATAGGTAGATAATGTTTTTGTAAATTTATTTGTGTACATAGATAATCTCACAATGCATGAAGACTCTTAACATATAGGCCTTTTAATGGCTACATTTAGTTTCCTCGTATTGATTTACTTGCAAATTTTCTAATATATTCTTCAGTAGAATTTACTTTATAGCTTTATGTCCAGATTATCTTGGCTTTTGCCTTTGGATGACAAAACAACTATTCCTTCATTTAAAGCAGATAGTTAAGGAAACAAATTACCTTTTGAAAACCTAAGGCTGACTTTATGCCTAGGAATAGATTATTTCTCAATCCTAGGGAAATATGCATTGAACATTATTTTATGATGCTTCTTAGTACTTTGAGATTCAGTTCAAGCTGACGAGGACCTAAGTATTGGATCTGAAACTGCTCAGATTCTGTTCTGTTTCTCCCTGAAAGCACCTGTCAGTGTCTACAGACTTTGAAACCAAGATTTAACAGGGTAATGTTTACTGACTATATTATGCTACATTACGTATAATAGTATGACAGGACAATGACTTACAGGTCATATGAATATTATTAGCTCTCTCTGCTTCCTTTGCTTTTTTTTTTTTTTTTTTTAAACTGAGCTACTGCACTCCAGCCTGGCAGAGTATCTCTCTATGGGGTATCACCCAGGCTGAAGTGCAGTAGCACAATCAAATAATACACACACATGGGCCGGGCGTGGTGGCTCACACCTGTAATCCAAGCACTTTGGGAGGCTGAGGCAGGTGGATCACCTGAGGTCAGGGGTTCGAGACCAGCCTGACCAACATGGCGAAACCCTGTTTCTACTAAAATTACAAAATTAGCTGGGAGTGGTGGTGCATGCCTGCAATTCCAGCTACTTGGGAGGCTGAGGCAGGAGAATCGCTTAAACCCAGGAGACAGAGGTTGCAGTGAGCCGAGATTGTGCCATTGCACTCCAGCCTGGACAACAGTGAAACTCCATATCAAATAATAATAATAATAATAATGATAATACACACACATATAGAATGAGAGGGAATTTATAAGAAGTTTGATAATTTATTGTTTTGGATTTGGAGAATGTTTCCACTTAGATCAGGAACCTCTCTATTCACATCATATAGGCTTTGATTGGATAATAAGTGATAGCAAGTACTGTTCGCCTGTAACTTCTTAAGCCAAAGCTCCTGAGGGAGGATCATAAATACATATGCCTATTATCTTCCCAATTCTACATAATACTGTTTCAACTAACCAAAGCAGGCTTGTATCTACAATTTCATCATTGGAGTCCCTATTCTCTTACATTTTCCTTCAAAACTTTCAAGTGTATATAAACTCTATAAGGACACATTATTTTCACCATCATAGTAGTAAAGCATGGTCATCATCCAGAACACTTGTTTCTTCACTTAGTGTTGACATGTATCTACTTTCTGAATTAATTTTCAGGTTTTGTTGCTAATTGCAAGCAGATTTATGGTGCCACATTTTTACCACTGCACCCTGTGCTCATTGATCTCCCTGAAGCTCTAGTTCAGTTCCAACCTAATGAAAAGCAAATAGATGCCAACGACAATATTTACCCAGTTAACATTTTGGTTTTGGTCTGGGTCATCCTTCCGAGGCATATCACTTGCTGTTTTGTATGTTAGTGTGTAGGGAGGAGGCGATGTGTTCCAGAAGCCCTCCATCTAATGGGCAATAACTCACAAAATCACTAGCTAGCAGATTCTCACAGTTAAAGGGGGAATGTTCATTGAATATTGGAAATGTCAACTGCAGCCTGTCTGGATGATGTTTAAAATTATCAATGTACCACTTTCAACATAATAATTCCCTACATTTTCTTCGCTTTATTTTTTATTTTAATTTAAAAAAAATGGAGACGAGGTTTTGCCATGTTGCCCAGGCTGGTCTCAAACTCCTGGGCTCAAGTGGTCCTCCTGCCTTGGCCTCCAAAGGTGCTAGGATTACAAGCGTGAGCTACCATACTCAGTCTACAATCTCAGCTGAACCGTTCTCTGCTCACAAATAGCACTAGTGATAGGAGATAAGAAGAGGTGATCTTTGAATGGCCTAATATAAAAGACCATCACAGACTTTAGAATACCATTTGTGGCTCTGGTTTAAATGAATAGATAGCCCCTGGACTCCATTAGTACAACCGAGGGGCTGGATTGTAATTGTTTTCTGAAGTCCCTGTCACTTCTGAAATTCTGAGATTTGATTTTTTTTAATATGTCGTGATCCATGATATATTACATAAAATGCTAATATGCTAGACAATTGTCATATCCATAGTATTTGAGTAGACTTTCTAAATTCATGAAATTACAACACTCTGAGTTATGTCTTAGCAACTTAGAAGTCAGAAGTCAAATTTCTAGTCTTTCTTGCAGCCAGGGTGCAGGCATGTTACTAGGCTTGTAGACTTGTCCGATCTAACAGATGTTTGCCATACTTCATTTGGGGAGTCATCAGTGTCAGAAGGTAGATTTTGCACAGACTTTCCATTTTTCGCAGTGAATGTGGTGGTAGAGGGCTATGGTTTGAGGAGTCAGCAGTATATTTAATTTTTGATATGAAAGTGGCATTGGACCTGGTGGCATTGGCAGTTGGCATATATTATTGGTATTAATTGCATCAGATGTAGCGGCAGCTGTTTTTCCATCAGGCTAGTTCCGGAGCTTAGTCTTGGGACTTTTTTTCTGGAAACTTATTCCCAAGCCCTCCCAACAATTCTGGAAGCTATTCAATATTGGCTTAATAAATTTATTAGAATTGATGGAGTATACCCAAGTGTTTGCAGTCAACAGTCCTAAGAACCCTGACTGAACAAATGTGCAAGTGATTTTTCTCAAAGACCACATAACCCCAGGTCTAATAATTCATTAATTTTAGTGAGAATGAATGAATGAACAAAGTAGAAAACTAGCCATAAATATGCATTTGCAAAACCTCTGATCAGGTGTAAGGAAACATTCATTGATAATGTTTCTCAAGGCATTTTTAAAAACTATTTTATTTTATGCTTTGTCCTCCATGCCCAAAGAACTCAACTCTGTATAAACAGTTCTCTTCATTGAAAATAACTACACATTCATTTTTTGCTACCTAACAAATGGATATTGTAGTATAGTGATTTGAATTAGATGTGAATAGGAAGAAAGATAAAAGTGAAGCTAAGTAAAATGTTGCATTTATGTCTGAATTCCCTGGTCTCTGGATTATATGAGCCTGATTCATCATACTGCTAAATTAAATTGCCCTTCTTAATCAATATCCTAAATCTCCACTGAAGAGAGTTTTTTTTTAAAACATTGTGAATTATACATTATTTCCTGTATGTAAGGCTGCCCAAAGTTGGAGTTGAAAGCTATCACAATAGAATAATAGAATGGAGAATTTGTTTTTCCCTCCCTTTCTATTTTTTTTTTTACCAAGCACATAGTCCAATTGACAAGAGTAAATTTATTTGATATATATTATCAGCCAAGGAACTTGAGATGAAATTTTTTTTCACTGCCAAATCAATTCACTACTAGCAATGAGGCCCCAAACTGGGAGAGATATAACAAATACTGTTGTCTAGATTTTTTCAAACTGTGCATTATGACCCTTTAATGACCACTAAATATAGTGAGATAAATTTCATTAAATGTCAGAGTATATTACATGTAGTAAGATTAAGTATTGTTCTCTGTAACTTATGTTTTAGTTATGTATGTATATATATTATTTGTTTATATATGTATTGAGTCACTGTATGGAATGTAATATTTACTGAAAGTTATTTCTTATTTTAAAAAGTTTAAAAACCAGAAATTTACCTTTTGTCAGTTAATGCCATGTTTCTTTAAAAAAGTATTAAAAATTTTTTGAGTCTATTTTTGATTTTCAAAATTGACTATGGCAAAAATGGTTACTCAGAAATTGTTATTACCTTAGCTTCTTGGAGTTTCTGATACAAATTTATTTATTCAGATGATTTGATTACATTAGTAGTTTCTAAAAGGTTTTCTGAGGCTCTGTCCAATGGGTAGTTCTGTTCAGCCTGATACTTAGCACAGTTTCTTCCTCATTATTCTTTGTGTTTAATGAATTATATAATTGAAGGAATATGCTGCAGATAAAAACCATTAGTCCCTTAATTCCAGTGCACTGCTGAGTTATATGTGTATTTTTTACTGTTTAGGTATTTTGTTCAATTCTAGAAATAAATATTATTTACATTGGTGGAAATCTTCTTCCAACTGGGCTTGGCATTGTTGGTGCAGTTTGGCTTTGTATTACTGGCAACTTGAAGCAAGAGGACCAGGTACAGCAGCTCTTTTTCCTGTTCACAGATTGTTCAGCCAAACCTTCAACTTAGTTCAAAAGCATTTTTGTTTAGGAGTTATTAAAAATAGAAACTTTTCCAAATGATACTGATATCATTTTATTTTCTATGATTTTATTGTCCTTAAAAGAAGGAAAAAAAATCACCTTTACCATCAACAGGGCATTCTTTTCATTTTTCATTACATAATACAAGACTTTCTTTTACACCCTTTTTATTTACGTGCATCATCTTCAGAGAGCTGTTTTTGCCAGGGAGCCCCAAATATGTCATGAAATGATGAATAATTTTAATGCCCAGAGGCTTTGTACCAGGAAAGATAAGTCCTTTGAGAGGATCAGAGAGTATGATAGATATCAAAATCACTTCAAACTTCACTCTTTCACGGCAGGAATCCAGAAGAAAGGTCACCCAGACTTCTGATTTTACTGTGCATTTTTAAATATAATTTTCACGTTAATGTTAATTATAGCTTATATTAATATTAAAGATTGCTTTTTAAAATTAACAAGGCTGTATTTCTTATTCCTTTTCTATTTCTTTTTTATTTCCTTTCCTGAATGGAAGCCAATCTTCTAGTAGGTTATAAACTGTAGTGTAATTTGCTAATGTAGTCTCTAACACAGTATCATAATTTGTAGCTCTTTTAGTAGTGTTTATAATTCATGCAATATTAAATATTTAGAAAGGTCGTATCTACAAAATGCAAACTTATAAAGTAGATTGATTAGGTGGTAATTGATTTATTAAAAATTTCATGAATGGTTAACCACATAGATTTGATTTCCTCATCTACAGTTAAGTATTTGTGTTTATTAATCAACAGTATCTTGATAGTAGTTCTAAAGAGCAGATAAATATAATTAAAGGGCTAAGAGCCATGATCAGTTGATAAGAAATAAATACAGTTGATCTTCATTATTTGCAGTTTCTGTAACTGCAAGTTTGCCTGCTCTTGGAAAATTTATTTGTAATCCCATCTGTACTTGAAGCCCTTTGGTGGTCACTCATGGACCTTCACAGACATGCAGAGCAGCAAGATGTTTGAGTCACATTGTGTGCATATGTGTACCCAGCTAAGGTCTAATAAGGCCCCACTTTGCCTTCATGTTTAAGCTTTTATAAACACTAAGCAAATGCCCTTTTCACCATCTATGTAATGCCACGTTTTGGTGCTTTTCCTTGCTAATTTTCCTGTTTAAAATGGCCCCCAAATATAAAGCTGCAGTGTTGTCTAGAGTTCCTAAGCTCAAGAAGGTTGTGATGTGCCTTATGGAAAACACACATCTTTTCCACACACACTTATCTGTGTGTTAGATAAGCTTCACTGATGCATGAGTTATAGTGCCTTTTACTGTGGGTTCAATGTCAATGAATCAACAATGTGTATCAATTAAGATCTCTTTAAACAGAAACACACATAAAACTAGGTTATATATTGATTAGTTGACAGAAATGTTGTGACTAGGGGCTTGCAGGAAACTAACCCTGTATTTCCCCCAAGAACAGTGGTTTAATATATTGCTTATTCAATGTTCATGATGACTTTATAGAACATAACTAGTGCAGATAATAAGAATCACCTGTATTAAGAAGTCCAAAATTTATTACAGTGAAATGTAATGGAAAAATGATATAAATTGAAAGAATCAAATTAACCTTCACTTATAGAGGAACACATTTCTATATAGAGATGCAACCATCCATTAGTGGGATAATATCATTATTTTCAAAGGTATTTTTTCTCTACTTTTTTTCACTTCAAAGAGAGCATCATAAGACAGTCAATGATTAAAGGGAAATGATAGAAATTTTACATGTATAGTTTGCTGCTTTATTCATGTATAAAACAAGCCTATTATTTAAAAACATTTTTACAAATCTCTATGAAAAATCTTAATTCTTCATTTGTATAGTGAATAAAAGTGAACCTAAGTAAAATGTTGAATTTATGTCTGAATTCCCTGGTCTCTGGATTATATGAGCCTGATTCACCATACTGCTAAATTAAATTGCCCTTCTTTACCAATATCCTAAATCTCCACTGAAGAGAGTTTTTTTTTTTTTGAACACTGTGAATTATACATCATCATTATGAGAAATGTTGTTTAAAGTTAGATGCTGGTGGATTGTTCCGGTTGAAGAAAACAGCTGAGACCCATCTAACTGAACCCTTCTATTTGCCTGCAAGGAATGGAGGCCCAGATCCACTGTCTACTTTGCCAAGATTGGAGAGCAAGCTATTGGTAGTCAGGGCCTAAACCAACACTTCCTGATCCAGTCAAGTGCTTCTGTTCTTCCTTGGGCTATCCATTCTCTGAAACCCTATTGTCCCACGTGGTAAAGTAACTGCCTAGTATGAAATGATTTATTTCATATAATATTTATTCATAACAAATGTATCAACTTTATTTAATGCAAAATTTAAAACAAATGTTTAATTATAATTTTCCTTAATGTAATTTAATAATAACAATAGTATACAACATTCATGCAGGTTTAGAGCTCTTGCTCTCAAACACAACATGTAATGTTCTGATACCTAGTTTTAAAGTGCTATATTCAAGTAGGCCAAGAGTAGATTTCATCCACTAAAGAATGAATTTGTTTTTCTTGATTTCTCCATTAGATGATAAATTTGGCATCTCCAATTTACTTCCATCTTTTCAACCTGTTACACCTCTATCTTCATATATTCCAGTATACCAGTTACTGAGGACATTGACATCATTCATTATTCCTCTCCTCTCACATCCCACTCTGTCATCAGTTCCTGTCTGCTCTACTTTCAAAATGTATTCAGAATCTGATCTCATTGTACCTTTGGTGTCACCATCCTGGTTTGAAACTCTGTTATCTTTTACCGGACTTTTTTTTTTTTTTTTGAGATGATATCTCACTCTGTCACCCAGGCTGGAGTGCAGTGGCGCAATCTCGGCCCACTACAACCCCCACCTCCTGGGTTCAAGCGATTCTCCCACCTTAGCCTCTAGAGTGGCTGGGATTACATCACCTGACTTTTTACATGCATGTTTCTATGTTTCTACCTTTGCTTCCTTACAGTGTATTTTCAACACATCAGTCACGGATGTGTTCTTAAAACAAGCAGAGCACATCACCCTCTCCTCAGAACTCTACAGTGAATTCCCATCTAGCTCAGAGGAAGGGCCAAAGCCTTTAATAATAGCATACTCCAAGGCTCTGTATAACCCCTCATATTCACACCCCCGATACTCACACCTCTGATCTCATCTCCTACTGCCTTCTCCCCTGTTCACTCTTCTACAGACACAGTTTCTCAAACTGGTCAAGTAAAGTCTTGCTATAGGATCTTTGTATTTGCTTTTGCCTATCTTCCATATGATCTTCCCTGAGGCATCTCCATGGCTTACACTATTCATTTCCTTCTGGTCCCTTCTTAAAATTCACCTTATCAGTGATGCTTTTCCCAAATACCCTTTCTTTCCCTTCTTCTGGTACTCACTTCCCTCTTACCCTGCTTTATTGTTTTTCAGAGCACTTATCACTTTCCTATGTATATATTCACCTATTTGCTTAATATTGATCAGTCTTCTCATATTTGCACATAAGCTTTGTGAGGTCAGGCACGTTATTTTGTTTCGTGCTTTATTCTTAGTACCTATAATATTTTGCCCAGTGTAGGAACTCAATAAATATTCACTGGAAGAATAAGGAATTTATCACCAATGACTATTTATTGAGTGCCTGCTCCCTGTCTTCGACATTCCATGAATTAAAGAAGTATGTACATGTAACTAGAAGATAAGTCTGATCCTGCTGCTACCTCCTGTGACTGCTCCATTGATCATCAGACATCTGGCTGACTAGGCAGGTAGTCTCTTCCAACTGATTCCATGTGCTTGGTCAGAAAGAAGAGAAGACTTTGCTTCTATCAAGGACATACATAAAACTTCAGAACAAGGCAAGGTTGGATAACTATTATTGTAGCTAAAAGGATGTTAAATTTTGTATAAAGTTGAAAGTCAGCTTTCTCTGCAATTCTTATGGTGCCTATTTGTTGATTATAGGTTACCATGTGTCCAAAGTTTGGACTTTCCATTTATTTTCTAATTACAAAAATATGGGCTTATCATTCACCAGAGATGATTTGGTTTAAGAGACTGACTCAGCCTAAAACAACCCACTGATACACTGATACACCAATCCCTTTAGTCCTTCAACGCAGTTTCTTATGTATGCCAGAATATACTAGCCACAGTAAATACAGAGACCAGAAGTACACCACCAGATTTTACAGACCACAGTTCCTTTTAGGGTACTACCGTGTTTACTGCTCATGTGTTGTCTCACTTATATGAAAGTTCACATAAGAAGGCAGGTTAAGAACAGAAAGTTACTTAATATATATAAAGTCAGAGCAAAGGAATATGCCCACCTTTCCTGCCAAGTGAGCAAGAATGTTCATTGTAACTGATTAAGGCATATAAGTACGACAGCAAATACTTATTTTCCATTTGTCTATTTTTTTGCCAATTAGCAAAAATATTATCTTATACGAAGCATGTTATAAGGCGATCGAAAAGATTCAAGTTTGTTTGCTTATTTTTTCTAGAACTTATATTCAAGACATCTTTCCATGGTACATCTTGGCTGTGGATGGAAATTTGACATACTTTTTATTTTCTTTACCTGTTACATATCAAATCTTAGGATGTATTACTTCCAAGGTGGTTAAACTTCTTCAAGATTGACTGAGTCTCCTATTTTCTTTAAATTTACTAGAAGGAAGGCCCCAAGAACTACAGAAAATAGAAGGAAAATCTGCATTGAGCCATGAACTGTGAGCAGCTGGCATTTAAGCATGAAGTGTAGGGTTTCAATGGTAGGGACTGGAGTAGGCAGCATTCCAGGAAAGGGTCTCAGAGGTCAGAAACAATAGATTATCAGTTAAATACTTCTGGACCAAAGAAGACCTTGAAATCCTGGCTCGGTGATGTATACGCATTTAATACACAATGAGAAGCTCCTTGAGGGTGAGTGAGAGTGATAGGGCTGAAGAACAGGAGACAGAAGATAATTCAAATGTCCTTACACAGAAGACTGATTATGTAGATCATGGTACATTCATATAACATTATATATTTACTAATTAAAACATAACACACACACACACACACACACACACACACACACAGTACCGCATAACAATGTTTCAGTTAACAACAGACTGCCTGCATTGAGGATGGTCAGATAATACCATATTTTTACTGTTATCTTTTCTATGCTCAGATAAGCAGATGCTAACCATTATGTTAACAGTTGTTGCTTATTCAGTACAGCAACATACTGTGCAGGTTTGTGGCCTAGGAGAAATAGACTACCATATAGGCTAGGTGTGTAGTAGGCTATACCATCTAGGTCTGTATAAGTACACTCTGATGTTTGCACAACAGTGTCACCTAACAACATTTCTCAGCATGTATCTCTGTAGTTAAGTGACACATGCTATAAGTGTTTGTGTCTGTGTGTGTGTGTGTGTGTGTGTGTATATATACACATCATGATAGATCATTGATCATCATTAATCTGTAGTCATTATTATTTACAAAATACTTTATATTTTATTTTTTATAAAATACTTATTAGAGAATACTTTACTAATGAAAGAACTAGCAAGATGGCAAAGCCAGTTCAAAAAAAGTGTAGGAGTTACAGAAATATTCATAGTCACTGAAAGAAAGAATGCTAGGATGTAATTGCCATAAAACTAAACTGGTTATTGCTTTACAGGCAACAAGGGTATAAAAAGAATCATTTGCAGCATCATCAGTTTTCTTAATCCAGAAGTTGGCAAACTTTTTTTGTAAAGGAGTAAATTTTTTAGGCTTTGTGGGCCATATAAGTTCTCTGTTATGTATCCTTATGCTCATGGACTATATAAAAACACTCTCCTATCCCAGTTTGGCCCACAGACCATGGTTTGCAGACTCCTGATTAAAGCCTAATCAATAGCAAATAAAACAAAGTAAAGATACCTATTCTAGAGAATTAGATAATCCTCAGGTGAATCAGTTAAACAGTGTTTCGTCATGTCATTCAACGGACATGTATTCTTTTGGCCATTTGCAGGTTTTGAATATGGAGATACATATTTATATATTTTTGAGGCAGGGTTTCATTGTCACCCAGGTTGGAGCGCAGTGGTACAAACATGGCTCACTGTAGCCTTGAGCTCTTGAGTTCAAACGATTTTCCTTCTTCAGCCTCCCATGTAGCTGAAACGAAAGGCATGCAACACCATGTCCGGCTTTTAAAAAATGTTTTGTAGAGATGCCGGGCTGGTCTCGAACTCCTGGGCTCAAGCAATACTTCTGCCTTAGCCTCCCAAAGCATTGGGATTACAGGCATAAGCCACTGTGCCCAGCTATATTATTTTTTTCTTAACAAAGATGCCTGCTGGAGGGAGCTGGAGGGGAAACAGTAAGGGAGAATGTGAAGGAATTTGAAGAGGTATAAGGCCTTGTGGGTGGGATAGCCACACTAACCTCTTTTCTAGGGGCTGTCCTGGTTTACTGGTATAAAAATTAATCACTCTCTTTCACTCTCAGAGTGTCCCAGTTTGGATGATACATGATAAATGGGGCATGTTAAGAAGTTTGGTCCTCAACGTAAAATTAATAGGAAGGGCTGACAAATTTTAAACTAGTCAAATGTGATATAATCAGATTTGCATTTTGAAAGGATTACTGCCTTGTTGGTAATGGATTTGAGGCAAAGGCACAGGGGATGTTAAATGGTTATTTACCAGGAAATTTGTCTTTCAGGTTAAACAATTTGTTAAACTTTCTCAATAGCAAGTTAATTTTGGAAAAAAGAAAAATCAGAAAATCTGTTGTTTGATGAAATCAGTTTGTCAGTGGATAAAGACTATTGATTTAGTAGTCCCATATAGGTGAAGACATTTCGTAGTTCATTTAGTTAAAACCTATCACTAGTTAGATTTGTTTGCGGCATAGTTATATTGTGTTCTTGTGCTTCCCTGGGCATGGATAATGAGAAGACTGTAAAATGAAACATGCTTTGCGGGATATGCCTTAGCTGCAAAGCCAATAATCCAGAATACAGAATTACAAAATTAGTGAGAGGATTTCATCTTAGTGACTGTGTGAGTGCTGAGATCACCATTCCTTGATTTGTTCACAGTTATATCCCCAGCAAATAACATTCAAGAAAATTTGCTGAGTGACTGAAAGAATGAACACCCCCTAGAACCTTATTTCTTATAATACTGTGCTCTGTCTTCTTAAAAATCTTAGGTACAACTATTCATAAAGCTACTCATTTATCCCATTGGCTTAGAATCTCTGAATGAAGACTCCAGTCAAGATTATAAACTTAAATATATTTTCCAAGAATCTTGGAACATATTTTCTATTAATGTTTTTTTGTTCAGGGTTGAAGGACAGTTTGACAAAATAGTTTGCTTAAGAATAGAGGTGGCAAAACCAATTTTCATCAAAAAAAGAATTAATGTCATATAGGTGTTTTTATTGAGAATAAATTTAAAATGTATCTTCTTTATTCATTTTTTACAGTATTTCATCTGGCATATAAGAACTAGAAAGAAAACTTGATTAAAATGCATATTCAGACCAAGTATGAAGATATAATATCTTTATATAATGAGTGAATAAAATGAGAGTAACTATTGATTGTTCTCTAAATAATTCAGATGCTATAAGTACAGGACATATGCATAAACACTTAAAATCACAAGCCGGGACAACATAGTAAGACCTCATCTCTACAAAAACAAAAAATTATCCATGTGTGGTGGTGCGTGCCTCTTGTAACTGGAAGGCTGAGATGGGAAGATGACTTGAGCCCAGGAGTTGGAGTCTGCAGTGAGCCTTGATCATACCACCACACTCCAGCCTGGGTAACAGAGCAAGACTCTGTCTCAAAAAAATAAAAAATATGTAAAATCAAAATCACACTTTAATAAGATTTAGAACCTTTGGAAATATAATAGTAATAAAATACCAAAAATTATATTTCTTAAATTTGGTTCATAAAAACATAATTTACTTAAAAATATCTCTTCTAGCAGGGTGTGGTGGCTTACGCCTGTAATCCCAGCACTTTGGGAGGCCAAGGCAGGTGGATCACAAGGTCAAGAGATCGAGACCATCCTGGCTAACATGGTGAAATCCTGTCTCTACTAAAAATACAAAAATTAGCTGGGCATGTAGGCGCATGCCTGTAGTTCCAGCTACTCAGGAGGCTGAGAGAGAGGAGAATTGCTTAAACCTGGGAGACGGAGGTTGCAGTGAGTCAAGATCATGCCACAGCACTCCAGCCTGGTGACAGAGTGAGACTGTCTCAAAAAAAAAAAAAAAAAAAAACAAAACTTTCGTAAAAAAATATGAAAGTTTACCAAGTTTGAATCTTAAGCAATTTTAGTAACTGTTGGGTTAATGCCTAGACTGTGAGAAAGTTGCCAACTTTTCACACTTTTCGTTAGTCTTCTTTTTCCCTTTAATTGTACAGTAATAAATCTGGTATAATATTTGCAAACTGCCCCCTGTTGTCTAGTAATCTCTGTTCGTTTCTTCTTGTGCTGACTGCAGTCTGACTCTCGAGTGAGCTGCTTTATCTGCAGCACCTGGAGGTGTTGGCTGGGCTGTTTTCTTGGGCCTCTACATACCACAGAACCAGGGGATGGACAGGTGTTTTCTTGCTCTTCACTGCTTTTAAAAGACCATAGTTAACACCTCCTCCCTCAATATCCCCTACCTCCATCCTTACCCAACCCTATCTCTGAGAAACACTTCCTTAGATTATAACATCCAGCATTCTTAGTGCAGCAGTTTTCTATCATTCTCTTGGTAATTCCCATCATTTGTTGTATTATATAGTAACTGACTTACTACGTTCTCTCCTTTCCACTTCCGCCATCATTCTTAATGGCTTTAGTTAGCCACATAGATTATGCATGCCAAACTCTGGCCTCTCAGCACCTATATTCTCTCTTTCAGCAATCTTACCCTCTACTCCAGCGGTCAACAGGCTTTTTCTGTAAAGGGGTTTGTATTTTCAGTTTTCTAGACATGTCTTTGTTGCAATTATTAAACAATGCAGTCCTAGCTTTGTACCAACATAGATAATACATAAACAAATTGATGTGGCTATGTTCCAAAAAAAAAATCTTTATTTACAAAAATGAATACTCTGAAAACCTGCTTAGGGACTTAAAACAGATGAGGCCTTGAGCCATGTGAATATCAGGGGAAAGAATTCCAGGCAGAGGAAACATCAAGTGCAAAGGCTCTGAGACAGGAGCTTGCCTGGAGTTCTCCAGAAGCAGCAAGGATGCCAATGAAGTTGGAGCACAGTGGGCCAGGGACGAGTAGTAGGAGAGGTTAGGGGGATAATGAGGGTAGGGGAGCAAGGGACCTTTTAGGCCATGAATGGAATTTGGGCTCTTACTCAGAGACAGTAAGTGGAGAGCCATTGGAGGATTCTGAACCTAAGGACAATAATCAGATTTAAGTTTTAACAGGATTGTTCTGGCTGCTATGGTAAAGACAGTGAGAGGGCAGGGTAGAAACATAGAAATGAGATAGGAGGCTACTGGACTTGCCATAGATCAGGCTTGTAACAGTAGAGGAGATGAAAAGTGGTCAGATTTTCTCTATATATGTATGTATATTCCATCTCGCCCTATTATATTTAGAAGGATTTGCTTTCAGATTAGATTTTGCTTTCACAGAAAGGGTCAAGAATTACGTTGGGGTTTTTATGAGCAACTGGAAAGTTGGAAGACCATGGATGAAGCAGGTTTTGCGGGGAAGATCACGAGTTCTTTGAGCTTGTTTGGTTTGAGATGTCTATGAGATAAGTGAGACAAGCAAATGCACCACACATTTGAGATGTCTCACATTCATTATAACTTCCTTGATTTCATGATAAATAGATAATTATTCTTTACTTTAGAAACATCATTGACCTAGGCTGAACTAATTGTTCTCTCGAAGGCTTAGATAAAAATATATTAGGTGCCTGTTAGATGCAGACTGGTGCCTGCAGCTATATTTACTAGTATTCTTCATTATTCCAATGGCATCTAATTCATGAGCAAGTTCATAAATAACTCCCATGTTTTTCCCAGATTGTGAGCCTAAGATTACAGAATGTATTTTTCATGTACTTCTTTTGCATATGTTATCCAGGAGAAATAAACTGATATTTTAAGTGCTTTCATCATAAAAATAGATATATAGAGGCAAATGTTATTGGATAATGTAATATTATAGTACAATATGTCTACAAGCCAGTTACATTGCATTTCTTAACATGTATTAAGATTTTAAACTCACAGATTTCCTGCTTATAGGACATATCAACTTTGGAAAAATGCAATAAATGAATTTTCAAAAAAGGAACTGAAAGATGAGAGCATTTGGGCTAGTGAGTCTCTAGGGAAAATACAGTTGCAAGTGTTAATATAATATGGTAGTAAGTTACAAAGAGAAGATGATCTAATAAGATTTTCCATTTACTATTCTCCAGGGGCTAGTGTTATAAAAGCAGCTCATCTGCTCAGTTAATTTTTTGAAGAGCATATTTTTAATTTGGCAAGATAAATGTTCTATGTTTTCTCTCTAGTTATTCATTAAAAACAATTCCAAAATAAAATGAAGTTAAAGTTTTAAACTTTAACTTGTTAGAGTGTTGAAGAGGTAAAACTCTTACACTTAGAGAATCATATTTAGCTTTGTATTGATAATAACTGTATTATTTATTTCCTATACTATTTGTTAGCCGTAATCATCCAGGAATGTAGAAATGTAAAAACTTAGAAAGGATCTTATAGGATCTTCTTAAAGGATCATCTAATCCAGTGCTTATCAAGTATTACGTACTGTGACCTAGAGTATAAAAAATGTTTTATGTCATGGCCCAGTGTATATTTTATAGATATATATATATATATATGTCTGTGTCTGTGTGTGGTGTGTGTGTGTATGTGTGTGTGTATGACCCAAGCAAAAGTTTCACAAAGCAATAGTTACTTTAATGTGAAATATACTTCAGCATGTTTGATTTTATTCTTGTTATTTTTAATCTTCTTTAAAAATTGTTTCTTCTAGCCAGGAATGGTGGTGTTTGTGTAATCCCAGCTATTCTGGAGGCTGAGGTAGGAGGATTGCTTGAACCAGGCATTTAAGAGGCCAGCCTCAGCAACATAGCAAGACCTCATTTCAAATTAAGAACAAAAAACAATTGTTCTATTTTTCCTTACAGAAGTAACAACTCTTCATCAGCAAGGGATGCGCCTTCTCTGGAATACCTTTACTTTTCCATATATTGTCTGTCTTCCCTTACTTCTCCCATACTCATCAAAATTTCTGATAAGGTTCAGAGAGTACAGTAAGATAGACCAAGACAGACGTCTCTCTTCTTTTTTAATTTTTTTTTTTTTTTTTTTTAAGACAGGGTATCGCACTGTTGCTCAGTCTGGAGTACAGTGGTGATTTCTCAGCTCACCACAACCTCCGCCACCCTGGTTCAAGCGATTCACCTGCCTCAGCCTCATGAGTAGCTGGGACTACAGGCATGCGTTACTACACCCAGCTAATTTTTTGTAATAGAGACAGGGTCTCACCATGTTGCCCAGGCTGGTCTCAAACTCCTGACCTCAAGTGATCCACCTGCCTCAGCCTCCCAAAATACTGGGATTACAGGCATGAGCCACCGCACCCGGCCCTTTTTTAATATTCCTAATGGCTAAGGATATTGATGAAAGATCACTGACTAACTTGCCATACATAATGGAAGATAGAATAACAAAAATTAGGCAAGAAGAAAGGAAAGTTGGAATCACCAATCAAAATTCATTAAACAAATGATATTAATGCAAAATTTAGAGAGGGAAGATTTTTCTATATAAATGAGTATTGTTTCAGTACTCTTGAAATGAGTGTCAACTTTTCCAAGAAATGAAATTACTTTTTTAGAAAACAAAATAAGCAAAATGGAATTATTCAATTAAAATATACAACAAGATAATCTCAAATTATTTTTCAAAGAAAACAAAGAATGTTTCCAGATATTACTAAATCTATTATTTACTTTCCCCTTAAATTTATGTTTTTATTAAAAATGAGCAGGACAGAGTGTTACATGAATTACCTATTTACTTTTATATTGTTTTAATCTTCTCTCAGCTTCTATATTTAGCCATTGATGACTTTTTTCTTTCAAGCAAAAGAACTGATTGTTCTTTCATGCTGTTTGTAGTGTCATGTGATAGATGTGGCTGATACCCATACAGTCAACAGTTACTAATCATATCTCCCACTTTCTAATTTCTTCCCAGGTTGAAATTCTCCCAGGTAATAACTATTTTGACCCATCTAGGATTGGATTATCTAGGCTTCTAATTAGTGCTGGCTTATAAAAGGCATAATGATTTCTTCTAGTCAGTACTGAATGCTATTATACTAATCTGATCCTATAGATATTGAAGATAATCTAAATTTGGCTTTTAATTGAATCAGGAGTGGAGTGAGGATTCGGGAATAAGGATGGAGACCATAGTCACCAGAGTTGATATGCTTTGACCTTCAGGACTTATCTTGGGATCCAGTAACTTTCTTTGTGTACTTTTAGAATAGTTTTTGAACTAATATGGATGGCATTCCCTATGAAGTTTTCATATAATAATTACATTTGATTATTTTAAAAAGTAATTAATATTCATTCCTATTCTTACATGTAAACAGTGAATTGCTTTGAAATATAATGTTAGTTGATATTAAGTTTACAAGGTAGATTTTTTTGTCATTACAGGAAGAATTTCTAAAATTTTACTATAATTTTTCAATTTCTTATATAGAAGTTAATTTTAACTTTTGAGTAATGAATAATTACTTATTTGGCATTTATAAATGGGGCATATTGCTAAATAGGTTTTCAAAAATACATATCCCTTATGTAACTTTATGTGTTCAAATAGCTAAAATTAAAACAGATTATGGCTTCTAAGCCTGACCAGTTCATTTGTTTGCCTTAACCAGCTAATCAAACTCCCAATTTTTTATGCTCAAATGTTAAAGTTTCATGTTAAAACAAGTAAAAAAAGACAAAGTATAAATGCTATATAGGACTCTTGACCTGAATAACAACATAAAAATGAATATGTATCTATATCTGTCTATATTTCTATTCAGTGTTTTAAAAATGAACATCTCTATTTCAAAAAAACAGCATATATTTTTTCTAATGTACTCAAGTTAATATATTTTATACTGGGAAAATAAAAATCAAATGGTGTCATTTTATTAACTGTATTATTTGTGTTATAGGAAATACTTTTTAAAAAACCACATAGAGAGATTTGGCTTCACTTTTCTAGAAGTATTAGTTTGATTTTCAACTTAGTTTTCAGTGCTTTTGTGTTTTCTATTTGAAAAGTTTTCTCTCTAGAAATGAGCAGCTTTGTCATAAATAAAGCCAGGAGAATAATGGTTGAGCTGAAATTTCTCTCCAGAGTGGTGTAATTTGACTGTTAAAATGTTCTAATACTAGTGTGTGTGTGTTTTTACATTTTTAATATAATATTGAAAAAAGTGTATATAGATATAAAATTAATAAATGTATGTATATATTTATTATTTTTAATTTACAAATGAACTTAATGTTGGCTTCCCTCTTTTGGGGTAGACTTGGAGTGTTGGATGGCCTAGCTTGGCTAGTGCTTGTTTTAGCTGTGAATTATAATTAACTACTGATAGGAATATAAAAAGGATCTGACTTACAAGCTGCCATTTTTGCATCCCAGTATGTAAACCAAATCCAACTACCTCAGTCTTTGCAACACAGCAAAGCTAAAAATGCAAATTCTGCCTCATTAATAACCAGAACTGTTACTCAGAGCTGACAAACAATGATTATGAGGATATAATACAATCGTTCTGTATGAATTACTCTATTAGTATCATGATAATATTGGCAGCATTGCCCTACCATGCTCAGTTTTAGAATTTTTACTAATTCTTTCTTACTTTCTGAGGTCAAACTCATTCTTTTATTCTGCTAAATTTGCTTATGATATTGAAAGACTTATTTGAGGACAATGTGGTCAATCACACATTTCAGATTAAGTCTTTTCTGTTTATTTATCTATTGTTAGGTAACAATCCCCATCCCAGATTTAGTGGCTTAAAATAACATCAGTTTATTATTTGTGATAATTCTATGAGTTGACTGGATTCAGTCAGATGGGTGCTCTACTCACATGGTGTAGCTGAGGTCATTCATGCAGTTTCGTTCAGCTGTGAGCTGTGCTAGTAATAGAATGTCAAAATTATCTCTTATCCTCGGGGGTTTCTCTTCATGTGGCCTCTTGTCTTCCAATCTAACCTGATCTTTTCCTAGCACAGCAAGTGGTTTCCAAGATTACAGCTCCAATGTAGAAAACTTATTAAGGTTTTGCTTGCATCACACGTGCTACTCACTCAAAGCAAATCACATAGCCAAGCCCAGAGGTAATGTGGGAGGGGACTGCACAAGGACATGAATAATGATAGACATAGTCCACTGGGGTCCACCAATGTAATTGACTGCCTCATCTCCATAATAAATTTTAGTGAAGAGCAACAGATAGTGAGTTTGGGTTGTATGGCAGAGTAAGAATCAGTATAATTTGAACCAAATAATATTTTATATAAATAATTTCATAAAATTATAATTAACAACCTTGTTTTTATTTTGTGTGGGGGAGTACTGTTAAGAAATGGAGGAGGAAGGAAGTAGTACTGAAATGGAAAACATTGACTTTGTATCCTGTCAGCCTTTTATGAAAGATATTAAGTCTCAATAAAATAATATATTCCTTTTCTTTTGACAGAAGTGTTTCTAACGTGTCATCAAAATGCATAAGATGTACCTAATCACTGTTGACACAGCTTCTACTTGGAGTTAATTTTCCTACTCTTTTCCCTCTTCTCCCTTGCCCATTCATTTCCACTTCGTCTCTCTCTCTCTCTCACACACACACACACACACACACACACACACACACACACACACACCTTTTTGTCCATGTTATCATAATGTCCATGATGTGAAAGTTAATTTTTGGAAATGAAAATAATTTAAATTTATGATATTTTGTATGTTGGGTAAGCTTTCAGGTTTTTCAACTTGCTAGCATTTTTGGTACATTAAATGTTCTATCAGATAAAACAGCTGAGTCACTGGCAATTCTCATATTCCTAATTTGAAGTGGAAAAATAACAATTTTCTGGGGCTTTAGCAACTGTATAGAGAGACAATGTAGCTTCGTATCATAGATATCATCTAGCTACCTCTATATCCTCAAAATTATAGCATTACATTTTAAACCTACAGTCATAATGGTTTTCTTTTTCTGTGGAAATTGTCTGTTACTTACTTGTTACTACTTTTCTTTCTCTAGTCACCATAATAGTTTTTTTATTTCTTCTCTTTTGAATTTTTTTGAATATTATTTTACCCTGACAAACCAGTTCATATGCCACCAGGTATTTGGCAAGTAGTTTGTTGATAGAAAGGTTTTAGGGAGCCCACGTAGTATTCTCAGTAAGAACAAGGTCTTTGGAATCATCCAACTCTACATTTTGGTCCTAGCCAGGCCAGTTACTTGCTGTTAACCTGGAAGTTTCCTCCATACCTCTAAGCCTGTGAACGTTCATTTGTAAAAGCTTATGGCAAAGTGTCCTTGTGGTGCTTGCATATATTAAATAAAATAACTCTTGCAAAAATTATTTGCATTGTGCCTGACAGTAAGAACATAAGTTTTATTATATCTTTTAATCCCTTAAGTGAAATGAGGAATTAAATAGAAAACTTCTATCATATTTAACTAAAATTTCTCAGATCATACAAGGACCATGGTCTATTTGACCCCTTCCTTATGGAGCTAATATTTATCTAGAAACTGCAATGAAATAATGCAAGAACACAAGACAGGAAGAGAAAGCAGCGATCCTGCAATCATTCAAATGTGGTAATACATGCAGGAGAGAAAGGAAAAGAATTAGGCCATGGGTCAGCTAACCTTTGGAACTATTTTTAGCCTCAGAGGCACTTTTATCCCTCTTATAAATTCCATACTTAAAGTTCCAGAATTTAAAATTTGATGAGAACTGTTGTGCTGTTTCAGGTTGTGAAAATTCATTTATTCATATACGTAATTTTACCTTTGAGCAAACTTCAAAAAGAATGACTGCCAAAATGTATTATAACCTGTTTTCTCAAATGTTTTTCTCATTCTCTTTTTTAGAATTTCTCTCTAAAAACATCATAGGGACAACTGTAATTAGGCTAATTGCGTCCACTCATATGTGCAGCTTATGGCAATAACAGAGCAGTCATAGAAAGAACGAGGTGCAGTATGCTTCAAAATGCAGCATCTGCAGTACTGTCAAGGCCAGCCATGCCGTCAGTCTTGAGCTAACAGCTGTGACGAACAGAATGTTGTGTTGTTCCTTTGGTGTGAAAATGAATTGACAGTTATTTATAGGGAATAATTAATGTAACATTTTGTAAAAGTAAACATGATTTTCAATCCTTGAGAAACCGTTAAAAAGGAAAAAAAAATAGGAAATGAAGGATACTTTTGACCAACAGAAAAGGCTTGAAGAGAAATAGATGATGTCTACAACTAAAACACTATCTTTCAGACCATTTAGACATACCATCAACTCTGAGAATAATAGTTGAAGAGTTAAACATTTTTAAAGGAAACAAACCCATCCTCACAGTAATTGTGAACATGTGGAATGTCTCTGTGAAGACTATAGTATCTACTTTTGTTAATACAGTAAGTGAAAATCATGACAATTTCATGTAATTCTGTTTTTTCAGTTCATTATTTAAAATAAGAGAGTGGAAGGAAGTAGGGAGGGACATAGGAAGGAAGGAATAAAGGAAGG
Organism: Hylobates moloch; assembly: GCF_009828535.3. Lineage (NCBI taxonomy): Eukaryota > Metazoa > Chordata > Mammalia > Primates > Hylobatidae > Hylobates > Hylobates moloch. The sequence continues at coordinate 106,211,584 of NW_026652278.1, read as the reverse complement.
AAGGAAATATGTATATATTAATCCCAAGTAAACATGATGCTGAATATGTGATATGAATAACACATTTATTCATAATCTCGCGTGGTCAAATGGCTGGTTAGACATATTAGGGATTATTTTGGAATTGTGTGATGCAAAAGAAGTAAACTTGGCTGAATGATTTGTCTCAAACCCTTATCACATGTTAGCTGGTTAAGTGCTTTTGTATCATATGTTTGACTATCATGTTTCCATCTGAACAACTCCTGACTTATTCAAAAAATAATTAATTTCTGAATGATGATATTTAGTATTAATTAGTATTAATAAGCGAATAGAAATAATTTTTAAAAAATGTTATTCCCAGGATAGACAGAAATTATTACTACTTCTCCAGTTGTACCTGAAATATTCTCCTCTGTTCAGCTGTACACCTCTTTGATCTGGACACCTGAGATCCTACCTGCACCTAAGGCTTTTACCTTCAGACAGTGGAAGAAAGTAATGGTGATTTCCTCCTGGACACATTGTAGACTGTACTTTTCAGTTTAACTTTGATAACATGGGAACCCATCTTATTTTCCAGAATAATTGTGTGAGTTCTTTAAGAAGCCATGTCATTATTTAAGTTCATTTGAATACATACTGTATTATAGCTGCTAAGTGAGATATCTCTGAAACTGTGTCATTCAAGAAGCCAGTGAGCTATCATCCATGGCCCAGCTTTCTTTACTGTACTAAATGATCATTAGAAGATGCACCATCAAACCAAACTCTTTATATTCTTCAGCAGCATAAGTTTAAGCAAAGCTAGCAGGCATCTCTGATGTTGGCAACGTGAAGAATACCTTTCACACCATTAAAGTGATGGAAGAATTGCTTATGTAGCCATCGTTTTATTTTATTTATATACGTGTGTGTGTGTTATGTGTATATATAACATATATGTAGCTATCTTTGGTGAAAATTTCCATCCCAAAACCTTCTATAGTAAATGCTCAAAAACAATTTGATGAAAGACCATCTACTATGTGCCAGATCTCTGCGTGGGATGCAAGACTTATAAAATATGGTTCCTGTTTGGGAGTATTGGTGATGAGACTTTATATACTGAAGAAGGGAAAGGTATTAAAGATAGTAAATAAAGATAAAATATGATGCATGAATGACCTCAAGGGTGACACTGTGACAAGTAAGATAAGCGTGGCAGGGCAGGGGGGACTGCAGTGTGCTTACATTTCATGCACTCAAGAGCTAAGTAGAGGGTCTGAGACTGAACTGTTGGCTGCATTCCCAGTTGCCTACAGTATAGGCCTTCTCCTCACATTAATAACAATAGAAAATTCGTATTTTACAAACTATAATCTATCTAGAGAGGGATTTGGAAAATATTTTAATAGGAGGCCAGGAATGAGATCCAAAGGGGATGGAATTAGATGATAAAGCACAGAGATTATGTTAAGTCTATGAGCTTGGGTATTGAATGAGTACTATAGTCTCCTTGTGTAAATAATTTTAGTTTGTGTGATAACCTAAATGTTCTTATAAATTCACATTTTCCATGTGGTGGTCATCAGTGCATGGGAAACATAAGAGGTTGTAGTAGAAAATCAGTATTATTTTGTGGTGACTTTTGTAAAAGCAGTTGTGTCCTAAAACTTTGTTGCTTTCCCTGCCTTCTTTTGCTCCCAGTGAAGATCAAGCCACCACTTCAAGTGATTTGGATACATAGGAAGAATTCACTGGGGCTACCAGAGGTTGGAAGGTGGGAGAAGGGAGAGGAGCAGAAAAAATAACTATTGGGTACTGGGCTTGGTACCTGGGGGACAAAGTAATCTGTACATCAACCCCCCGTGGCATGAGTTTACTTATGTGGCAGACCTGCACATGCACACCTAAAGCTAAAATAAAAGTAAAATATAAATAAACAACAACAACAAAAAAAGGAATTCATTATCTATGAAGGATAACTGGGACAAGGTGTGGGGCTTATGAACAAATAAATAGCAGATACAGCGGTACGTAATTCTACATGTGTGATTTAGTTTAGCGTTATCAGTTAAAGTCTAGCTCATTGAAAATTTTAAAGTGGTATTAATTTGAGAAACTAGTAGATTATTTTAGCAAAAGTTCAAGCTGTACATTTTGGGCTAATGACTTGGTAAATGGATTTGGGTGACCTGAGTGAATAAGTAACATAACAAATCTGTGTTTTACCAGGTTGGCCAGGGAGTGCCACCTAGAACTTCTTGGACAAAAAGGAGAACACAAGGAAACCATTTCCTAGACTTGGAATCATTCCTCTTACTGTCTATTGTAGTGACCAAGCATGAGTTGGTGAGGACTTGGACTAAGGTGATAGCAAAGGGAATGGCAAGGAAGTGAAAGAATTGCCAGAACCTGGTGACTTTGAGTATGTGGATATATATTATAATGATCCTTAACATTTGTTTAGTATTCACCTGAAAATTTGTGGATTTATTTTTATCTCATCTAATCTCAACCATTTTATAAAGCATAGGTACTAGTATCATTACAAGTTAAGCAGTTTTTTTTTAAGATCACGTAGTTACCAATTTTCATTACCAGAACCCAAACCTTAGGTCTATCTGAACCCAAGCTATGTTGTAAAAGACACGGATGTATCAAAGGCTAAAATAAAATGTAATGCCAACATTTCTAGCTAGGAGATATATGTCCATGTGAAGTGGGGTTTAACGTTGATCGTTGGAATAGGTATAACACAATTTTTCTTCTCTTATTTTTTTCTAGTGCGACTTCATGATAGCATATCAGAAGAGGGCTTTCACTACTTGGTGTTTGATTTGTAAGTATATACTCTGTATTCATTATTTTTGCAATCTAATTGAGGACCGTTTTGAGTTAATGATTTTTCTCATTGTACAGTCCAAATTACTGACTGCTACAATATTTTTTAATGTTCAAGTAACATTCAACTCTAATTCTTTTGAAAAGAGGATACTACTCAGCATTGTTTTATTTAAAATTTAATTTAACCTTAATTTGAATTAACCTTAACCTAAGTGAAATAGTTATTTCTCTTTGTGTTGTCCATTGTGATGTCATGAGTGGTTCTCAATTCTACCTTGTAGCACAGAAATGTTTGACATAAGCAAAATTTTCCATTTAATTTTTAAGAGTATGTATAATTTATTGTCTTAATGTAAAAAGAAGACTCAAGGAAGAAACTTGGATTACCAAAATTGATTTAAACTAATCAAGACTTTTAAAGTGAGGCGCTGTCAGCAAGAATGAAGGGAAAATAATGACTCTTGGCAGGGATATAGTGGCAGGGATATAGTAAAACAGGCCACACATATGGTTGGTAGGAGTTTAATAAGAACATACTTTCTGGAAATCAATTTGGTGCTACTGTGCTCATCAAAGGGAATAAAAAATGTTTGTATCATTTGACTTAGTAATTTTACTCCTCGGAACAAAGTCCATGGAAAGTATACCCTAAATTCAGTTAAAATTTTATGCTGAAAGATGTTCATTGCATCATCCTTTATAACGGGGGAGAAAAGAAAAGAAAGAAACCAACTTAAGGGTCCAACTATAGAGAAATAGCTACATAATTATAGTATATTCATATAATGGACTACTGTTTAGCATTTTAATGTGATGCCACAGAGTTTTGGGAAAGATTAAAAAAATTATTTCACATAATATGAGTTTGAAGGTAGGTTAATACTAGGTTTGGTTAATTCAATACTTCGATTATATCATTAAGAAACCACGTTCTTTCCATCTGTCTGTTTTTAGTATTATGTGGGTTTGTCTTCATGTTTGAGTTCCCCTATGGTCTGAAATTGACTGCCACATTTTCAGTTATCACAGTGACTTCCAAAGGCAGAAAAAGGGGAATCAAAATTCTATTGCGTAAGTTTTTACTCATGGAGAAATCTTTCTTAAGAGCTTCTCAGAAGATATCTGTTCAAGAATCCCTAATTAGAACTGCTTCTCAAGCCCACACTAAACCAGGTATTTGTTAAGGGAATAAAATTACAACTGGCATTGACAAATAATAATTTAGTCTGTAGATCTGGTGAGGGAACTGGCCTCCTCTGAATCATGTGATACCCAGTCCAGAACTAAATTGTGATTCTGTTATTAAGAAAGAATGGGAGTTTTATCTGTTGGGTAGTGTCACGTGCGTCCTTGTGAAGAGACCACCAAACAGGCTTTGTGTGAGCAGTAACGCTTTTTAGTCACCTGGGTGCAGGCGGACTGAGTCCAAAAAAGGCGTCAGCAAAGGGAGATAGGGGTGGGACGGTTTTATAGGATTTGGGTGGGTAGTGGAAAATTACAGTCAAAGGGGATTTTTCTCTTGGGGGCAGGGACAGGGGTTACAGGGTACTCTGTGGGGAGCTTCTGATACTCATTGTCCAGGAGAAGGAATGTCACAGGGTCAATTGATGGGTTAGGGTGGGAAAGGAACAAATCACAATGGTGGAATGTCATCAGTCAAGGCAGGACCTGGCTATTTTCACCTCTCCTGTGGTTCCTCAGTTGCTCCAGGCCATCTTGATGCATACCTGCAGGCTTGGGCTCAGAGGCCTGACAGGTAGGCAGCCAAGCATATCTGCCATATTTAGAATAGAGACTGAAGCACTACTTCTGCACAATCCTACTGCACAGACTCCTCTCCACAGTCCCAGTTCATCCATGGCTTGCTCATGTGGCCGTAGTTTCATCTGGCTCTATGTTGTTCTAGTAGTGCTTTCTCTTCAGTCCTTTCTCAGCTCTTGTTTTTACTTTTTCCATTATTTTTTCTTCCTTTGCAATGTTTGAGTCCCTTTTAGGATTTTTTTTTTCTTGAGCTTTCTTTAGCCATTCTTTTAGGATAGGTATGCTAGCAACAAATTGTTAGTATTCCTTTTTCTGAGCTTGTCTCGATTTCCCCTTTATTCCTGAATGATATTTTTGCCAGATATAAAATCCAGGTTGAGAGTTCTTTCAATGTTGTGCCACTTCTTTCTGGATTCCTTGGTTTTTGATGAGACATCTTTGTCATTCTAATTGTTTTTCCCCTAAAGATAAGGTATTAGTTCTCTCTGGCTGCTTTACATTTTTTGTTTTTTGTTTCTTTTTTTCATTGCCTTTGGTTTCTAGGTTTGTCTATGATGTATCTTGCTTGGCTTGGATTTCTTGGAGTTTACTTCTTTGGAGTTCACTTAGCCTTCTGAATGTGTCCGTTTTTGTTTGGCAAACTTGGGAAACTTTTGGACATTGTTTCTTTGAATACCTTTTTAGCCCCACCTTCTTTCTCCCTTCCTTTTGGAACTCTGATGACATGAATGTTGGATCTTTTGTTAGAGTCTAAGAGGTCCCTGAGGCTCTGTTTGTTGTAGTTTTCCCCGTAGTCTGTTATCTTTCTGTTGTTTAGTTTGGGTAATTTATTATTGTTCTGTCTTCAAGTCTGATTGTCTAATTCTTTCCTCTGTTTGTTTGTTTGTTTGTTTTTGAGACAGAGTCTCACTCTGTCACCCAGGCTGGAGTGCAGTGGTGCAATTTGCGATTCAGGCTGGAGTGCAGTGGCGCGATCTCTGCTCACTGCAACCGCGAGAATTCTCCTGTGTCAGCCTCCTGAGTAGCTGGGATTACAGGCGCACGCCACCATGCCGGCTAATTCTTTTGTATTTTTAGTAGAGACGGGGTTTCACCATGTTGGTCAGGCTGGCCTCCAACTCCTGACCTCGTGATCTGCCCGCCTCTGCCTCCCTAAGTACTGGGATTACAGGCATGAGCCACTGTGCCCGGCCCATCCATTGAATTTTTTATGTCAATTATATTTTTCATTTCTGCAGTTTCCTTTTCTTCTTTATAGCCTCTATTTCTTTGCCAAGATTCCCTTTTGTTTGTTTGTTTCAAGTGTGTTCATAAGTGCTCTCTGAAGCATTTTTTTATTATGGCTGATTAAAAATCCATATCAGATAATTCTGACAGCATTCTTATCTTGGTGTTGCTGCCTGTTGATTATCTTCTCATTCAAATTGAGATTTTCCTGGTTCTTGATATGATGAGTGATTTTGGGATTATATCCTGAACATTTGGGGGTATTATTTTATAAGACTTTGGATTCCATTAACTATTCTCTTTAGCAGGCCTTCTCTGATACCAGAGTAAGCAGATGCCATCTTATTACTGACTGATGGGGGCTGTAGTCCAGGCTCCCCCCACAGCCTCCACTGACACGCCTGGGTGGTGTTTCCTTACGGCTAGGTGAGGTCATTGGAACACAGGGATTTTTATTTTTTCTATATTTACTGGGAGAAATACACCTACCATATTTTTTTAAGCATCAGACATGTTGTTATTTCTTAATATATTTAATTTGTCAGATCTCCTTTGTTTTGCAGATCAAGGTATGGTATTGTAAACTAAGATATGTCCTTCATGCTATGATGAATGGTGGAATAAAAAACACTTTTGTGAGTTCTTATTACTTAAGTAATAACATTCTGAAGTGAGTTTGATCACAGTTTGGTCAGGGAGGAAACACTTTTTTCTATCCTTTTAGGTTCAGTGCCTGGGGCATGAGAATTAAACTAACAAGAGAGAGATTAACAAGAGACAAGGCATATAATTTATATTAATATTTATGTGCATGGGAGTTCACAGAAAAGAAGTGAAACTCAAAGAAGCAGTTAGGCTCAGGCTTTTATACCCTTTTAACAAAGGAAAGAGAATTTGGGCTTCAAGAGATAATGGAGAATTGACTTATGGAAAAGTGACTAGTAAATATATGAAGGAGCTAATGGAAGATAAGGGCTATTTTAGTAAGATCTGTTTCTGCAAACTCATCTGCTGTCGACTCCCTGTCTTCTGTGATGAGTCAATCTTTCTCACTGGTGTTGGGGAAAGAGAGCATCTTCCTTAAAGGGAAATTTATTCCCTGCTTTTAGGCAGATAAGGGAGGGTAGATAATTCTCTCTGTATCTGTTGATTCTCACTTAGCTTTAGCTCAAAATAATCCTTATGCCAAAGTGGCATATTTGGGCGTGATATATTTTGATCTCCTTCTGCTGTAAAAAGCACTTCAGTGTTAGGTCAAAACCTTCTACTATGCCAGTTTTCCACAGTCATCAAGTTATTTATATCTATATTTTAAAATTTATAGCTTCTGTATTCCTTATTAAATTAAGGGCATGATGAGAATCACACAGTTTATTTTTTCTTGTATCATTTTTTAGAAATTCAGCACAATAATTGGTGAAGAACATAAAGAAAGCAGTTCACATGGAAACAGAATAAGATTTTTAACTAAAGTGGATTATGTCTTTAGCAATGATATTTGTTTGGGTTATTAATGTCTTTGAAACCAAAGTGAAGAAGGTGAAAGTTCACATACAAACCATAGTAATTTGAAATATGCTGCAACAGGCAACTGAACTTCTGCCTCTAGAATGAAGGGCTCAAATTCTTGCAATTATTCTTTAGTATTTAAAGTTTAAGAGGAGCATTATCAGCAGTTATCCTTAAAATGATCTACCAGTAAATGAGATTAATAAACTAGTTAAACACAATCCAATAAAGCATCCAGCATTAGAAAAATTGAAAAACAATGGTTAAAAGTATGCATTTTCAATGACTGAAAAGAGCATAACAGATATGTGTCTAATTTATCGAAATTACATGATCATTGCGCAATAATCTATGAAAAGGAAAAGTAAGCAGCTTTAGAAAAATGCACATTTTACATATAGTTAAGAAATATACATTGATATCTTAAAGATATCAATGAAATACTCTTATGGAAAATTAGAGCCACTTACCCAGTGAGTTCCGAGATAAAATAACTACTTGAATTCCCAAAGAAGGAATGTTCCTTGTGTTCCTCCTTTTGATGATGGTTTTGGCAGTGTGGTGCTTGTACATATTTCCTGTGGAATGTTAGCTATTCAGAATCTAATGGAAGTTCTATTTTTATAGGTTCATTGAGTCTTCTTCTAATGAAATGATTTTTACTTTCTAAAAAATCAAAACAAAGGAGAACATGAGTTCTATGGAAAAAATTTCTTCTTTTTTTTTCTTTTTAAATTTTATTTTATTATAGAGATGGGGTCTTGCTATGTTGCCCAGGCTGGTCTCAAACTTCCAGTCTCAAGCTATCCTCCCTCCTCAGCCTCCCCAAGTACTCAGGTGTGAGCTACCATGCCCAGCCTCTTCTTGCTATTTTAAATTTATATATAATATATATAATAGCAAGAAATATATAGAGAAAGATATATATATAAAGAAATATAATAGCAAGAAACATATATATATAACAAGAAATATATATATTTCTTGCTATTTTAAATTTATATATTTTTATTCAGATATCTAGCCATTTTTAACAATAAGGCATTAGTAGTCTCTTTTGCAGATAGACTCAGGAATGAATGGGAAAGGCTTTTATGAAAGCAAAGTCATCTTCACAGCAAATAATGAACTGCCCTGATTTTTTCAAATAATCCTTTCCAGAGTTTGTGCCTAGCATGGTTTCTAGGCACACCTCAGCAGCTCTGGAGAACAAGGAGGGCTAAGTTTATAGAGATGTGAATTTACTGAAAGATAAGAGAAATGGAGCTAGATTGTAGTCCCCAAGGGAGACGCCTTCAGGCAGAGACTTCAGCCTTAAGCAGATAAGGTAGATCACAGATCAAGTTCATTTCTAGGGCTGATGGTAAATAAGGCTTTAACATGGGCAGTCACCTGAACATATGTGTTGGCATTGAAAAATTGTTTTCCCTCTACCTGTTTTAGGTTCATTGGCTGGGACCCCGCAAATTAGACTGACAGGAGACAGACTAAGGAAAAAACAAACAGACGTTTATTAACCTGTGTATAATACGTTCACATGGAAGCACTCAGAGATTAGTAACTCAAATGGGTGGTTAGAACTTCAGCTTATATATCATCTTAAAAGAACAATAAATTCTTAGAGACAAAACAAAGGAAAAGGACTTTGAGTCTATAAGAACAGCAAATTGTGTGAAGGTAAATAGATGAGGATAATTAATGGCAGATAATGGCTAGTTGTAGTAAAGTTTCTTATGCGGATTCCTCTGTTGCAGTCTCCAGGCTCAGGCTCTAGGTTGTCACTAACTTCTGCCATCCCTGGAGAGAGGGCAGGAGAGAAAACTCTACAAATTTATGTCCTGCTTTTAGGCAGATAGAGGGAAAGCAAAGAGTTTTATCTGTATCTGCTTCTTCACAATTGCCTTCAGCAAAAAATAATTTTTACAAGTGGCATACTTTGGAGTGACATATTTTGTTACCTTTCATTAATGACATTTATTTCAGGAACTGTATGTCAGAGAAAATCAGTATTATGTGCTTGTTGAGTGAATACTTGTTCAAGAAACCCCAAAAAATTAGTAATTACAGTATAATACAACGTTTGCCGTGATATTGTTCTGTGTAGATAGCTTCAAGCAAAGATGGACTTAGTTTAGAGATAGGTTAGCCCAGTTAGAAGTCACTGAAGTAAGGTGCTGGGAAGAATAAAAAAAAAGAACTAAAATAGTGTAATCCCTTTGAAAATACTTTATAGAACATAGCTGAGTCTACGAATTTTGTTTCAAGATCATAATATGTATTTAAGAAGCAGGCTGGGCACAGTGGCCCACACCTCTAATCACAAGTGCTTTGGGAGGCTGAGACAGGAGATCGCTTGAGCCCAGGAGTTTGAGACCAGCCTGCGCAACATAGCAAGACTCTTTGTCTACAAAAAAGTTTTAAAAATTAGTCTGTGGTGATGGCACATGCACGTAGTCTTAGCTACTAGGGTGGCTGAGGCAGAAAATCACTTGAGCCCAGAAGTTCGAGGCTGCAGTGAGCTCTGATCATGCCACTGCACTCTAGGTGACAGAGCAAGAACCTGACTTAAAAAAAAAAAAAAAAAAAAAGAAGAAACAGTTAATCTACATAAAATGCATGATATTTTAAATAGCAAACCCTGATACTATAAATATACTACATTTCTTGTTTGTTTTTAGAAAATGGAATTTTGTTTGAATCAAAACATCTGGGCTATTTTAAAATGAAATTTAATGTTCATTATAGTGAAAACCAATGAATCTAGAATTTTAGTATGTCTCATGTGGGAAAAATACTGATTTCCCAGTACTTATACTAAACAATTTTAGTGTTTTTTTTTTTTCCTCATGAAAGGACACATCCGAATCGTGTTCCTTTTTTTGAAAAATTAATAAAACAATTAATGATTTTGTTATATTTTTTAAGGAAGAACGCTTTCAATGCTCATGACATTCTGTCCTTTTAATAGAAAGGGATGCTTTGTCATATACTTTTGATTCTATTCTGAGTGGAAGGCAAAATACACGATTAACTTCTCTCTATTATGGTGCTCCACAATGGCAAATTAAATCCTTCTACCCACGCATCATGTTTCCTTTATGTTCGTGAAAACTTTCAGTTTGTGTGGGATAAGATATAAACTTGTCTCCTAAAGACTCTTTAGTTACAACCTACAGAAGGTGGTAGGTTCTTCGTGATAAATACTATTTGATGTCAGAATTTTTGTCAGGGATAATTGTCATAAATTCCAGAGGGCCCATTTCTATTTTATTTGTTCACTTTAGTAATTTTTATTCTTTGATGAGAATAAGGATTTCTTCTTAATATATCTATAACATCACATTAATTCTATGGCTCATGCTTGTAACCTCAGCACTTCTGGAGGCTGGGGCAGGAGGATTGCTTAAGCCTAGGACTTAAAGATCATCCTGGGCAACATAGTGAGATCTCATCTCTACAAAAACATTTTTACAAAGTAGCTGGTGTGGTGGCATGCACCTGTAGTCCCAGCTACTTGAGAGGCTGAGGTGAGAGGATCACTTGAGCCCAGTTCATCAAGGCTGCAGTGAGACAAGATTATGCCACTGCTTCCTAGTTGACAGAGCGAGACCCTGTCTCAATTTAAAATAATAATGGTAATTATTATTATTATTGCCCTTTTTAATACAGATCTGGATTTCTTGGTGTTATATCACCTCTCATATTTATTATAATTCATCTTCATGAAGTTAGAGAAAATATTGTGGAATATAGGATTTTTTGAAACTTTGACAATTCTTTTTAAACTTTTAATAAACTTTATATTTTAGACCAATTTTAAGTTTACAGCAAAAATGAGTGGAAATATAGAAAGTTCCCATATACCCTTATCTCTACAAGTTCACCACCTCCTTCACTACCAAAATCCACACAGAACATTAGTACATTAGTTATAGTAGTACATTGTACTACTATATAAACCTACTTTGGTACATGATTATCACCTAGAGTCCATAATTTATGCTAGGGTTCACTCTTGGTGTTTTACATTGTATGTGTTTTTTAAAATGTATAATGTTCTATAACCACAATTGTAGGATCATTCAGAATAGTTGCATTGCCCTAAAAATCTTCTGTCTTCTACCTTTCTGTCCTCCTTACCCCCTAACTTCTGGCAACCACTAATCTTTTACTGTCTCCATAGCTTTACCTTTTCCAGAATATAATATAGTTAGAATCATACAGTATATAACCTTTTAGATTGATTTCTTTCACTTAGTAATAAAGTCAGCCCTGGGACAACATGGGTTTGAACTGCACAGGTCCACTTATACATGGATTTTCCTCCACCTTTGCCATTCCTGAGACAGCAAGACCAACTTCTCCTCTTCCTCCTCCTCCTCTTCAGTCTTCTCAATGTGAAGATGATGAGGATGAAGACCTTTATGTTGACCCACTTTCACTTACTGAGTGTAAATTTATTATCTCTTCCTAATGATTTTCTTAGTAACGTTTTCTTTTCTCTAACTTACTTTAAGAATACGTATATAATATACGTAACATACAAAATATGTGTTAATCAACTCTGTTATCCTTCAGGTTTCCAGTCAACAGTAGGCTATTAGTAGTTAAATTTGTGGGGAATCAAAAGTTATACAAGGGTTTTCAACTGTTGGGGGGTTGGTACTCCACCCCTCATGTTGTTCAAGAATCAACTGTACACATTTAGGTTTCTTCTATTTATTTTTTATGGCCTTATAGCTTATTTCCTTTTGTCATTGAATAATATTTCATTGTCTGGACATACCAGAGTTTATTGACTCACCCAATGAAAGACATCTTGGCTGCTTTCAAATTTTGGCAATTATGAATAAAGCTGCTATAAACATCCATATATAGGTTTTTGCATGGACATAAGTTTTCAACTCATTTGGGTAAATACCTAAATGTGCTACTGATGAATCATGTTGTAAGTGTATATTTAGTTTTCTAAAACACTGCCAGTATTCTTAAGTGGCTATACCATTTTGCATTCACACAAGCAATGAATGAGAGTTCCTGTTGCTCCATACTGTCTCCATAGCTTTACCTTTGTAAGAATTCTCACCAGCATTTGGTGTTATCAGTGTTCTTGATATTGGCCATTTTAATAGGTGTGTAGTGATATTCCATTGTTATAATTTGAAATTTCCTAACAATATACAATGATTAACGTCTTCTTATATGCTCGCTTACCATCTGCATTCTTCTATGGTGAGGTATCTCTTCAGGTTTTTCATCCATTTTTTTATTAGATTGTTCATTTTCATGTTAAGCTTTGAGAATTATTTGTATATTCCTAGCACTTCAAGAGGCTGAGGCGGGCAGATCACTTGAGTCAAGAATTTGAGGCCAGCCTGGCCAACATGGTGAAACCCCATCTCTACTAAAAAGACAAAAATTAGCTGGGCATGGTGGTGCATGCTTGTAATCCCAGCTACTTGAGAGGCTTGAACCTAGGAGGCAGAGGTTGCAGTGAGCCAAGATGCTGCAAGCCACTATACTCCAGCCTGGGTGACAGAGTGACACTCCATCTTAAAACAAACAGACAAAAAAGAGTTATTTGTATATTTTGGATAACAGAAGCTTTATCAGGAAATATTTTCTTTCAGTCTGTAGCTTTTCTTATTCTCTCAACAGTGTCATTTGCAGAGTGGAAATTTTTAAGTTTAAGTTTTTAAGCTTATCGATTTGTTTCTTTCATGGATTATGTGTTTGGTCTTATATCTAAAAAGTCATCAGCATACCCAAGATCATCTAAATATTCTCCTGTGTTTTCTGGGAAGTTTTAGAGTTTTGTGTTTTACATAAAACATAGGTATGTGATCTATTTTGAGTTAGTTTTTGGGAAGGGTGTAAGGTCTGTGTCTGGATTCATTTTTTTAATGTGAGTTTTCAGTTGTTTCAGCACCATTTATTAAAGAATTTTTTTTCCAGTGTATTGCCTTTGCTCTTTTATCAAAGATCAGTTGATTATACTTATGAGGGTGTATTTCTATACTCAAAGATCTGTTCTGTACCATTGATCTTTTTGTCTGTTCTTTTGCCAATAGCACAGTGTCTGATTGCTGTAGCTTTATGGTAAGTCTCAATCTTGAGTAGTGTCAGTCTTCTTTGTTCTTTTCCTTCAATATTCTCTTGGCTATTCTGGGTCTTTTTTCTTTTCATATGAACTTTAAAATTGGTTAGTATATATTGAAAAATAACTTGCTGAGATTTTGATTGGGATTTCATTGAATCTATAGATCAGTTGTATGTGTTCTGACTGCCCCCACTGACTGGCCATTTCCCCATTCTTTCCCCTTCCTCAGGCCTTCCTATTCCCTGAGACACAAAGATATTGAAATTAAACAAATAAATAACTTTTCACTGGCCTCTAAGTGCTCAAGTGAAAGGAAGAGTCACACATCTCTCATTTTAAATCAAAACCTAGAAAGAATTAAGGTTAGTAAGGAAGGGATGTCAAAAGCAGAGATAATGCTGAAAGCTAGACCTGTGGGCCAGTTAGCTGAGTTGCGAATGCAAAGGAAAAGTTCTTGAAGGAAATTGTGAGTGCTATTCCATTTAGCAAACAGATGATAAGACAGCAAAACAGCCTTATTGCTAATATGGAGAAAGCTTTATTGATCCAGATAGATGATCAAACCAGTTATAACATTTCCTTAAGCCAAAGCCTAATCCAGAACAAGGCCCTAACTTTCTTCAATTCTTTGAAGGCTGAGAGAGGTGAGGAAGCTGCAGAAGAATAGAGGAAAGCTAGCAGAGGTTGTTTCATGAGGTTTAAGGAAAGAAGCCATCTCCATAACAAAAAAGTGCAATGTGAAGCAGCAAGTGCTGATGGAGAAGCTGCAGTAACTTATCCAGAAGATCTAGCTAAGATAAGTGATGAAGGTTTGTGCACCAAACAACAGATTTTCAATGTAGATGGAACAGTGTTCTATTGGAAGAAGATGCCATCTAGGACTTCCGTAGCTTGAGACAAGTTTTAAAGGACAGCTTTAAAGAACAGGTTAACTTTCTCATGAGGGATTAATGCATGTGATGACTTTAAGAAGACGTGAATGCTCATTGACCATTCCAAAAATTCTAGGACCCGGCCAGGCGCAGTGGCTCATGCCTGTAATCCCAGCACTTTGGGAGGCCGAGATGGGCAGATCACGAGGTCAGGAGATCGAGACCATCCTGGCTAACACGGTGAAACCCCGTGTCTACTAAAAATACAAAAAATTAGCCGGCCTGGTGGCGGGCACCTGTAGTCCCAACTACTCGGGAGGCTGAGGCAGGAGAATGGCGTGAACCTGGGAGGCGGAGCTTGCAGTGAGCCGAGATCACGCCACTGCACTCCAGCCTAGGTGACAGAGCGAGACTCCACCTCAAAAAAAAAAAAAAAATTCTAGGACCCTTAAGATAGATGCTAAATCTACTCTGCCTGTACTCAATAAATATAACAACAAAGCCAAGATGACAGCACAGCTGTTTACCTCATGGTTTACTGAATATTTTAAGCCTGGCATTGAGATCTGCCGCCTGAGGGGGAGAAAAATGATTTCTTTCAAATATTACTGCACACGGACAATTGACCTAGTTGCCCAAGAGCTCCGACGGTGATGTACAAAGAGATGATTGTTGTTTTCATGCCTACGAACACAACATCCATTCTGCAGCCTCTGAGTGAATGACTCATATTATCTTTTAAGTATTATCATTAATACATTTTGTAAGGCGATAGCTGCCTTAGATAGTCATTCCTGTGATTGATCTGAGCAAAGTAAATTGACAGCCTTTTGGAAAGGATTTACCATTCTAGATGCCATTTAAGAACATTACTTATTCATGGGAGGAGGTAAAAATAACAACATTAACAGGAGTTTGGAAGAAGTTGATTCCATCTCTCGTAGATGATTTTGAGGTGTTCGAGGCTTCCAGTGGAGGATATTAACTGCAGATGTGAAAATAGCATGAAGACTAGAACTGGAAGTGGAATCTGCAGATGGTGACTGCACTGATGTAATCTCAGCATAAAACTTCCATGGATGAGGAGTTGCTTCTTATGAATTAGCAAATAAAGTGGTATCTTGAGATGGAATCTACTCCTAGTGAAAATACTCTGAACATTGTTGAATGACAACAAAGGATTTAGAATATTACATAAAGTTAATTGATAACACAGCAGCAGGGTTTGAGAGGATTGAGTCCAATTTTGAAAGAAGTTCTACTATGGGTAAAGTGCTATCAAACAGCATCACGTGCTACAGAGAAACTTCCTGAAAAAAGTCAATCAATATGCAGCAAACTTAATTGTTGCCTTATTTTAAGAACCTACAACAGCCACCCTAGCTTTCAGCAGCCACTACCGCCATCAGTCAGCACCATCAACCCTGAGGCAAGAACCTCCACCAGCAAAAAGGTTACAACTCGCCAAAGTCTTAGATGATCATTAGCATATTTAGCAGCAAAGTATTTTAAAATTATGGTATGTCACGTTGTTTTTAGAGATAACACTATTGCACATTTAATAGACCACGGTGTAGTGCAAACATAACTTTATATGCACTGTGAAATAAAACTGTGACTCATTTTATTGTAATATTTGCTTTATTGTGGTGTTGTGGAACTGAACCCACAATATCTCCTATACCACTTCATGGGTAATATCAGTATCTTATAATAACAAAATGTTACTCTTCTCTCCTGTCCCTTGTATCACTGCTATTATTTATTTCGCTTATACATAAGTACATACATACACACACACACACACACACACACACACACACACACACAATCATACATAATTGAATAAATTGTTGCTATTATTACTTTGGACAAACTGTTGCCTATTAGATCAATTTAGAATAAGAAAAATAGTTTTTATTGTCTTCACTTATTCCTTCTTTGATTGTCTTTCCGGCTGTAGATCTGAGTTTCCGATCTTTGTAATTTTTCTTCTCCTGAAGAACTTTGTTTAACATTTCTTGCAAGACAGGTCTACAAATTCTTTTTGTTTGTCTGAGAAGTATTTATTTTCTCACATTTGAAGGATAATCTCACAGAACATAGAATTCTAGGGTTTTTTGGTTTTGTTTTCTTCTTAACACTTTGTTTCATTCCATACTCTTCTTCTTGCCTAGTTCCTGAGAATCTTTATAAAGATTTTTTCTTTGTTTTTTCTTTTTCTTTGTTTTTTCTGATGTTTGAATGTGGTATGCCTAGGGATTTTTTTTAGTATTTATCATACCTTGTGTTCTCTGAGTTTCCTGGGTCTGAGGAAACTGTCAAACTGTTACTGCTGTCTCACAATAACTATTCAGGAAGTTATCAGTCATTATTGCTTTAAATGTTGTTACTATTTCTTTCTCTCTTTCTTCTCCTTCCACTATTCCCATTAAACAAATTATACATATTTACACTTTTTGTCATTGTCCCACTATCTAATCTTGGATATTCTTTGCTCTCTTTTTTATCAGTCTTTTTCTTCCTTTGCTCTTCAGTTTTAGAAGTTTTTTCTATTGTCATATCTTCAGGCTCAGAGATTCTTTTCTCAGCCCTGTCTAGTCTACTAATGAGCCTATCAAAGACATTCTCCATTTTTCTGGTATAGTGTTTTTGACCGTCAAGCTAGCATTTCTATTGGATTCTTTCTTAGAATATTCATCTCTCTGTTTACATCATCCACCTGTTCTTGCATGGCGTCTATTTTTTCCATTAAAGCACTTCATATATGATTCACGGTTTTAAAAAATGTCTGGTCTGATCATTCCCATGTATTTGTCATATTTGACTCTAGTTCTGATACTTTTTCAGTCTCTTCAAACTGTGTTTTTGCCCTTTAGTATGCCTCGTTATTTATTGAAAGGTGGGCATGGTATACTAGGTGATATGGTTTGGATCTGTGTCCCCACCAGATCTCATGTTGAATTGTAATCCCCAGTGTTGGAGGTGGGGCCTGATGGGAGGTGATTCAATCATGGGGTTGGATTTCTCACAAATGGTTTAGCACCATCCTCTTGGTACTGTCCTCGTGATAAGGAGTGAGTTCTCATGAGATCTGGTCACTTAAATGTGTGTAGCCTACCTCCTTCTCTCTCTCGTTCCTGCTTTCAGCATGTGAAGTGCCTATTGCCGCTTTGCATTCTGCCATGAGTAAAATCTCCCTGAAGTCTCCCCAGAAGCAAATGCTGCCATACTTCCTGTGCAGCCTGAAGAAGAGCCAATTAAGCTTCTTATAAATTACTCAGTCTCAGGTTTTTCCTTATAGCAATGTGAGAATGGACTAATACACTAGATTAGGAAAAAAAAAAAAGCACAACTCTGGTAAATAAGCCTTCAGTAATAATAATGGTAAGTTACGGGGAAAGAGGAAGCACTCTGTAGTCCTATATTTAGATCTCAGTCTTTTCATAAGCTTGTACCTCTAGACTGTGATCTACACTGGTGCTCAAGGGTACAGCTGGGTAGAGTTGGGGATTTCTATTTCCCTAGGTTTGTTAGACTCTGATAAAACCCCAGGAGGTTGGGCTCTACTAAAGTAGTTTTTCCTGAGGGCAGACCTTGTTAAGACAAGCAGCATTCTCTGCCATATTTCAAAGTTGTTTCTTTTCTCCTCCTTCTTCCAGAAGCAGAAAGAGATTTTTCCTCTGGTATTCACTGTGAGGCTCTGATACAGCTCTTGGAAGTAAAACTCTTCAAAAGTGTGAGGATCCCCTTAAGATTAGGTCCCCCTAAAGTTTTTATCTTTCAGACTTGTCCACACTGATCCTTCAGCAATTCATCAGTTAAAGTTTGTGTTTTCCTACCTCATGATGGTTCAGAGGAGGTTTCTGCTCAGGGATTTCTGCTCTGATAAATTGTGACACTCTATCCTAACCTGTCTTACTCTCCAATTTTAGGGGCAGCAGTTTGCACTGTAACCTCACTTCTATGGCCGATCTAAGAAGAATGTTAATTTGTCAGTTTGTTCAGTGTTGTACTTGTTCTAATTACAGAGTGATGGACTTCTAAGCTCCTTACACGCCATATCGGAAACCAAAAGTCCTCACAATGCTTTATTTAAAATGTTAAATTTAGGCTGGGCACAGTGGCTTATACCTGTAATCCCAGCACTTTGGGAGGCCAAGGTAGGCAGATCACTTGAGGCCAGGAGTTGGAGACCAGCCTGGCCAAGATGACAAAACCCAATCTCTATTAAAAATACAAAAATTAGCCAGGCATGGTGGCACACACCTGTAATCCCAGCTACTTGGGAGGCTGAGGCAGGAGAATCACTGGAACCCAGGAGGCAGAGGCTCTGCAGTAAACTGAGATCATGCCACTGTACTCCAGCCTGGGTGACAGAGCAAGAGACTCTGTCTTAAATAAATAAATAAAATGTCAAATTTTATAAAAATCCACTTATAAACTACTAAATGGTTTGGATTTGAGAATACAAGCAAGGCATAATAATTCATTAGCTGGAGGTCAGAAATCAAGACTAGAAATTTACATTTTTAAGACACGTTTGAGATTATTAGTTTGACCTCTTTCTTATATATTATAGGTTGGCAAGACGGATAATATAAGCAGTTTGATATTTCTCAGAAAAAAAAAAATCTGAAACTTTAAAAAAATCATACTCCATTGGAATTTGATGTTGAGGCATTAAAGAGATTTACTACCTCTTTTGTTTAACTAGATTTTGAAAGCACAATTTTCTCAAAAAGTTAATTAAATGTAAAATCATGGATGCTTATTAAATTGATGCCTTCTTAAGTAAATTCTTTTCAGCTTCTGGGTCAGATGGTTCTCCTTAAAAGAGGCTAGAATTGCTGTATTCAGTATTAATTGTCATTTTGGAGACAGTGTCTGTAGACTGTCAGTGACATTCTGCTATGAAAGAGAATCTGGAAAAGTTACAATTTAAAACATGTTAGGCTAAGTTTAGCAGTCAGCTTCTTCAGTATGTGATGATATTTTCTGCCATGCACTCATCCATTTCATCTCCCAGCCTGGACTTTGCAGACAGGAAGCCCAACTCCCACTTAATCCCTGCTTACTTTTCACTTCTACTTGAGACACCCAAACTTGGCAGGTTCTGCTGTTGGCTTGCAGTTAACCACAACCACCAACGCCCCTCAGCTTTGGTACTTTAGACATTCTCTGTAAATAGGTTTGCTATTATAATACATTCATTCAATGAATACTTATTAAGTACTAATTATATGCAAAGAACTTTGCTAAGTACTAGAGCTAAACCCATGAATAAGACATATCTGTCCACAAAGAGCTTACAACCTAGTAGAGACAAGAAACAATAAACTATGGTGAGCCCTAAGACAAGGTGAGCTCCCAGAAGGAAATGGTGTCTAATGAGCTGGGGAATGGAAAGACACAGGAGACTCTACATTGAGTAGAATTTACTTAGTCAGATTCTAGCTCTTCCCTGCAATGTCAAGAAGAACAACATGTGCAAAGGCCCAGAGGAGAGAGATGTGGAAAATTGTAGAAATGTAGAGTTTAGTGTGGATGAGCTATTACATTTAAGGGTGAAAGGAGAGCACGGTAAGGCTCTGAGAACTGAAGAAACCAGCTGGGAGCAATTTCCAAAGCAACTTCCAGTTTTATCATTCCTTGCATTAAAATGCGATCCTGATTTTTTAAAATAGAGTTAAGGGGAGTGACCTGATGAGATACACATTTAGAGAAATCATTCTAGCCACAAGTTGGAGAACATTGGCATCCTAGTGAGAGATGCTAGTTTTTGGAACTAAGCAGTGCAGTGGGAATGAATAAAAGTGGAAAGCTTAGAGAGTAATTAAAGTGGTAAAAGTAATAGATATGATGATTAATGGGATCTGAACCTCTTCTATTGAAGCCTTCTGTTTAGAACATTCCATTTCTAAATAACTACAATAATCTGATTAGAGAAAAGAGTTTATCTCTCATGATGGTTTGACTAGCTGATAGCTGTGTCGTGGACAACAGTTAACACAAAGACATTGTGTTAATAGACATTTAGCAGACTCAGAAATAGGTACTTAGTCCCTTTTTTTTTTGAATTTTGACTATGTGAATAAAATAAGTAAAACTTCTAAAATAGGAAAGATAATGGCAATAGGTCCCAGGAAGCTATGTGACTTAACAAACAAGCAGATTTTGAGAGAAGACCTTCCTTCCCTTTACTAACTAAAGCAAGGATGTAAACAGCACTAAAACATACCAGGCACTCAACAGACATCTGTTGAATTGTTGACTTATTAATTGTTTAACGTTGACTTATTATTTCACATTTTAAATAAGTCAAAAAGTAGAAGCAATTATTGAGCATACATCAGCTGAAATTTCATATATTCATTCTTGATGTATACATGTTTTTTACCTAATATACACTCATATTGTGTGATGTGTGTCAGTTCTGTGAGGTAGTGAGGGCAAAGATCTAACTGAGCAGAGTTATTCTGTCCCAGTTATTTTAAGTAAGATGTTACTTTTGTTTTAAGGAATATTTGAAAGAGAAATATTAATTTGATTTTTCATAAATGCTTTTGAAGTTTATAAGTTTTGAATTACAAATCAGTAACCTAAAATTAACCAGAACTTTTATTGGAGCCTCAAAAAAAGCTTTCAACAGAGAACTGGAAGAAAATTATAATTTATGATCTTGTTCATCTTTCTTCTTTGCTGTTTTCGTGTAGTGATAGACGTGTTAATGAAAAGTTTTATGCATAGGAAATTGACTATCTTGAATCATGATTATCCATTGACTTTCACTGTAATTTCTTATATTTCTTGTTAAAAGGGAGGATGGGGAATCAGATTTTAGAATTTTTTTTAAAGGACTTCTGTCATCCTCCTAAATAACATACTTTTTTCATCTATGTCTGATATATTTCCATTTAATTGCCTGATGTTTCTCTTAGCAAGAAATTAAACCAATATACTATCAAGTTAACCTGTCTGTCTTCCCTATCAGATAGATCTCTATCTATATTTGTTTTCTCAGTGTCTTGCTCAGTTCCTGGAACTAGAAAATGCTCAATAAATATTCGTTGAGCCAAAGTGAATGTTTAAGATTCTACATTCATTTATCCATTCACTTATTCATTCAACAAATACATTTAGTGTGTTTTATGTAGTTGATACAGTGCTGGTCCCTGAAGCCCAAAATGAGTAGGATTTTGTGTCTCTCTTCAAGATATTTTAAGTCTTTTGAATATTCATTTAACAGTATTAACATGCATATATTCAAAATATCATAGAGGTAATTTGGCCATACCATAGAGGTAATTTCCTTCCACCCTTTTGTATCTTCTTTGCGGGTTCTTCCTCATCTCCCAGACATTTAAACGTAGGAGTACAAGGGCTTGGTCCTTGGGCATCATGCATTTTCTGCTTATACTTGCTTCTTAAGAATCTCATCCAGTATCATGGCTTTAAATTATTCCATTTATAAGCTAATGATATCCAAATTTACAAACTGCTACTCAGACCTCTACCCAAACTCCAGACTTGCACATTCTGTTGCCTACTCACTATCTCTACTTGCATGTCTGATTGGCATCTCAAATTTAAGATATCTAAAACAGTTCTCCTCATCTCTCTAAGGTCAAACTTGCTCCTTTTAGTGGCAACTCCGTCTTTTCAGGCTCACAGTCCAAAAACCTTAGAGTAATTATTGACTCATTGCGTGCTTCTCTTACTTACCATATTTGACTCATCAGCAACTCCTATTAGATTCAAAATACATTCAGAAACTGAATACATTTCACTCAGCTCCAGCCATACTGCCTTACTCATAGCCTGGTGCATGCTAGGCATATCTCAACTTCAAGACATTTGCACTTCTTGAATCTAATATATCCAGAACTTGAATCTGTCAGAACTTGAATATATCTTGAATCTCCACAGCACCCCCTTGGCCAAAACCATTGTCATCGCTTGCCTGGATCACTGTAAAAGTGTCCCAACTAGTTTTCCACTTTCTACCCTCACCTACATATAGTCTTCTCTCAACACAGTAGCCAGAGAGATCCTATCAAATTCCAAGAGCATGCCACTCCTCTGCTCAAAACACTCCATTGCCACATTGCCTTCTCCTTCTGACCCACTCAGCCCCAGCCACACTGCCTGCTTCACAGCCTGGGACATGCCAGGCATATTGCAGCTCAAGGTATTTGTACTTCCTCTTTCCTTGGCCCTGAGTGTTCCTCTCCCAGAAACCTGCATGGTCTCCCCAGCTCTCCTCTCAGAGCTTGGCTCACAGAGGCCTTCCCTGCCCACCAATCTAAAAGTTGATCTGCTTTCTTCACCAACTTTTCTTAATTCCTTCCTTGGCTTTTTTTTTTTTTTCTTTTTTGACACTTACCACTATTAAACTACCATGAATTAATTTATCTGGTTAATTTGCTGTATTACCAACTATGACGTAAGCTCCATTAGTGCAGGGACTTTTTTCTCCTTTGATCAGTATTATCCCCAGTGTCTAGAGCACATAGCAGATATTCAATAAATATTTTTGCAGAAGAGCACATGAGAAAACTTCTGGGAAGAATATAGCATTGTTTTGCAAAGGGTTTAAAGAGTTGTAAGTGAATGTTTTAGGTTTTCTTTCATCTACTTGCTACTTTGGTTACATAATGGTGCCTCAGTGCCAACTGTTGCCTAAGTAATAGTTAATTAGTATGCTCAGAATCATAGAAATTGATTTTTGGTCAGTACTAAAACTAGAGATTTAGTTTAGCCAAATATCTGCTTTTGAGCAAAATGAGACATCATGATACGTTTTAAGAAATGAAAATAGTTATGCCTGTATGGTCTAAATAGAGGCAATGTTGTCTCACGTGGTATTTATCATGTACTTAAATTGAAATACTGATTTTTCTTTATTATTATGTTGCTTTTTTATTATGTTTCTTTATTATTATATTATTATGTTGCTTAATGATTTGAAGTATGTACCATTTACTTTGTCTTTTTCTTAGAAACATTTGGCTACTTATTTTTAGCCAGCAAGTAAAGTAGGATATTCAATTACCTGAGGAGCCTGATACTAATGGCTATAATTATTTAAGCAATTGAAGTCATTCCTGTCATTTTCTTTCTCAAACCCACAAAGTGCCAAGACTGAAACATGCAATGTATATACATGGATTAATATATTTTCTCAGTGGTTGCATTCTTCATTGGAGTCCCTGGAAAGAAAGACTCTTTTGTTTGCTTTTTTAATCTCTTATTTTGGAATCTGAAAACTATTCAACCCTTTCCAGAAATGTTGACCCAAATGGGGCATTTTCATGGGCAGAAAGAAATATTTTCTGCCTGCTCTTGCTTGAACAAAGAATCCTACTGATCTGGATGACAACATCATCATATTTGGCTTCTTGTCCTAGTATTATTGATGATGCAGACTTTTTCAAAGGGTATGCTTGGCTGATAATTGTGAAACCCAAAACACTTGGGGACTATGACTAGAGTGTACTGATGATAGACAGCCTCATGCCATAGGAATTGCAATATTTAGACCCTTAAAATTTAGGCCCAGAGTTTGGAAAAACTTTATAACTGACTGTTACTAATAGTCTGGAGAAGGAAGAACACTTTCCATATACACTTAGATTTAAGGCATTGTTTCTGTAACTTTGTGTTTCAATATTAACTATTTCTCAATGAAACTGTTTCTCAAAGCAACCTCAATCCTTCAGTTCTCTTTAGTTGTTCAGATAATCTCTTCCTAAAGAAAGCAAAAAATAATTAAGAATAAAGACCCTGCTCTTCCTTTTGAGTGTTACGGTGTGAAAGAGAGTTTTAGAGACTGGGATGTTGTCTCTGCTGAAAAACCTAAACTATGGGAATAAGACCTAAGAGTAAAAAGCCATAGTCACAAATGAAGTTTGCCTCAGGTGCATGTTATTGAATTGCCTTTATCAGCACGGGAAATTACTTGAAAGTCATTTTGTTTTTGTAAAGGAATGTCTGGCCGTAATAAGAGTGAACATTTGTTAAGCACTTACCATGAACTCCGCCTTCTCAAACTGACAAGCATATACACATTGTCTCATTGACAGTAACTCCGTAATGTATATAGTATTATTCTAATTCTTCTTTACAGATGAAATTGAGGCAGGAGAGTTTATTTGCTTTACCTAAGGTCACAGAGTAAGTGGCTGTGCTACAATTTAAACTTAGATTTTCCTGACACTGAAAATAGTGCTATCAACAACTGTAAAATATTGCTTTATATTTACTCTTTAGCAGAACCTAGATGATGGGGTATTATGTGCTTGCATTTAGTTTTGAATGGTTTGTTTTTATCTCTTTCCTTAAAACAAAAGTTCACAAGAGACTTTCTGAAGTCTTATTTTTTATTCAAACTGTTTTTTGTATCCCTTCCTTGTTCCATGACCCTGTTCTTTTACCTGCATGCCCTGAACATGGAGCTAACGTACCACCAATTTTGTCTCTTTGTTACTATAACCAGCAAATGTTCATAGATAGAGGCTTTTCCGTAAGCTTCTGGATGTTATAAGCCCTCAATCAATAGTACTGGAGTGGGTTTGTTTCTTAAATACAGAGATAAAGCCTAGGTTTGTGAGAGCTGGTTCTATTTGGACCAAAGCATGATCAGAAGGTGTTTTAGTAACAGAATTGAGCTGACCCTCACATCCTAGATTGTTCTATTGAGAAAAGAAGTGTGAACAAGACCTTTGTAGCTGGAATCACATAGATTGATTTGGGGGGTGTTTTGCTGAAAAGTGGTTGACAATAACATGTAAAAATTAGTGCATTCTTCAGGACTCTTTATATTGCAAGGGGCAGCAATCCAAAATAGCTTTGGCCAAAAAGTTAACTTATTTCCTCAAATAATTGAGAAAAATGTATGAGTTGACTTAGTTTCAAATGTTGCTCAATGGTGGCCCAAGTTCAGCTGGTCTCAGGTCCTCTTTTCTACTTTATTGCCAGGCACATTTACCCAATATGGTGACCTCCAGCAGTTCCAGGCTTACATCATTCTTATAGCAACAAGTGTCATTGCAAAGATAGCCTTTTGCCAGTTAATTCCAACAACTCTATGAAAATTGAATTGTATAGTTCATCCTTGAACAAATTACTCTGACCAAGGGAATTACATGCTAGCTTGTGGAGCTGGAAACAGGTGGTTGTCAAACCAGTACACAGGACACATGGACCAAGAGTAGGAGAGTAGTTTACTAAAGCAAAAAAGTGAAACAAAAACAAATAAACAAAAAAACCACACAGGTCCACTACAGTCAGACAGAAAGAAGAGGCAGCCAGGATTCAAGCCAGGAGCAAAATTTCCTTTGAAGGAAAGGAAACACTGTGGCCAGAAGTGGGTAGTCTAGGTGAATAACAATAACGCATATACATGCCAATTAAAGCTCTTTTCTTAAACACAATTACTTACAGTTTAATACTGGAAGCAATACTTAAGTTATCTTTACTAAACTGGAACTGCATTTTTAAAAAGTGCTTTTATTTTTTAGCACAAAGTTCTATGTACTACTCTATACTATACTATATACTAATCTATACTATACTATATACTATCTATTCTATACGATATACTAATCTATATATACACTAACATATACTATATATACACTAATCTATACACTCATCTATACTATACTATATACTAATCTATACTGTAAGTTTGCATGTTTAATTCAGTCATTATCAGAGAAACTGAGTTTTCTTCTGACCATATGCCTTTCTGATTCAAAAGTTTAAAAAGGATAAAGATGCATAAAGTAGCATACACAGTTTTATGAAATCAGATAATATCTATGAATTACCCTGTGTATACAAAATACATGTGTATACAAATATGTGTGTGCATGTATGTTTGTGTCCTGCACATGTATATATGTGTATGCATGTATGTTTGTGTCTTGCACACACATGAGGCTGGGGAAGGACAACTAGTGAAGTCGAGGGAAAAAAATCACTTTAGAGGTTCAACTGCAAATCTGAAATTCCTCACGTTGATTATATGAAATATTGTCTTTTCTGTTAATTAATTAATCAATTACTCTTGCCTGAATTTGAAATTCAAATGATACCTGGTCTTATGTTATCTATAGATAATTTAATGCACAGAGATAAAAATGTTAACCTGTTTTGTCTCCTCTCCTCTAGTGGAAAAATTGTGGAGATTATTAATTAAGGAATTGAACACATTATGTTTCTCTACCAGCTACTAAAAATAAGCTGAGAAGTCTCTAGTTACATTTGGCCCAAAGTGAGATGATGAGAAAGGACAGCAAGCTGATGTGGGACCCGGATAAACAGCAGGGGAGAGTGACTCAGCCTTCTGGTTCTCAGCTTCAGCAGGGGTCTGTGAATATGAGTGAGCCCTTCAGTTTTTAATGGGTCTTTAGGCAGAAATACATAAAGAACTAGAAAACTTTTTTTTTCTTAAGATAAAAGATAGGCATCATTAATATCTTTTATTTTTATTGCTTAGCTATTGCATTCTTTTGGAAACCACCACAATTTAACTGCAGGACCAACCTGTCCTCATTATAAGTAGCCTGGTGGGTCTGCCCCAGGTATCTTTTTCTCCCTTATCTAAGGGGTGAGCATAAAACCTGAACTAAGCTTGTGAGGTACACCCGCTTCTCTGGAATTTGTAACCTGAGCCAAATAACTTACGGACTGAAAATAGGAGTGAACTGAGTAGTGGAGATGCCTGAAAGAGACACATCTGTTCCTACCACCCGAAACCAGGAAGCCTCTCTGGTTCATGATTGCTGAGCCTGCTTCCTCAGGCTCGCCTTTTGTTTTGTGAGCTACCCCGTAGCCTTCCAAGAAACCTCTTTTCTTCCTGCATAAACCAACAAGGCCTGCCTCTCCTGTGTTTTCTCTCCTCATCACTGGGGTGAAGAGAGAAGCTCAGGAACATCTCCAGCTCCTGTGCTTCACATTCTACAACTCACACAGCCTTCGGGCTTTGAAACCATTTGGGCTCACTTAATTATCCCTTTTTCATTTTTGCTTATGGTAATCACCCCAAGAACTCTCACACTTTGAGGTCACTCTCCATCTCCCACATTCTACTCCCCATAGGTTCTTGTACAACCTAATCCTAATGCTGAAAACATGAGATCCCAGAATTCACGTCCACTCAGTGCAGCGACTCTTGGCCCACATTCTGTAGATAAGAAACACCTTTTACTGACAATGGAAGACTGCTAGAAATAACTTGAGATACCCAGGCATAGTCTTATATTATGTTGGGGTTTTATAATGTAAATGCAAGAATCAGATTTCTCCATACCCCAGCCAATGATTAAGCTTTATGGAAAACTGGTTTAGGTTTTTCTGATCTGTAAAGGCAGACTAAAGGCTGCAGTACATGATGGCCTTCACTCAGACATTTCAGTCTGTCTGCAGTGAACACTGAGACACTAGTACCTTAGTCCACAATGGGAATAAAATGCACACGCAGGTGAGGTTAATCTACATGAAAGATGCTGAATTCCGTAACACAGAAAAAAAATTGCGTGTAGTGTGTAATATGAAAGCATTAAATAACTTCAGTAAGTACATTCTGTCTGTACCCTTGTCTTTTGTAAGTGTAACTGTATATAAGTTAAACTACAAATTTTATTTTTAAGAGGTCCCATTTCAAACCATAAGTGCTTTAAACAGCAATTATCAGCTAGATTTTCCTGCTGGCAGCGTTACTAGAGATACGTTGTTTCTGGGCAAAGTTATCCAGAGGAATCCTGCTCCCTGGTATTTTAGAGGAGTTGAGTGTCATAGCATGTGATATTACCCATTTTTACCAGTTGAGTCCAGGTTGCAACTCATAAGGCTGCTACAGTGCGTTTCTAAGTATCGTTTAAATTGGAACTTTAACCTTTTATCCTAGGAAATGATTGGTTTTGTTTTTAATCTCTTCTTGGTGGATTCTGTTATTGCAGAGAGTGGTATCAGTAGAGATTTATATTTTTGTAGGTTAGCTTCAGTATACCACATGAAATACATCCAATGCTCATAAATGAGGCTTTTATTCAAATTCTTAATCAACTTGCATTTTTTTTTTTTGCCCTATGAAGGGTATTTGCTAAATAATGCACATTGGAATTCAAAACGCTGGAAAATTCTTGCTTAAAACCAGTGGTACATCTCAACGAACTGGGTGGAGACTGAGGGCAACACTCAAGATAAAATTTAGCATGGCAGCAATTTAAAATTAGAAGCCCTTGATGAAAGATGAGACCTGTTTTAGGCCACTTGGTGAGCCCCACCTTTTAAAGGCAGGATTTGACTCCACTGAAGAGCTGAGCAGTCACGGGAGGACAGACTGTCTCTGCCCCAATAGGGAATGCCTATCTTCCGATTCGGTGTGTGACGGTGTTAAATAAAGCTGTGACCTTTGTTTATCTCCCAAGCATTTCCACCCCTCCACTGGCAGAATGCCATGGGAGAGTGTCCGTTTATTGGCAAGCTGTGGTCTAAATTCAGATATTGTCTAAAGCTTATAACAATAAGTGTCTACTGTATATACTGTACAGAGATGCTTCACCTGAGCCCTTATACATTAAATGTTTCATGAAGTTCTAGCTTAAAGAAGTCCCTTTAATATTTATTTAAATAACAGCCTGAAATAGGCCATGAGTAAAAATACTCAGGTCTCAATATCAATATATATAATGTTTCTGTTACCTCTTAAAGGCAAATTTTTTAAAAAGGAAACTTCCTCAGTAAGAGCAGCTTATCAGCTCGCTTCTTTAAGGTAAAAGGAGGGATACTTAAGGTGTACACTTTTCAGAATTTTTAGATATGAGTTAGTGATGGAAACATCCTTTGACTTGATCACATGATGGTTACACGACAATATGTGTTTGTCGAAACTCAGAACTATCCACCAGAAAGAGTGGATTTTGCTATATGTAAATTGTACCTCAATAAATTCAGGTTAAAGAGACAGCTCTGCTAAATAGAAACACTTGTCCTAGATTTAAATGCTTTTATTTGTCTTATGGTTTATATATAAATTTCCTTCCTACCTCTATCCTATTCATGGAGAATAAATCCTACGCACACCCTATGTGGGTGGGCCACCCTATGTGTCACATGATTTTGACCTAGACAGTTTATTGGATCAAATGTAAACATTTAACTGGTCAACCTGGATGTGAAACCAAGACAGACCAAAATTCTAAAGTCTTGGAGATTTGGGGCCAGGGTCAAAATATGCTCTCCAAAAGCCATGGTTAAGTGAGAGTTACGAGGAGCTGCAAAAATGAGTTATGCAAAAGAAGCCAATCAGAAGGAAGGAGAATTGAGCAGGCAGGCAGAGAATCATTGAGCCAGAGTCCCTTTCTCATCATGGAAAGAGAGATGAGCATAGTACCTTGATGATATTCTAGTTTCTCAGAGGCCTAGCTGAACTTGTAATTGAATTATCTGACTTTCCCCTATAGATCTACTTTTACTTAATATAGCTGGTGTGAGTTCTAGTTTTCATGAAAAGACAGGAAAATTACCCAATGACATTTAATGTTCTTAATCCCAAATCACAGGCAAATATCAATGTTTTGCTAGCACCACCACTTTTATTCCTAAAATGGAAGGAGTAGAAGGCTGTAGTAGTGGGAAGGAAGAACATAATCTTACAGAAGTCTGGGCTATTTCTGTGAGCTCAGTTTTCACTGAAAATTTCAGACCTTTTAAAGAAAAAAAAATCAGGTACCTTCTAAGGACTAATTTAACACATAACCTGGTCTTTCTTTTTCTTTTTCTTTTCTTTTTTTTTTTTTTTTGAGACAGTTTTGCTCTTGTTGTGTTGGTCAGGCTGATCTTGAACTCCTGACCTCAGGTGATCCACCCGCCTCAGCCTACCAAAGTGCTGGGATTACACGCGTGAGCCACCGCGCCCAGCCGGTCTTTCTTTTTTTCTTCCTTCTCAGTTATTTAGGTATAGAAAAGGTCAAATAGAATAACAATTATTGATTCTAACTCCTTATATTAATAAAATTATTCTGTTTGTGAGAAAATTATTTTACCTCTACTTTCACACTGCATTTTTGTTTTTATTTTTAGTGCTGGGGCACATGTGCAGGATGTGCAGATTTGTTACATAGGTAGACGTGTGCCATAGTGCTTTGCTGCACCTGTCAACCCATCACCTAGGTATTAAGCCCAGCATACATTAGCTATTTTTTCTAATATTCTCCCTCCCCCCACCCTACCCCACATTCCATTTCTGATGACTGATATATTTTAAAAAACAGAAAGGTCACTTCTTCTGAATATTATAGTATAGCTTTTAAAAATAATTATAACCAACTTGAATTAAGTGCTTAAATATGTGGTAGTCATTGCACTCAGAGCCCTGAATACATTATTTCATTTAATCCTCATAATCTTATGAAGTAGTTGCTATTATTATCATGATTTTACAGATAATAAGCCTTCCTGAGTTAAGATAGTTACCTGTAGCTCTATGGTAGTAAGTTTTTACACCTGAATTTGATACCAGACAGACCTACTTCTGAGTCTGATCTCTTAATCACAACAAAGAGTATATGCAACAAGAAGTATGTATGTTTTACAGCTAAGGAAGTAATCATAAGGTAATTGTGGGATTTTAGTTAGTTTTCTGAATATCTTGTCTAACTAGAGAGACAGTTATATCTATGGTTAAGAAAACGTGGTACATCTTACTGAATCAGTACTAAATCAGTACTAAATGTGTAACATTATCATTGTGCTATATTAAAAGGTTGATATATTGTAGCACTGTAATGAATACAATATGAAAAACCATTTCTGTTTATGTTCATGTGAGAATATAATTTGAGAACACTCAGAAACTGTGGCATAACAGAATATCCCAAAAGTTAATGAACCAACTGAGGAGTGTTGCCATTGATGCACATCAGACATGTCATTTTCTATTGCCTTTTTAATTGGTTAAGTGTGTCAAAGTTTGAAAGAGCTTCATTAATAAGGTCATGGTATTTGGTTTTAAAATAGAATAAAGTGAATGAGAGATTACACTTTTGTTTAGAAAAAATGAGATAGTATCTTTCATTGTAAAATCTGGGACCTAGGAGGAAAGGAAACCACATAGTTATGTAAGTAGCCATGCAGGCCAAATTTGGCCTTACATGTGGGTAGGACATGAAACTGTTGGTTGAAGAAAAACTCTTCTGTACTGTCAACTGTAAGTCTTGGGATGGGAAACCTGTATTTGGAAAGCTGACTTTTTCAAACAGTGGCTGTATTTTCAGTAAATGTTTCAAGAATTCTTTTTCTGGTTTCTAATAAAGTTCTCTGTTTTAAAATGTCAGGCTCTTTCAAGCATGCTGGGTTAGTCTGTTTTGCATTGCTGTAAAGGAATACCTGAGGCTGGATAATTTATAAAGAAAAAAGGTTTATTTTGGCTCATGGTTTTGTAGACTGTACAAGAAGCATAGTGCTGGCATCTGCTTCTGGTGAGGGGTTCAGGAAGCTTCCAATCGTAGTAGAAGATGAAGGGAGAGCAGGCAGTGTCACATGGCAAGAGGGGGGCAAGAGAGAGGGGAAGAAGTACCAGGGTCTTTTAACAATCAGCTATTTTGTGAACTAATAGAGTGAGAACTCAGTCACTGTGTGGCAGGGCAGAGGGCACCAAGCCATTTATGAGGGATCCACCCCCATGACCCAAACACCTCCCACTATGCCCCATCTACAGCAGTAGGGGTCACATTTCAACATGAGATTTGATGAGAACAAATATCCAAACCATATCACATGCTAAGGGGAAACGTGCTTAAGGAAAAGTAAAAGGAAGAGCATCATGTTACTTTGAGAATTGGTGTTGTAATTCCAGAGAGAAGGAGCAGCCAAACCTGGATGAGAAGCAACGATTTTAGCAAAGACTCAACTATAATATAGCACTTGTCTAGCCATTTCTGCTTACAGAAAAATTCCTCTGCATAGCTTAGTCTCCAAAAACATTCAATGGAATATAGTTTTTAAACTGGCCTTTTGTTATATCCATTTTAGGAGAGAAGATAATGTTAAGTGGTTGGTACACATAACTCAGGCTGTTTCCTGATTTGTACAGTTTACCTTTTTCCATTTATTCTATAGTGAAAGTTAAGAGATAGTCTTTGGTTTTTGGAAGAGAGGAGTTTTTGTTTTCTAGCATATTTTTTAATTGTCATTCTTCAAATGTACTCAGTTTTATGGAAGAATTTGATTGTGTAGCAATGATAGCAGACAGTAGCTCAATGCTATTTTCTGCCAAAGGACAGGACACGCCTCTTCAAATTGCTCTTCATTGCATTAGAAGATGTGGATTTTTTTACTCCTTTATTATTATTATTATTATTATGCTTTAGATTTTAGGGTACATGTGCACAACGTGCAGGTTTGTTACATATGTATCCACGTGCCATGTTGGTGTGCTGCACCCATTAACTCGTGATTTAGCATTAGGTATATCTCCTAATGCTGTCCCTCCTGCCTCCCCCCACCCCACAACAGTCCCCAGTGTGTGATGTTCCCCTTCCTGTGTCCATGAGTTCTCATTGTTCAATTCCCACCTATGAGTGCGAACATGTGGTGTTTGGTTTTTTGTCCTTGAGATAGTTTACTGAGAATGATGTTTTCCAGTTTTCATCCATGTCCCTACAAAGGACATGAACTCATCCTTTTTTATGGCTGCATAGTATTCCATGGTGTATATGTGCCACATTTTCTTAATCCAGTCTATCATCGTTGGACATTTGGGTTGGTTCCAAGTCTTTGCTATTGTGAATAGTGCCACAATAAACATACGTGTGCATGTGTCTTTATAGCAGCATGATTTATAGTCCTTTGGGTATATACCCAGTAATGGGATGGCTGGGTCAAATAGTATTTCTAGTTCTAGATCCCTGAGGAATCGCCACACTGACTTCCACAATGGTTGAACTAGTTTACAGTCCCACCAACAGTGTAAAAGTGTTCCTATTTCTCCACATCCTCTCCAGCACCTGTTGTTTCCTGACTTTTTAATGATGGCCATTCTAACTGGTGTGAGATGTTATCTCATTGTGGTTTTGATTTGCATTTCTCTGATGGCCAGTGATGATGAGCATTTTTGCATGTGTCTTTTGGCTGCATAAATGTCTTCTTTTGAGAATTGACTGTTCATGTCCTTTGCCCACTTTTTGATGGGGTTGTTTGTTTTTTTCTTGTGAATTTGTTTGAGTTCATTGTAGATTCTGGATATTAGCCCTTTGTCAGATGGGTAGGTTGCAAAAATTTTCTCCCATTCTGTAGGTTGCCTATTCACTCTGATGTTAGTTTCTTTTGCTGTGCAGAAGCTCTTTAGTTGAATTAGATCCCATTTGTCAATTTTGGCTTTTGTTGCCATTGCTTTTGGTGTTTTAGACATGAAGTCCTTGCCCCAGCCTATGTCCTGAATGGTATTGCCTAGGTTTTCTTCTAGGGTTTTTATGGTTTTAGGTCTAACATGTAAGTCTTTAATCCATCTTGGCCGGGAGTGGTGGCTCACGCTTGTAATCCCAGCACTTTGGGAGGCCGAGGCAGGTGAATCACAAGGTCAGGAGATCGAGACCACGGTGAAACTCCGTCTCTACTAAAAAATACAAAAAATTAGCTGGGTGTGGTGGCGGGCGCCTGTAGTCCCAGCTACTTGGAGAGGCTGAGGCAGGAGCGTGGGGTGAACCTGGGAGGCGGAGCTTGCAGTGAGCTGAGATTGCGCCACTGCACTCCAGCCTGGGCGACAGAGCAAGACTCCGTCTCAAAAAAAAAAAAAAAAAAAAATCTTTAATCCATCTTGAATTAATTTTTGTATAAGGTATAAGGAAGGGATCCAGTTTCAGCTTTCTACATATGGCTAGCTAGTTTTCCCAGCACCATTTATTAAATAGGGAATCCTTTTCCCATCGCTTGTTTTTGTCAGGTTTGTCAAAGATCAGATAGTTGTAGATATGCGGCATTATTTCTGATGGCTCTGTTCTGTTCCATTGATCTATGTCTCTGTTTTGGTACCAGTACCATGCTGTTTTGGTTACTGCAGCCTTGTAGTATAGTTTGAAGTCAAGTAGCGTGATGCCTCCAGCTTTGTTCTTTTGGCTTAGGATTGACTTGGCAAAGCGGGCTCTTTTTTGGTTCCATGTGAACTTTAAAGTAGTTTTTTCCAATTCTGTGAAGAAAGTCATTGGTAGCTTGATGGGGATGGCATTGAATCTATAAATTACCTTGGGCAATATGGCCATTTTCACGATATTGATTCTTCCAACCCATGAGCATGGAATGTTCTTCCATTTGTTTGTATCCTCTTTTATTTCATTGAGCAGTGGTTTGTAGTTCTCCTTGAAGAGGTCCTTCACATCCCTTGTAAGTTGGATTCCTAGGTATTTTATTCTCTTTGAAGCAATTGTGAATGGGAGTTCGCTCATGATTTGGCTTTCTGTTTGTCTGTGATTGGTGTACAAGAATGCTTGTGATTTTTGTACATTGATTTTGTATCCTGAGACTTTGCTGAAGTTGCTAATCAGCTTAAGGAGATTTTGGGCTGAGACAATGGGGTTTTCTAGATATACAATCATGTCATCTGCAAACAGGGACAATTTGACTTCCTCTTTTCCTAATTGAATACCCTTTATTTCCTTCTCCTGCCTGATTGCCCTGGCCAGAACTTCCAGCACTAGATTTTTTTACTCCTAAACTTCTCTGTTAAAATCTTACGATGATTTTTAAAATTTGCAAGTATTTAGGGAAAGAAATGAGAAGTAAGAGCTTTGGCTACATCTGTGTATTGTTAAAGTTATCTCTTTAGCTCTGTGAAAAACTGTTTATTTACAAATGAGTAAAATTTCTGGTTTAAGATATCGTATTTAAACTGTAACATAAAATCCAATGGCACATTTTCCTGCATACCTACCAAACGAGCAAAACTAGCTGAAACATTTTCATTTTGAACTGATATGAACCAAATATAGGGAATGAGGGATAACTTAAAGCAATACACTTGAAAAACTTGTCTCCAGTATAAAAAACAAACAATTCTGAAATGGAACAGAGTGAGTGGCACAGTGTGGCTTGGTCATTAACCTACTCTGTAATTCTAGAGCTATACCACTGAGTTGACCCAATCCTGACAATTCTCACAAATAACCAAATATGTAGAGAGACATTCTTAGTGAATCCTTTTTCTTTTTCTTTCCTGGCCAACAAGAATTGGAAACAGAGTCCTAGGATACTTGAATAAAGGGGGAAATACGAACAAAGGAGTTGACTATCACAGGATTGAATGGGCATTTCATTGTTGGGTAAATGATCCAAAATATTAAGATACTGTTCCTTGGGAACAGAATATCTTTCTTTAATGAAGTGAGTTGAACCCTGATACAAAGCATCTATTTTAAACTACTTTTAGAGTAGAGCTCAAGTATTCTAACAAAAACACGATACCAATACTCAGCCAGATTCTGCAACCATCTTCCTCCTGTCAGTCTTTCAAGCTATAGAAGGATGGTAGGACTGTGAAACTCCTAGCATTCCATGAGTAGCTCACAGTGGTGGAAAAGCATATGATGTTACTTATGGAAGGGAAAGACTTAAATCAGGTGCACTCTTTCATAACAAATACAGAGTCTTGTCTGAAATGTCCAAACACATGAAACATGGGGAAAAATATGCCATGGCACAACATTTATGCAAATAATTATACAAGCTTATTAGAGCTAAATAAAAAAATAAACGTGGTATACAAAGAGCCCAAAGGAAAAGACTGTAACAAAAATGAGCCAAAGAAAATCTCACAGTTGTGTCACATGAAAGAACAACTCACTAAGGACACATATTCAATAAAGAGTGAGCTCAAAGCCTAGAAAATAAAAGGTATATCATATGTGTGAGAAAACAAATCGAGGGCCAAGCTAACATCATTATTGAACTAGTAACAGACAAAATACAAGGTATTTAATAAACAGTACTGATTATGTAATTAGTGACAGTGAGAAGACTTGTGATCACTATAGTGTATATGGATGAAGGAGGGGAGAATGCAGTAGTTTTAGAGAATCTAATATCTATGGAACAGAGCTAAAGCTAATTCAACATAAGGGTAATTGGTGTTCCTGAATAGAGAACCCAAAATATGAAACAACTTATGTAACTCAAGAGAACTTTTACAAAATGAAGAAAGATTGAATCTGTATATCGAAAATACAACATATTCCAGGAAATTTTGAATCAGAACATGAATCTGAGAGATGTTCTAGTTAAGCTGATAAACTTTTAAGATTATGGAAAGAATTCTTTACGCATCCGGGCAGCAAGATGCTAAATAATGAAAACCACAGCAGTAAAAATTCTCAAATGTGAAAACAAAAACCCAAAGTAAAGAATTCATTAGACTCTTCTTGGGGGGAGAGGAAGGAGAACTAACAAAAAACAAAATACAAATCAATGAAAGTAAATAATTTATTAATGAAAAACCTGTGGTAAAAGGATTGGCTATGAGCATTTAATCCTCTTCAAAATGAAATGAGTACTAAACAATTCTGGGAATTAGGAAAACCAAGAGAATGTGAATGTATTAATCTAGGCAGTTTCACAATTATAATTAACAAACATAGGGAAGTGAGGGAGGGGAATTAGAAGGGTGCATGAGAATGCTAATGTCTTCATCTTTTGTTGAAGGCAGCATGTCAGTTGATACCATCTAAATTAAAACATAGTTAACAAATTATTCTAGCCTCTTAATTTTTTTTCAAAATTCTCTTTTAAAAAAAATTTAGAGTGATCTTTTGAGAAATATATCTGCAGTTTAAAAGTATTTATTTTTAAGGTTCACGTTGTTTTTTCTATTAATTTTAAACTGAGTTAAACTTAATGCTCAGTAAATTAAGATTAATAATCATACGAGTTTGTTTTTTAAATGTGTATGTTTCTATCATCTGTATACCCTTCTGTGTGCTTGTGTTGGGCACATGCACACACACACACTCTTCTAGATTACTGTCTGATTTGATCTTCTAATATTGATGATTATTTCTGGTTTGGATTTAAGGTAGCTTTTTCTTCTTTTTGCTTTCCTTTTTATACTATTCTTCATTGTTTTAAATCTCTATAATGAGAATATCTTATTTTCATTAAAGTAATTCTGACTTTTTAAAAACGTGAGGGGTTGGTAAAGGAGATTAGAAGCAAATGTGCCAATAAGTTAATGGGACGAAACATCGGAGATCTGTGAATGTAGATTTTCAGTCTATTATGTATTTTTTTAATGTCAAAAATAAAAAATATTATAAGGGGCCAGGCATGGCAGCTCATTTCTGTAGTCCCAGCTATTCAGGAGGCTGAGGTGAGAGGATTGCTTGAGACAAGGAGTTTGAGGATGCAGTGAGCTATGGGATCTTGTCACTGCACTCCAGCCTGGGTGACAGAGGGAGAGCCTCTGTCTAAATATGTATATTAAAAGAGCTTAATAAGTGATGACCGAGTATTTTCTTACTTTAGCTAGAAGATACTTATAAAAAATATGTGAGGCTTCTCTTTTAAAAAGTAACAATATAGTTTATGCTTCAAATCCCTGCTTACTAGGAAGTCAGTAAGCAAAAAAAAACTTTACATAACTAAAATATTTGTCAACAAATATATTCACTGAGGCTCCTGCACTTTATTCCACAAAGACCCCCAGGCCCTTCATCAGAACACATCGCTTTCATGCATTTTAACAGGTTTTGTAATCTAATGTCCAAGCATTTAGGCAATTAGAAACTGGAAATTAAAGGGGAGAAATACAGACCAAAAAAGACAAAGACTGATTGCAGTAACAAGAAGAATAAAGAGGTGACTGACTGAGGGTTTAAATGAAGCACAGCAAAGAAATTAGAGCTATAAAAACATTGTGGTTTGACAGGACTTGGTGAGGGGCCAAATATTTCTACTCACCTCTGTAGTTCTTAAGCACCAAAAACTGCATAACACAGAATTGTATAATCATAATTATGATCCTGGGTCATTAAGAAAATTGTATTTTGTATATTTAAATTAAGAATTCAGAGAAATTTAAAGTATATTTTGTTATAGCCATCAAAATTAATTAAAGTTTTGGAGCTTAAAGGAGCTTTTGTTATTTTAAAAAATAATTTAAGAAAATAGCCCTATCCCTAATGATACCAAGTGAATGAGGTGTTTGTTTCATTGTTTTACATTTTGTTGCATAAAACACTGCAATTTATCATACAGACACATAATATTAGTTCTATTCTCTTTCTATCCACGGAGTGGATGGTAATCTTCAAATAAACAATTACCATTCTTTTTAAGTTCCTTAAGACAGCAAATGAGTAGAATAAACCCCCTCACTTCTGTAGTTTAACAGCCTACATTCTCCAGAGGGGAAAAGTGATTACATTTACTACCTGAGTTTTGTGGAGCTATAAATATTACTGTAGAAAGCCTAATTGGCTGTTAAAACTTGAAGAAGTGAGTGCACAGATGCCCTGTTCATTTTTTTCTTCAACTGATTTCACCTGTGTGTCACACCATATGCTGCTGACAAAGGAAGACTTACCCTGGTAAAACTGGGCTTATAAGACCTCCTGGAGTTCTCAAATTCAGCAGTGACAGTGTCTTTCTGCTTCCTATGGGATTAATGTTTTTGTTTATGTGTTCTCTAGCCATTTTGAACACATATGTAACATTTAACAGAGTTTGAGAGTTGGCAAATATGCCTAGCATTTTTCCATTGATGTCAACAGAGAAAAATGTTCTCAATAAGATCTGTCCAGTGAAGCACTTTAGTCAAAATCTAACTAAGAGCTGAGGCTTATCTTGCTTCACAGCTTCCTTATAATGTAGACATATGGTTGAAGAGAACATTTAATGATTGCATGGCATTAAAAGTGAAAAAGAAGTATCTCAATTTGTAAACCGAAACTCAAACTTGGAAATAAGCTTTGCCTAAATGCAGTGAGGAATCAGGCTTTTGGGTTCTAATACTAGCCTTTTTCCTTTGTGACCGATGACCTTGGAAAGATTATCCCACTATTCTGTGCTAAAATAGATTATTTCAACAGTCCTTTCTGAGCTCTAAAACCTCATAATTTATTTAAATGCTATTTATGGAATCAAATATATTTTTAATCAGAGAAATGCCCTGATTGCACTGCATTTTAGAACAATAACCATGGCAGCAATGTGAAGAATGTATTTGTAGAAAGGAGAGGTGAATTGGAAGATTGATTAGGAGGCTGTCTAGTAATTTATGTGAGACACGGTGAAGCACTGAACTCTTGGGATAGGGAATGGAGAAGAGGGGATCAGGTCCAGGAGTATTTTGGAGACAGAATGTGGCAAAAGGTGTTAAACCCCTGGATGCAACAGTGCGGAACTGAAAGTGGAGCCAAGGATTTAGCGTGATTGGTGCACGGGTAGGAGTTGTGATATAAGAATGTAGATTAAAATGAATATATTTTGCATACCCTGAAATGCCTTCAGAATGTCCATGAGACATCTACTGAAGATAGTTAAAAGGTAAGAGAGTAATAGGTGGAGAAAGAATGAGGGTAGACAGAGATATTGATGGGAGACTCTCACTTATGGGCAGATTAGAAGAAGCCAGTTAAGAAGTAGATAGTGAAAACTCAGGAAAAATGTGGGGGAGTCAGGGAGAACTGAGGAGTAAGGC
Source organism: Hylobates moloch (assembly GCF_009828535.3). Lineage (NCBI taxonomy): Eukaryota > Metazoa > Chordata > Mammalia > Primates > Hylobatidae > Hylobates > Hylobates moloch. The sequence goes on along the minus strand of NW_026652278.1, from coordinate 106,171,611 downwards.
TCTGAAGAGCAGGAGCAAACTAAGATCGGAAATGAAGCCTTTGATCTTCAAGGAGGAAGGCTTCTTTCTTTTAGGTAGGAGGGAAGGAGGAAATAGTAAGTGTGAATTTTCATGTCATGTTTGTTCCCAAAAGGAGAGCATCAGTACTAAAATGCTCAAGAAAATCAGAAACATAATTGTAGCTTCTGAATAAGTTAATTTTTAAAAGATTGCCTCAAACAACAAACAACCCTAAAATCTAGTGACTTAGAGATTGTGTATGTGTGTATGTGAATGTGTGTGTATGTGCATGTGTGTGTGTACACATAAAACACGTTTTGTTGTTTGGAGTTTTTCTTTCCATTTTTATTTTAGGTTTGGGGGTCATTTGAAGGTTTGTTACATAGATAAACACGCGTCACTGGGATTTGTTGTACACGTTATTACATCACTAATGTATTAAGTCCAGTCCTCAATAGTTATCTTTTCTTCTCCTCTTCCTCCTCCCACCCTCCCTCCTCAAGTAGACCCCAGTATCTGTTGTTTCCTTCTTTGTGTTCATAAGTTCATATCTTTTAGCTCTCACTTATAAGTGAGAATATGTGGTGTTGAGTTTTCTGTTCCTGTGTTAGTTTGCTGAGGATGATAACCTCCAGCCCCATCTATGTTCTCACAAAAGACATGATCTTGTCCCTTTTTATGGCTGCATAATATTCCATGGTGTATATGTACCACATTTTCTTTATCCAGTCTGTGTCATTGATGGGCATTTAGGTTGATTCCATGTATTTGCTCTTGTGAACAGTGCTTCAATGAACATTTGGATGCATGTGTCTTTATGGTAGAATGCTTTATATTCCTCTCAGTGTATACCCAGTAAGTGATTGCTGGGTCAAATGGTAGTTCTGCTTTTAGCTCTTTGAGAAATCACCATACTGCTTTCCACAATGATTGAACTAATTTACACTCCCACCAGCAATGTATAAGGGTTTCTCTTTCTCCCCAATCTCCCCAGCACCTGTTGTTTTTTGACTTTTTAATAATAGCCATTCTGACTGGTGTGAGATGGTATCTCATTGTGGTTTTGATTTGCATTTCTCTATTGATCAGTGATATTGAGCTTTTTTTCATATAATTGTTGGCTGCATGTATGTCTTCTTTTGAGAAGTGTCTGTTCATGTCCTTTGTGTTTGGTTTTTTTTTTTTTAAACAAAAATTTCATTCCAGTGTACCAAATTAAAATTGCCACCAGTAAATACTTTAAGCATCCTTTCCTGTGTATGAGATTAGGCCCTTTTTACCATATTTTTTTAATCTTTTAAATAGTCTCAGAGGGCTTTTAATGTAAAATAATGATTGAAGGTCAATCAGTCCTTGTCAGCTAATGATATGTTTCTAGGTACTTTTCCCTTTCCTCAACATTTTTATCAACACAATTGTTATGTAAATGAGTTATATTTAAACAGTTTAGTCTGGTTTAGTAAGGTATCCTGTAGAACGGAAGAATGCATCAACTCTGGAAGTTTAGCATAACCATATTCTTTTTAAATAACAAATAGTGAAACACTTCCCTTTTTTTTTTTTTTTTTTCTGAAAACTGTTTTCATGTTCCAGGGTTTTACCCATCTTCAAGTAAAATAATCTTTCAGGAATTAGGCCCAACAGGTCTCTCTACATAAACAAGATTGATGTTGGCTCTTGAAGTTTTTCGAGAGTATGTTTTTTGAGTTAATTGAATTTATTGTCTCCAAATTGGTTTTCACACTTCTCTAGTGCAGTCTGTGTTCTGCTAATTACATTTATGAAACTCGTGTCTCACATCGAAAAAATATAATACAGGTAGATAACTAGACTCCCAGATAGACAGCTAGTTGTGGACAGATTTTTTAGCCTCCTCAGTAGCTGGGATTGCAGGTGCTTACCACCATGCCCAGCTAATTTTTTTATTTTTTAGTAGAGATGGGGTTTTGCCATGTTGGCCAGGCTAGTCTTGAACACCTGACCTCAGGTGATCCACCAGCCTCGGCCTCCCAAAGTGCTGGGATTACAGGCATGAGCCACTGCGCCCAGCCGAGTTTGACTTTTTTAAACTGCACATTATAAGTTAGATCATGCAGTATTTATCTTTCTGTGCCTGGCTTTTTTCTTTTAACATAATATCCTCTAGGGCCATCCATGTTTTTACAAATAACAAGATTCCCTTCTTTTTAAAGGCTGAATAGTATTCTGTTGTGTTTATATGCCATATTATCTTTATCTACACATCTGTTGATGGACACTTAGGTTGATTTCTTGGCTATTGTTAATGCTGCAGTGAGTATGGGAGTGAAGACATCTCTTCAACATATTGATTTTATATCCTTTGAATATATACCCCATAGTGGAATTACTGGATTATATGGTAGTTCTATTTTTTAAATTATTGAGGCACTGTCACACTATTTTCCATAATGGCTATAGTAATTTACGTGCCCACCAGTAGTGTACCAGGGTTCCCTTTTCTCCACATCCTCACCACTTATCTTTTGTGTTTTAGATAATAGTTGTTCTAACAAGTGTGAAGTGATATTTTATTATAGCCTTAATTTGCATTTTCCTGATGATTAGTTATGTTGAACATTTTTTCATACACCTGTTGGCCATTTGTATGTCTGCTATTGACAAATGTCTAGTCAGGTCCTTTGTCCATTTTTTAATCAGCTTATTTGTTTTCTTAGTGTTGAGTTGTTTGTTTCTTATATATTTTGCATATTAACCCATTATCAGATGTATGGTTTGCAAATATATTCTCTCATTGTCTAGGTTGTCTCTTCACTCTGTTGTTTCCTTTTTTGAGCAGAAGCTTTTAAGTTTCATGTAATCTCATCTATTTTTGCTTTTGTTGTCTGATCTTTTGGGTGTCATATTTAAAAATTCATTGCTCAGACCTATATCAAGGAGCTTTCTCCCCATGTTTTCTTCTAGTAGTTTTACAGTTTTAAATCTTACATTTAAGTCTTTAATCTATTTTGAGTTGATTTTTATATGTAGTGTGATATGAATGTCTAATTTCATTCTTCTGCATGGGAATATCCAGTTTTTCTGGCACCACTTACTGAAGAGACTCTCTTTTTTTCCTCATTATGTATTCTTGGCATCTTTGTTGAAAATTAGTTGACCATAAATGTATGTATTTGTTTCTAGGCTCTCAATTCTCTTCTATTGGTCTATGAATCTGATAATATGCCAGTAACTCTGCTGTTTTGATTACCTTTGTAATAGAATTTGAAATCAGATAATGTGATGCTTTCAGCTGTGTTCTCTTTTCTCACGATTGCTTTAGCTGTTTGAGGTTCCATACAAATTTTAGTATTTCATGGTTCCATACAAATTTTAGTATTGCTTTTTCTATTTCTGTGAAAAAAAAATGCCGTTAGAATTTTGGTAGGGATTGCACAGAATCAGTAGATCACTTTCATTAGTATGAACTTAATTAAACAACATTAGTTCTTCCAATCCATGAACAGAGGATATATTTCTATTTATTTGTGTTGTCTTCAATTTCTTTTATCAATGTTTTGTAGAATTCAGTGTACATATCTTTCATCTCTGCTCAAATTTATTCCTTTTTGTAGTTATTGTGAATTAGATTGTTTTCTGGATTTTTTTCATATACTCTGTTGTTAGTATATTGAAATACTACTGATTTTGTATGTTGATTTCGTATCCTGCAACTTTACTAAATTTGTTTATTAGCAGAACTATATTCTTAATCATTTTCATTATATTCACCATAAAGAGTAAAACAAGAATAAACTTGCTTCACTGTAAAATACTTATAATCTAAAGGAATCAACTCATATGTTTGTATTTGCTACAAATGGATTTTTCTAAACTACAACAACATAAAAGCCAATTTAATATTTTTGTAGAGATATTATTCTTAAGAGGGTAGAATTGCATGAATTCTGACCTTTGGAGAAGATCTTGTATGATAATAGTTTAGACTAAATATTAGCCAGTTCTCTCAAATTCTTGTGTGAGATATTTAGAAGTTAATTATTTAAAAATCTGGTAACAGGTATATTGTTTTGTTTTATATTCTCTATTTAAAAGAAACTTTGAATGCATTTTTAATTAACCTCTATAGACATATACAAGTTGTACATGGTCCTTTCAACCATTTTCCTACATTGTACCAGAATTATTAGAACAAAACTAGATATCCCATGCAAAATTTAAAAGTTGGACCCTTACCTTACACCGTATGCAAAACTTAACTCGAAATGGATCAAAGACCTAAATGTAAGAGCTAAAGCTATGAAACTCTTAGAAGAACATGTAGGAGAAAAACTTTCATGACATTGGATTTGCCAACCATTTTTTTGGATATGACACAAAAGCACAAGCAACAAAAGCAAAACTAGATACATTGAACCTCATCAAAATTAAAAATCTTTTATGCATCAAAGGACACGATCAAGAGAGTAAAAATATGGGCTAGGCACAGGGGCTCAGGCCTCTAATCACAGCACTTTGGGAGGCAGAGGTGGGAGAATCACTTGAGGCCAGGAGTTTGAGACCAGCCTGGGCAATAGCAAGACCCTGTCTCTACAAAAAGAAAAATTAATGAAAAGATAACCTATAGAATAGTAGAAAATATTTGCAAATCATACATCTAGTAAGGGGTTAATGTCCAGAATATATAAAGAACTTCTGTAACTTAACAACAACAAAAAAAAGATTAAAAATGAGTAAAAGGCTTGAATAAACATTTCTTCAAAGAAGATATACAAATGACCAATAAGCCCATAGAAAGACACTCAACATTACTCATCATTAGAGAAATACAAATCAAACCACCATGAAATAGTACTTCACACCCACTAAAGTGATTATTATAAAAACAAAACAAACAAACAAAAGTTGGAAAGCAACAAGTGTTGGCCAGGATATGGAGAAGTTGGAACTCATGTATGTTGCTGGTGGGAATGTAAAATGGCACAGCAGCTGTGGAAAACAGTTTTGTGATTCCTTGCACAGTTAAACATAGAATTGCTGTATGATCTAGCAATTTAACTTCTCAGTATATACCAAAAAGAATTGAAAGCAGGGACTCAAACAGATACTTACAATGTTTATAGCAGCATTATTCAAAATAGCCAAAAGGTGGAAACAACACAAATGTCCATCAACAGATAAATGCATAAACAAAAATGTAGCCTGTACATACAATGCAATATTACACAGCCTTAAAAATGTAATGAAATTCTGAGACATGCCACAACATGAATGAACCTTGAAAACATTAGGCTAAGAGAAATAAGCTAGACCCAAAAGCACAAATATTGAATGGTTCCACTTATATGAAATAATTAGAATAGGGAAATTCATAGGGAAAGACAGTAGAGTAACAGTTACCAGATGCTGGAGGAGAGGGGGAATGGATAGTTTTCGGGTACAGAGTTCTGCTTGGGATGATCAGGAGTTCTGAAAATGGTCACACAACATTATGGTTAATGCCACTGAATTGCACCCTTAAGAATTTTTTAAGGAGTAAATTTCATGCTGTGTGTATTTTGCCACAATTTTAAAAACATCACTTTTCCATAAAAAAAAATTAGAGACCCCTGACCACACAATGTGGATAGATTTTATTTATAAATCTTATAGTTTAAGTATCAAGCTATTGTTAATTACTTCTCCTAAGTATATAAACCTAATACCGAGTAAAATGATGTCTAGTTATGTGGTTGCAGTATATTAACCAAAGAGGACTCATTGTTTTGAAGCAATAATAATTATAACTAACGTTTATTGGGTACCTAGTGTGTACCTGACACCGTTTATGTTCTTCAACTATTTTAGCTCTTTAATTTTACATCAATACTATTAGATACTTGTTTTAGCCATTTTATAGATGAGGACACTGAAGTTCAGAGAAGTTAAGTTATTCTTCTGAGTCACACAGCTAAATAGCTAAGTATCGAAGACAGTTCTAACATAAGGTAACTAACTTCTATGTTTGTCATTTTAACCAATTTCAAATTTCATCCATATTTGCTTTGAGATACCTGAAAAATCAGACTATTTTATATAGTTTTATAAGAATTGTAAAGCTTAGAAATGTAAAATTTTATGTGGGGAATCTAAGATTTCCCCCTGTATAACAGGATCATAGATGTCAGATCAAAAGATCTCAGTTGGCCGGGTGCAGTGGCTCACACCTGTAATCCCTGCACTTTGGGAGGCTGCAGCAGGCAGATCAGCTGAGGTCAGGAGTTCAAGAGCAGCCTGGTCAATATGATGAAACCCCGTCTCTACTGAAAGTACAAAAATTAGCCAGGCTTGGTGGCGGGTGCCTGTAATCCCAGCTACTAGGGAGGCTGAGGCAGGAGAATGGCATGAACCCAGGAGGCAGAAGTTACAGTGAGCCAAGATCGCACCACTGTGCTACAGCCTGGGTGACAAAGCGAGACTCCATCTCAAAAAAAACACAAAAAAAAAGGAAAAGAAAAAAAGATCTCAGTTGTTATGTTTGGGGTCTGAACACGTATAATGTTCACTGCTTGACTCTAGTCTGCTTTTTTGGTTGTTTGATCTCAGTGTTAGTGCGTCTGATTTTTTTTAAGTAATTCAATCATTAGACGTTTATTGCATGCCTGCTATATGCATATACTCTGCCAAGTCCTGGAATACAGTGATGGACAAGACAGAACTGACATTGTAGTAGTTGATGGAGGAGGGGATGGATAATGAGTAAATGAACAAAGAAACCCAGCAAATCATTTTAGTTCTAGTGCTATGAAGAAAACAGGGTGACATTTGTTGAGTAACTAGGGGCTGATGGCTGATTTAGAGGGTGATCGGGAATGGTTGCTATGATGTTTCAGGAGAAGAACCTAAATGTTGAGAAGATCTGTGAGTAGATATTCCACTCAGTGTGAACAATGGGTACAGCCCTGAGAAAATGTGGCTTCAGTGAGGAGCAGAACAAAGGCCAGTGTGGCATGAAACATCCCAAGTCCTAGGGTGCAAGGATATGAAATAATACATGAGATAGGTGTGGGCCAGAGCTCAAAGGCCTTGTAGGCCAGAAAGAGGAATTTAGATATTATGCTGTGTGTTCTAGGAAGGCGTTGGAAGATTTAAAGATCGGAAATATGAAATAATCCGATTTCATTTTACAAAGCTCTCTCGCTGCATTGTGGCAAGGGATTATAGGAGGGCAGCATGGAAGTGGAGGAAAACGGATATTGGAGGAGTCAAAGAAAAAAATGACAATGATTTGGGCATAGATGAGCAGTAGAGGAGAAAACCTATGTTTCATCTTCAAAAGGTAAATTGGACTTCTAAAAATGACTGAATTCTACACATATATTGCAAAAGTACAAAGAATTGAACATCCAGAGCTTTAGGAAGATACATGGTTTTTAAAAGAAGGGGATTCCTGCTCTTTGAACTGGACCAGTATTACTAGAGCTGATTCACAGTCAAAAGACACTCTCTTTTGCTACTTTCCATAGTGAAAAAGGGAGAGACGGTTCTTCTCTTCAGCCTTCCCTCTTTAGCATGAAACTGTCCTATTCTTTTTTTTTTTTTTTTTTTTTTTTTTTTTTGAGACAGAGTCTCACTGTCACCCAGGCTGGAGTGCAGTGACGCGATCTCAGCTCACTGCAAGCTCCGCCTCCCGGGTTCACGCCATTCTCCTGCCTCAGCCTCCCGAGTAGCTGGGACTGCAGGCGCCCACCACCACGCCCAGCTAATTTTTTGTATTTTTAGTAGAGACGGGGTTTCACCTTGGTCTCGATCTCCTGACCTCGTGATCCACCCGCCTCAGCCTCCCAAAGTGCTGGGATTACAGGCGTGAGCCACCATGTCCAGCCTTTTTGTGACTTCTGTGTGAAAGTAACTCTTCTAAGCATTTGGCAGCCAAAATAGAGAGGTATTGTACAGCCCTTTGAATAAGCCCTCTTTAATTTATTGTAATGGGTAAATTTATAGGATCATGGCCACCCAGCTTCACTTCTAATCACCAACCCCATATCTTGCCTGTTCTCTTTCACAAACCAATACACTGTGGTGCTGGCTGAAAACATTTCTAATCATAGACTTACCTGCAGATGGTGACTATTTGTGGTCTGACAGGAGATTGACCACATCCTGTGGTTAAATGTTATTATTTTTTTCTGAAGACTCTTTGAACTGTCTTAACTGCTTTCATTTGATGTTTCAACTGACTTATCTGTAGTAATAGCCAAGCATTTATGCTTTGAAAATTTGAATTGATATCCTTTATGTGTCACATGGATATCTGTTATATCTGTTGATGTCCTATTATATTTTGTATTTTCCGGGTTTTTTTTTAAATTTAGGGGCCATCATATTCCTCATCTAATATAGGCTCTAATACATGGACAGTTGGTATATACTTGTTAAAAGAAAAAATGTGCAAATGACTAGAAGAATAGGAGTTTTAAATCCTCCTTTTAAAGGAAAATGTTAATAATAAAAAATACCCATAGTTCCACTTCCCTGTTTTAACTGATTTCATATTGCATCTTCCCTTTCACATACTGTTTAATTCAATTAATGTTGATTGAGCTGCTAATATGTCTTAGGCAATGTGTTAGGCTCAGGTTAGGTTCAAGGGATACCAAAAATGAGTAAGACATGGTCCTTGCCTTTCCTTATCTTGTGGTTTAGTAGGAGATATGGGTATATAAGCAGATGGTCTCGGTGTGAAATTTAAATCAAACAAGCACAGTATGCTGTGAAAGCACAGTGGGTGGATTTCAGAGAAGTATTTCTGGAGGAAACTTGGGCTCTTTCTTGAAGAATGTATAAGCTCATGGAAAATTAAATCAAGATTGCCTAGCTAGCTAGGCATTAAAAATGCATGGTGAAATAGGCAACTAACCAAAGTTCAAGGTAATTGGTGTGGAATTAAAAAGAGAGAGCTCAGTAAGAGTGTGCTAGGTTATGGAGGTCCATGCATGTCATGGTAAGGGCCTGAAACTATGTACTCTAGGCCAATCAGTGTTAGCTTTGCAAGGAGGAGGTCACTGATACCTTGAAACTGAGCTTTAAGTGTGTGTATGCAAATGAACCTAGTAAAATTGCTTCAGTATAAAGAACTCTTAATATAGGCAACATTTTATAAATGGAAAAGTAGACATTTAATAGTCACAAATGAGAGTTTAAAAGAAACTAGTTATCTCCATCATGAGTCTCTATTTCATAGATTCTCTAAGGATTTTTTAAATTCTAGGTTAGCTTCCTTCAACAGTATCACAGTCGGTAATATTTTTCACTAAGTTCCCCCTCCCCCTTTTCCAAAGCTTCCTACCATTAAAATTTGCTTAAGTGAAACATAAATCTCAACATGAAGTATATTTGGGTGGGATAGGATACTGAGCCGAAGTCGTTTATTTGTACTGTTCTTAACACAGTAGTTGAGTACAGATACACTCCAGACTTGAATAATGTGGCTGAATAGATAGTCTCCAGGTGATCAACTAAAAATAATTGTATTCTGTCATCACTTCTCCTCCCATTGATCCCAAGAAGTGCCTCCAAGAAAATTACCTTTCCTTCTCCAGTATTAGAAATCTGTGGGATAGCACCATCCACCAAACTACCCATTAAACCACTATCTTAGAGTTGGAAACACTGAAACATCCTTGTTTCCTTCTTAGGGTCCAGCAAAATGGTTCAGTACCTTGGCAACAGGCCCTTCCCTATAGAACTAGAGGGAGGGAGTGGGGAAAGAAAATACAGGAAGAACCAAAAGTGAGGATTTTATGACAGACAAAGTGAAAGAAAGCTCTCAATGAAAGAAAACCCACACATTAAATGGCTTTCAGTACCCAGGTCCAGAGTGCCTGGTTTGCATTGTAGTAACTTAACATTTGTCAGTAATCATGCCTACAAATGTTGTGTTTATTATGTGTGTAAGAATGCATTTTATTTTGTTTTGTTTGTTTTGCTTTTGAGATGGAGTTTTGCTTTTGTCACCCAGGCTGGAGTGCAATGGCGTGATCTCGGCTCACTGCAACCTCCACCTCCCAGGTTCAAGCAATTCTCCTGCCTCAGCCTCCTGAGCAGCTGAGATTACAGGCACCCACCACCAGGCCCAGCTAACTTTTGTATTTTTAGTAGAGACGGGGTTTCACCATGTTGGCTAGCCTGGCCTCGAACTCCTGACTGCGTCTGCCTGCCTTGGCCTCCCAAAAGAGCTGGGATTACAGGTGTGAGCCACTGTGCCCGGACAGAGTGCATTTTATTTTTAAGTCCACAGCTAAAGATTATCTTGTCGTATTGTTGAATAGTGACAAAGCTACTACTAAGTGTGAATAAAGAGTTTATAATTTTGCAGGCATTCATTAAATTAAATAAAGCCATATATGCCTATAAACCTAATAATCTTTTTTAAAAACAATTTATTGAACCAAACTATTAAACCAAGTTTCAGTAAATTAGTTGCCTAACACTTGCACATAAAAAGCAACAAATATTTTTTGATTCAATGAACAATTGATTGTTAAAATCAAGCACATTTTTCTTACTGAACTGTTACAATTATTAAAAATGGAAGCAATGTAAGGCTGTATAGATCTTTATAGGCAGCAGTTAAGTATAAATCTGTTGCTCCTTCTTTCGTATGTTAGCCTGAAAAACAAAAAAGCATGCACTTAGAGATCACATGGGGAAATTTTATAATTTAGATGATTCGACAGATGATAAGCTGTCTCAAATCCCTTTAAGAAAATGGTGTACTATAAGTAACACACAAATACATGAATAAGTGAATAATTTTTAAATTGACAATAATTAGAATGATCTAGACTTACCTCAGTCTCTGTATTCTAAATAGGCATTGTGCTAAGAAAATGAGTATAAATAAGATTTTAGATAATTACTTAACACAATAATTTGCATGTGGCATGCCTCTGCTTGGCTGTTTCTTAATGGAGCTCTGGCAGAATTTATAATTTGTAAAGGAGTCAAATAAGACTTTATCATCTTTTACTTAAAAGAAATGTATTTTCATTTCCTTAGAAAAATATTCCATAATTTAGAAATATGGCTATTCAGACTAGACTCTTTTCAAATTAAATTGAATTATGCAGCTTTACAGTGATGCTTTTTTTTTTTAACTCATTGAACATTTTATATCCAGTAAAAAGTCAGCTAAAATTACTAGAGCAAATCAGGCTTTTCTTTAACGCTTACTAAGTGGGCATGTATGCTTGTGTGTACACGTGTATGCAGGCACACGTACAATAAACCATTCAGTAATATTCCAGAGACCCAACTATAATGCCAGTAAACAATAAGAAATCTGTTGTCTGATGATATGTGTAGTACTTGGCAACAAAACACTTAAGCTGAAGCATGAAGAACTTGTGAGAATGAATGTTAAACCTAGAAACAATTACTAAGTCACTTCTTAGCTATTGACAAAATCAAAAGATTGGGAATAAAACCGGCAATAACTCTTGATATTTTTTTAAAAAATGATATTACTATCTAGACATCCCTTCAGAAAGCATCGTTTCTGTTAAGCCTGTGTGGAGATTAATCTGGCTTTATCTTTTTAAAAATGTCTAGATTGACTTAAGCCTTTATTCAGATAAATGGGAAAATTTTATGTAACTAGAAACGAACTACTAGTTTTCATTTGTAAAAGCACAGTCACTAGAGTATACCAAAAAGAATGTTGAGCACATTTGGGAAAAGGTAGCTTTTGTAAGCCTTTTTGTTTGTTTTTAAGAGACAGGGTCTAGCACTGTCTCCCAGGCTGGAGTGCAGTGGTGTGATCGTAGCTCACTACAACCTCTACCCTCTGGGCTCTAGCAATCCTTCTCCCTAAGCCTCTTGAGTAGCTGAGATTACAGGCATGCTCAGGCATGTCCAGCTAATTTTTAAATTTTTTATAGATACGGGGTCTCACTATGTTGCCCAGACTAAATTCCTGGACTCAAGTGATCCTCCTGCCTTGGCCTCCCCAAATGCCGAGGTTACAAGCCTGAGCCACCACACCTATCTTGTAAGTCACTGTAGTAATAAAGTATATCCTGAATATTGTGAGGAATGAGAGGAAAGTTAGAGATCAAATAAGGGGAAATTGAGATTCCTGTTTCCAACTCCTTGGTTCCTTTTTTCTTTCCTCTTTCCAGTTGAACTCCTCTTTCTTCCTAGGTGTTCATGTCTCACATTTCTTCCTGGCCAACTCTTCCTCATTTATGTACAGTCCTCCTTGGATAGCACCTCCTCTATGAAAGTTGCTCTGACCCACAGAAGGAATTCATTATTCTCTCCTCTCTTTTCCCTTAGCCTTTATGAGACTATTATTTCCTGTTCATTTTTTGCTTATCCTTTGTATGGAGTAACTTCCTGAATCTATATAGCAGTGGTGTGGAGCCCTCTAGGAAGCATAGGAAATAGGGGAAATAGCAACAATTCTTCGTAAACTGCAATAAGTGACAAGATGCAGCAAGACTCCCAGCCTTCCTGGCTGGCATGGGGCACTGATTGGTGTAATGTTCCAGTGTGGATGTTACTGTGTATTCATCAGTGAGTCTACATAGATAGAGTCCACATATGTCCCATTTGTGCTAATTCTTCTTCCTTTCATCATGCCAAAAAGGTAAGTATTGGGTGAAACTTTTTTACTTACAAGTATACATATTTCCTCTGTAAATGGGACAATTCCTGAGTCTAGGATTTGCTAGGTCTTAAGGATTGTGGCTACAAAAATAGACCTATGCTTTAGTTAAAGCATGTTCCACAGGAACATAATTTTTTATTTATGTTTCTATTTTCTCCACTAGACTAGATGCTTGATAGAACTTACAACTTGATTCTTTATATTCTTGTCCATTAGCATGGGCAAAGCTCACACATATTATGAATACAGTTGAGTAATATTTGTAGAATTAGTATATAAATGACACTGCTTAATGACAAAGTTTAACTCTCCATGAAGTTATTTGTATTTTCAGGAAAAAAAAAATGCTGTGAGAACAAATGAGTCGCCCACTGGAGAACTTGGTAGGGGATGTCCTGGTATCCTCAAAACAAGAAGGACCATTTAAATAGCTTGCAGCCACCTGTAGCTTGAGCCCTTCCTTTGTAAGCATCTACACACTCACAGCGATCAACAGTAACAGTATCTCCTCTCCAGCAGAGGATCTGTTGGTCTTCTGAGTATTGAAGACTGATAGATGATAGAATCTCTTGTCTGACATCTTTGAAACCCCCAATATTCCAGAACCTGGAAAACCTGTTGTCGTATAGGGGCATATCAACAAATCAGTAGCTTCACTCATCTGTCACCTCTATTTCAGGATTATTTCTGGAGTATTGATGATTAGAAATATGTTAGAATCTGAACTTTGGGGTATAAATTCACCCATTATCTACAGTAGCTTTCCTGCTTTCATAACATGATCTACACATTTTGTCACTAAATGCTCATTTTTCTGATGACCAAAGCTAACTTTTAGATGAATTACTGATAAACAAAAACGATTTCATCCCAATTAACATGTGAAACACAATTTAACTGTGATGATGTTTTCAGTCAAAGGCAGTTGCCTTGGCATTAACAGTGAAATCTGACGTGCACAGGAAGGTTCAGCCTAACCCTGGCAGGATTCCTAGGCTGTTTCAGTACATGTGACATTAATAATATGTAGCTTATCAGGTAATGATGCTCGGTTAGTAACATTCTTTAGCGGGTCAATGGCAGATATTTTTTAAAGTAATTATAATTTTTCTCTAAGGATTACCCAAGCATAGTAAATAACAAAATATGAACAAAAAACGTGATAATACAAGAGATTTTTAAATGGCAATGATTGTAACATATAGATAAATAAAAATAATCATGTCCATATTATATTGTTTGAAACTTAGTCTAGTGAATGTCAAGAGATAGCATAGGTATTGAGATTTTAGTTTATCTGATAGGCTTACTGAATTCCAATAGTTAATACATAATTCCTCTGTGTATTCAAATAGTTTCTAATTAGATGGACTTCTCTATTCTTTTAAAATATATTTTGTAAATATGCTTGTTATCTTTAGAATATCTGTGGTGCTTGTAAAACCATATACAGTGATTTCTTTCATTTGTTTTTTTTTAATGCACAATAGAGTATATAGGTCAGATATCTTTTGAAATGCCTGACATGTTAGAAATCTTCCATTTACCTCTTTAAATGAATATTTGATTTTATTATTTATTTATTTTTGAGACAGGGTCTCGCTCTGTCATCTAGGCTGGAGTGCAGTGGCATGATCATGGCTCTCTGCAGGCTCAAGCGATCCTCCCACTTCGGGCTTCCTGGGTAGCTGGGACTACAGGTTCATACCACACCACCTGGCATGCTCTCACTATGTTACCTAGGCTGTTCTTGAACTCCTAGGCTTAAGCAGTCCTCCCATCTCAGCCTCCCAAAGTGCAGGGAGTATAGGCGTGAGCCACCACACCAAGCAAAATCAGTATTTTATAAGCGAAATTACATATATATACACACATAACATAGTAGTATATGTGTGTGTGTATGTATGTATTACAGTTGTTCCTTGCTATCCACAGAAGATTGATTCAAGGACCCGCTCAGATGACAAAATTTGCAGATACTGAAGTCCCTGATATAAAATGGCATAATACTGTATTTGCCTATAACCTATGCATATCCTTCTGTATACTTGTTTATTTTTGAATACTGTATTTTTGATCCTCAGTTGGTTGAATCTGCCAATGTCAAATCCTCATATACAGAGGGCCAACTGTATATATAATTTAATGATAGCAAATTACTAAAAATATTGGGGCCATAATAAAAATTATTGATAGCAAATTACTAAAAATATTGGGGCCAATAAAGATTAGTGACTTTGAGAATTAAAAACACTTACTATACATATATGAAAATTAACTCTGAAAAATGTGACTTGGTTATTCAGTTAGCTTGGATAGATGAAGCAGAAAGTTAAATGGTGATTATGAAAACTGAATTTTTGTATATGTGGTTTAACTACATTGTGAGTTACGTGAGTGTGTTATTTCTCCTTTTGTCTCACTACTTTAATGGGAGATTATTGTTGCCCAACTCCAGGTCTAGTGTGTAACCAACTCTTTTCAGCCAGATTCCTCACCTCCAAAAGAGTGTCTTGCATCTTTGGGTCTGGGCCCAGGTTCCACTCCAAGAACTGTACATCTCAGGGACCAAAGGTTATGCTTGGCAGGGAAGCCTAATTTCCCAACAGGGCACTCACTAATCTATCTGAGTAGGCTGTTAGTATTTTTCTGTTTTTAAAATTTGTTTTATATATGCACAGGTACTCTGGTATCAGCTGTTGTGTTTTCCAGAGAGTTGAGTGCATTATTATATCAACTCATCCATGCTCATAATATACATATATGTGCCCAGTGGAATTTTGGGGAGCTAAGGGTAGGACTGGTGCAAAACTATGCAGTTACAAATTATAGGCTTCTGAAGAGGTAATCTGACTCAGTAAACCAGCCTTAAATCAAAAAAGATAAGTACTATGGTAAGACATAAGAGCTAATCTCCAAAACACAGCTTGCACAGCCCTGAATTCATTATTAAGATTTCCATAAGGACATAGAAAGGATGCTATAAATGACTGTCACCTCACAGACACTGCAGAAAGACCACTTACTTTCAAATTTGACATTCTCCTTCTCCATGAGTGTTCTTGGGAATTCCTGGAAGAGAGACAAGCATGTGAAAAGGCCCTAGGGCAGGAAGGAGCTTGCTATGCTTGAGGAACTGGAGGAAGGCCATCACAACTAGAGCAAGACAGAGAGGGCCTCAATTGGAAGATAGGTGGGATACAAATTAAGTGGAGACATGAAGGTCATGTCAGGAGTTGGCCTGAAAAATCAGCGTACAGCCGTTGAAGAGCTTCATGCAGACATGTGACAAAATTGGATGTACATTTAAAGCTATTGTGTGGAGAGTTGACGCGGGGGCTGGGGGGCAAGATAGGAAATGGGGCCCATTAGGAGTTATTGCATGGTACATGTGAGAGATAGCAGAGACTTAGGCTGGTGACATTGTAGTGGAGATAGAAGTCTTGATTCAAGTCCTGTTTTGGAGATATAATCAGCAAGATTTAGTTAGAGATCAGTACCTACATAATAGAAAAAGTGGTTGGGCCTCTTCACCCTCAGGTACTAGCTCAAATAACAGGTCAAACCAGAAAATCGTGAAGTGGTACTTATAGTTTCATTCCCCCATTTAATTATTTAATCACTTATTCACTCAGAAAACATTTATTAAGCTCTTTCTGTGGGCCAGGCATTGTGTAAGGTGCTGAAGAGACAATGTCCCATTATCAGTCATGTGCTCTGCCTGACAGACCCTTACACCAGTGGTTGGCTTGATTTACTTTATATCTTAGAACATGGTGCTAAGGAGACCCACATTTTTCATTGTATCCCCATAGACTTTGTTCATTAGACACGTGGTTCCCTTCAGGGGTCTTTAGGGAGCCCCTGGGGTAACTAGAAATGGATGGAGTTGGCACACTGGTTGGCACGCTGACAAGGTAGTGCTGCCACACCTAGAACAGGGCCTGGTGCTGACAGTCTTGCCATATACAGGACAGCTGCACACTTGTAATGTAGAATCATCTAGCCAAGACACCCAGTAACACTCCTACTAATGAGCCCTGATCAGCTTCACACTGACCAGTGACTACTCTCCTGCCCTCACCAGTAGTCAAACTGTCTGACTTTAATCAATGATTAAAGGGCACATAAGTGGGAATTCTTTATGTCCGTATCCTTCCCAGTCTTTTTGCCTGATCCTTTGGGCTATTCCGAGCCCCTTGTCTTACCCTTCTCTGCTCCCCAAATTGTGTCCAAGGGGCAAGCTAACAGGGCAGCACAGACAAGAAAAAAACTAGTCCTTTTCCTTTCTTTTGTGTGTGTTCTTGGGAAATGACCTTAATCTCCATTACTTTCGTTTCCTTGTCTGTAAAACAGAAATAGCACTAGTATCTACTTCATAGGGTTGCTGTGTTACAATCTCTAGAGCACTTAGAACAGCGCTTAGTCTTGGCACATTTTCTTAGTCTTTTGGGCCGCTTAACAGAATACCATGGCTTGGGTGGCTTGAACAACAGACATTTCTCACAGTCCTGAAGGCTGGAAGTCTGAGATCAGCGTGCCGGCGTGGTCTGGTTCTGGCAAGGGCTCTTTCCTGGACTGCAGGCTACTGACTTTTTCTTACATCTCTGCATGGAGAAAAGAGAGGAGAGAGCTCTCTGGAGTCCCTTTGGTAACGACCC
Organism: Hylobates moloch; assembly: GCF_009828535.3. Classification (NCBI taxonomy): domain Eukaryota; kingdom Metazoa; phylum Chordata; class Mammalia; order Primates; family Hylobatidae; genus Hylobates; species Hylobates moloch. Next base: position 106,154,319 of record NW_026652278.1, on the reverse strand, counting down.
CAAATGAGGGCTCCACCCTCATGATCTCATTACCTCCCACAGGCCCCGCCTCCTAATATCAGCACTTTGGGGGTTAGGATTTTAACCTATTAATTGGGGGGGGGGTGTGCACAGATATCCAGGTAGCTGCACACACAATAAGCACCCAATGAATATTTGTTGTTATTGTTATTGTTCAACAAGTGGAAGACAGTGCGTTGGATGACCATGCAGGTGATACGGATGAATGTGTCACCATTACAACTTCTGCCTTCATCACTAAATGAAGACATACCAATTGCTTAAATGCAAGGCAGCACAAGATTTTTTTTTTGACAAATAAAAATCTGATGGTGGTGATTCTTCGCTTAACTGCTTAATGAACCTCTGTTACCACTGCTCAGAGGCTTGGATTTCAGGTCTGGCAATCTCATCTCACTAGGTTTGTTCTTCAGCTTTAAGTTAATTTCCCAGGGGAAATTCCTCCTTTTTCCAGGAGTTAGTCCCAGTCCTACCTTAGCAAGATTGCCTCCTACTTGTGCATTAACTAGGTGCCGCTCTTGGTTCCTGTTTTCCATCAACTCCAACCTGAAGTTCCTGGCTTTCCCCCACCACCTTGAGCACTGCTTTTAATCTCCAAGTCAGTGCTATTCCTTGGGTTAATGTGGCACCATTTTGTTTTTTAAATCCCAGTCTTTGACCCTACTTGCTGCTCAGCCTCAAGGTCAAAGATCTATTACTGATGAAATTTTACAAATATTGTATTCTGGATTAAACTAATTTTGACCATTTCTGATGTGAATTGCAAACTGTACACTAGAAACAAAAGAACAGTTTATTGTACAGAGTAATAATACAGTGTGAATCAACATCACTATAAATAACAATAACACAGATATTAATCTTTCTGATATGTAGTCTCATTTTTTCATGTTCTAGAGTTATCTTTTTTTTTCCTTGTGAGCCCTAATGTTCTAGAGATTCATAGATGGTAATTAATGCTTCAAATTTATAATTGATATCCTTCATATCATAGTAGAACTCTGACATCAATTTATTCACAAAATCTCTAATTAATTAACAATTTATTCATGAGACTGATTTAATTTGGGCATTATATGAAATTTCACACAGCACAGTAAAAATTTTCAAAGATATGTAATAACTATGGCTTAATTTTGTGTTCTATTTAACAATAATGTGAGTATAGAAATATGTTAAAGTTAGAAAATTCAGTAGCTTCTCTTCAAGACACTGAATTCTATTATAACTGATATTTTTTCCTTTTCAGACATTTATCATACATATAGAAGAAATGATAAAATGGTTTCATTTGTGTAAAGATATGTTTAAATAATGGGAAGAATGAATGCTAGGAGAGAGAATGTTGTCAGACACAGTTAACTATATAATCTAAAACTCAACATGAAACTCTACACCCCTCAAATTTGTCTAAAGCTATTATGATTTATTGAAAAATACCAGAATGCTAGTCCCCCTTACTTTCAAATATTCTCCTTTAAATATGAACCCCTTAGGAAATAAAACCTATTGCTGTATATAGCTAAACTTTGGTATGTGTATGATTTTTTTTAAGCTCATGTAAAGTTCAGATATACAGTAAATGAAATGGATAGCATGATTCTCTAACTGGGTTAATTCATTTAATCATTACTTCAAGAGTCATTAATTAAGCAGATATGTATTAATGCTAGGTTAGATGCTAACATAACAAAGATCAGTAAGTTGAAAGCCCAGTGATCCAGGATCTGGTATTTTTCATAGGCCAAATAACATGTTTAAGGAGCCTATAAATAGCAGCAATTTTATTAATGTCAGTAGACTTTGATCAATGTTTATTAAACATTTTAACAATCCAAAATTGTCTTTAATGTATGTAGATTTTCTAGGTACTTATGGTCAAAAACAAGGATAACTATGAGTATATATTATATCTATAATACATTAGTCACATTCAAAGGAAGAAATCTCACAAAATTGTTGTCATCGCTATACAGGCAACTGTAGATTTGTTGAAAGTGTTTTTTGTCTAATTATTTTGCATTGTAATTTATGTAAGGTACATTGTGTGATTGCCTTATAGATTCTAATTAGAATAAATAGCTATGCTATTAAATGGAATTATGTACATGTAACAATGATTTTTAGAACATGCCTGTATGAAGATTTATATGATAATTTTAGGCAAATATTTTATATGTAAAAATAATAGAATTGGAAATAATGATGGACGTTAAAGGACTTTGAAGTATCCAGAATGCAATTAAGAGAGGCAGCAGTTGCATAAATGTTCAGACATATTTATAAGTTTTAGTATCCCATCTTTTCCTTTTGGAAAGGAGAATAAGGGAGAGAATACTAACTGGTGATCTCTAAAACATGCTATCCGTTGATGATGTTTCAGAACTTAATAAAGCAAAAAAGCAAACAAGTGAACAAAAAGAAAAACTAATTTAGCATCCTTTTATCTCACTCTATAGTGTTCATACATGAAGCTCTATACCTTTACTTGATGCTTTTCCAAATGACTCATGCCTTCTAATGGAAAGACTGGCAGTGTCATTATTGGAAATCTGCACTGTGGAGTGGTTGAGGGCATGAGTTGTGGAGTGGATGGCCTGCCTGTGTCACTAAAGGCTGTGTGATCTTGGGCAAGTTACTTAACTTCTCTGGGCCTCCATTTTCTCATCAATAAACTGGGAGGGGAATTGCTCGGTGGGCAATTGTGAGGATTTATAAGTTAATATAACGCTTAGTACACTGTGTGGTTTATTGTAAGAACTCAGCAAATGTTAGCTCTTAACAAGGTTAAACCCCAAAGATGAAATGTCCTTTTAAAATAAAGCCCGATCAAAGCAGAGGAAGAAATGGTTGATAAATGAGAAAATGGTTTACCTCGCTAATAACCAAGAAATTCATATTAACTTTTCCACAATTGAATAGGTGTTCTTTATTTATTAATAATAACTATTATTAGTAATGATTTGGGCGTGTGAGCACCTTCACAATTTTGGGGGTGCAACCATTTTGGAAGGTGATTTGCCCTGTCTGCTCTACAAAATTTTAAATGTGGGTACTTTCACCCAGTAATTTTACTTGTAAGAATTTCTCTTGTAGAAATACCCTCTAATATGTACATACATGTGTGTGCACGCATGTATGTACACATATGCATATCTCTATTCATTGCTATGTTACGTTAAATTAGGGGAAAATGCTTCTGATATGACATGGTGCCCATAATTTAGTGTAAAATGGCAAATACAATTAGCTTAATTATTTACATATAGTATATGATCCCACTTTTGTGGGAAAAGCATCTATTTTTATGTGTGTGTTTTCAAGGGGAAAAATGTATGTTTAAGGATGCACACACGCAAAAATAGCAAAAGGATACATGGAAGGATACAGCCTGCAAACTCATACTCAATAGCTATAATGTGTATCATCTCCTTTTGTTCAGAAAATGTTTCTAAACTGTGCCAAAATTTTGTCAGATATCATTAATATTTGAAAAATTGAAATGAAAACCATTTTCTGCAAAAGATATTGCCTACTATATTTATGACATACAGATAATTGTGACCTCATGTGTCTAATGATAGACAAATAAAAAAGATTAAAATGTTTAGTGTAGTATAGATTTGACTTATGAACACTCTCATGTTTTAAAATGTTTTGATTTTTTAAAAATCATCCAAGAAAAACATCTATATGAACACATTTGCAAATCTATTGATGCTTATTTTTTTTCTTCTTTTTAAATGTGATTATCTTTTTTATCTTCCCAGAGTTACTGGAGGTGAACTGTTTGAAGACATAGTGGCAAGAGAATACTACAGTGAAGCTGATGCCAGGTAAGTGACTTGCGCTGGGCAAGATACAAGACTCAACATTCAAATAATACTTTTTCAGTATATTTCTTTACAAATGCATGTTTGTACAAACACAGGTTTTAAGAATCTCCGGGATGATTCTTAGAAAAAAAAAAAAAAAACTTTATGAATCTGGTCTATATTTTTATCTAGTATCTGTAGTTAGATTACATATTTTATCAAAAACAACAAGGAAAAACAAACCAAAACACCCCACCTAATTGGAATGACTTCTGCTAAAGCAATATATTTTTTAGTGAAAGTTAGAGATCAAAGATTGAAATCCTCTAATCCCTAGATAGATTCTAGGTTGCCCAGTGGTAGCCAGTAGTCACATGTGGCTATTGCAGTTTCAATTAATTAAAATTAAATTAAATTAAAAATTTATTTAATTTGGTCAGTTGGTCTAACCACGTAGTTGGTCTAGTAGCTACCAGTTGGCCAGACCAGATATAGAACATTTTCCTCATCACAGAAAGTTCTACTGAACAATGAATAGATGTTCAGAAAACAGAAACAGCCTGAAAAAAGTCTCAGTGGTCTCTTTAAGGAACTATTATTAGCTAATTAGCTCTTTGGAAATTTCATTAAAACCCTTGAACCTCTGAGTTGAAAAATATTTTTCAGGCATTTAAGAGAGTTCAAGAGTAATTTTTCAATCTTGTTAATTGGCAAAATCTTTACAAAAGTTTAAAAAAGGCTAAGTTTTTGGTCTAATTTGCAACTTCCTAGGCTATCCAAGGCAACATTTTTGGAGTGGAGTAACATTAACCACTTGCTTAGATGTTACTTAGATTGCATGGTGTAAATTTTCCTGTGTACTTTTATATATTCTGTAACTGTCATTTATTTTTAAAAATCTGATCAAGAGTGATTGGCTCATTATTAGCAATGTAAATGAGATGTTTGGGAGCAGAGATTGACTCTGCTCCCATTCTCCAATACCGTCAGAGTTTCCCAAGGATTGCTAATCCCATTGTAGCCTGACCCTCAACAGATGTCCAGCTGATATTAAGGTTCCCAGCCCCTCCTTGCCCTCAGAGGCACACTTCTAAGTTTCTAATTTTTCTTCTTGGTTTAATGCACTGTTTATGGCACTTTGTGAATCTATCTGTACATGACTACACTCTAATTTTTAATGGAGCTTTTATGGCCAAAGTCAAATAGAAAATTCTGTGTAATTTATACTATGATGAGTGAGTCATCACTTGCTCTGTTTACCCCAAATCCCCACATTAGAGTCCTGAAAGGGGCCTGGGGAACCTCTGGAAGTAGCTATTTGGCCACTTGCCAAGAAACAGTAATCCTTTTAATCAAGGTACTAAACTAGGGAATTTCATTTATTTCACCCTTCAAAGTTATGTTAAACAGGCTGTTACTTGGTTTGAAAAATACTGGTTGAAATTGAAATAGAGACTATTTTTACTGCTAAAGAGCTCTAAGATATTTTTTATGAAAGCTGTCGGACAAAATCAAAGAGAAGAAACATTCCCTTCTAACTACAAGCATAAAGAGGCTATTTCTCAGTCAGATGTGGTGGCCCACTCCTATAATCCCAGAACTCTGGGAGGCCGAGGTGGGAGGATTGCTTGAGCCCAGGAGTTTGAGTCCAGCCTGGGCAATATAGTGAAACCCTGTCTCTACTGAAAATACAAAACTTAGCCAGGTGTGGCAGCATGCACCTGTAGTCACAGATAATCAGGAGGCTGAGGCAGGACAATCACTTGAACCTGGGAGGTGGAGGCTGCAGAGGTCGTGCCACTGCACTCCAGCCTGGGCGACAGAGTGAGACCCTGTCTCAGAAGAGGTTATTTGATTGTCAAAAAATTGTAAAAATTTTTTACTAGTTCTCAAAAATTTAAGAATTGAATCCATTCTCACTAGTAAAAAAAATGGTGAAGTCCATTTAGTATGTATTATTGTTTACTTCTTTATCTTCTGTTATTCCCAAGATTCAATAATTTATGCTTGTTGTTTGAAAACAGTAAGAGAAATATTCCTAAAGAGTAGTGCAAAGTGAACATTATTGTAAAAGAAAAAAGATTCCTTTGGTTTAAAAATAATGACCAATACTCAAATAAACAATGTAGTCAACAGCAATGAATGTGAGACGCTTTTAATGGTATTGTTAATAAGAGAGCTAGAAAAATCATAGTCATGATCAATTTTTAAAATATTTACATTGTAATAAATCAGATGGTGATTACTTCTTTAAATTCAAGATTTTTCTTTAGAATAATATTATTTTATACATTAAGTGGTTGAAAATGTCCTTATTAAAATGTTTGCTTCATCTTTCAATGAATAAATGTAGTTCAGGATGTACTTGCATTTGAATTGCACAGTGAACTTATACAAAATTCATCAGTGTGATATGTTCTACATTATTATGTCAGATGACAGCTCACAGGACCTTATAGGTGCCAAACAAGGATTTCTCCTCTCTAATTAGCAGTCCCGTTTGATATCAGTGAACCTTTAATAAGAATAGCATAAAATGTGCATTTTGATATAGTATGAAGCAAAAGTTTTTCTTCACTGAAGTGTATGGAAATGGGTTTAACAATTACCAGTGCTCCAGGGGATTGTAAATTTGTATTTATTTATTCTTTGAAAGCTCCCTAGCTCTTCCCCAAAGTATTCTTACACTAAAGAGGGGTTTATTTTATTTATGAGTTTACTTTAAATTCTCCCTTTATTGTTGGAGACTTGCATTTGTTTTCCTGTTATATACTTTACAAAAAGCAACGCTTCTAAGGCGAAATGGTAAATGTGTCCCTCCATTTTTTTTTGACCCTTGTTTCACTTGCCACTTCATCTGTGTTTACCCTCTTGTTTCAACACCTGTTTAATTGTGACCTCAGATTTTAAACAGTTTAGATGTGTATAAGAAATACCTGGAAATTTTATATCTCTGAAGAATTTTCCCAGAACATTATGGGAATTCTTTATAAATTTTTCTTTCTGAATAAGGAGATTTTACCTTCTTATACATATTATTTAATTTGTACACTTACAATGAAAACAACACAACTCAAATTGTTTTGTCTGAACATGTCACAAAGTCTGTGTTGGATGTCATTTTTGTTAGTACCAAAATTAGCTTTATTCAGCTTTATTTGATTCCAATGTAAAGCTAAAAAAAGTGAAGAAATATAATTTTTGTTTGTTTGTTTGTTTCATTGGGACTTTCATTTTATTTCATATTCAATGTGATTATGTGCCTTTAAAATGTTCTCCCTTCCATTCTGCCCTTGTATCTTTGCAGTCATTGTATACAGCAGATTCTAGAAAGTGTAAATCATTGTCACCTAAATGGCATAGTTCACAGGGACCTGAAGGTCAGTATATGAAGTCCATAAATCTGAATCAAAGCAGTTTTGTTTTTTTTCTGGGGAAAGGGCAGAGGGTGGGTATTTAAAATGGTTCCCTTGCCTTTCCCAACTTGTTTCTAAAATGAGTAAATGATGAAATGATAATGCATGATGCCTCTTCCAGTTTGCTCATCTACAGGCTAAATATACATCATAGCAGAAAGGGAAGCATACTAAAGAATACAACCTGTTAAGTTTCCAAGCAGTAAACTACCTACCAAAAGGGGTTGAGGGGCAGGCTTTCTTGAATTGCCCAGCATTTGCCTGGAGATAAACTTGGCCTGTGATGTATGTCCGCCTGTAGATTTTAAACACCACTTCTGTTCTGAGACCATGGGTTGCTGTAGCAGAACAACTGGTTACGCATTGCTCCATTTGAGTCTGATGAACCCTTAGGCAAGAGATAATAATTGCCAGCTAAATTAAAGCACACGAAGTTAATGATTTATCAAAAATTCATTAGGTATCTTAATTTAACCTTAATGGTGCCCTGACTGTTAATGTGACAGCTTTTAGAACAATACTGGAAAAATGGGAGAGAAAAGGGAAACAATTTATGTGATGGGGTGGAGGCGGGACACAACAGCTATAAAGATTATATTTGTGTTCCAGTTTATTTCCTGGGAGAATTTATAACCAGGAAATGATCTCTTGAATGACATGAAGTATTTTCAAAGTGGGTTTTTCTAGAACAAATGGACTCACATCTGGCAAGATCTGATTGTTCTGAGGTAGTAGTCACTCTACTTGAGCAATATGTTTACATGGCTGAAGGTGGTACAATACAACCCCAGTTGTCTGCTAGCTCTGCGCTTTAACCCAGTCTCTCTGAGGGTATACAGACAGTGAGTGTAAGCTTGGAACTAACACACGCCCCCTGGTGTTTGCATGCAGTCATTGCATTCAGCAGATCCTGGAGGCTGTGCTACACTGCCATCAGATGGGCGTGGTCCATCGGGACCTGAAGGTGAGTAATGCGGTTGGAGAAGATAAACCACCACACAGTCCCTAATGACTGTTCAGCTGCAATTATGCCTGTAAAGGCAAAAATATGAGCAATAAAGTTGTGTGGACTTATTCCAGCACGTTACTCAGAAACTTTCCCTCACCACAATCTCTCTTATTTCATCTCTAACACACACTTGAGACATACAAATCTTGATTTATCCAGATATAAATAACTTCCCAACATTAACAATAAATAGGATGCTATATTTCTTTCCTTGTAAGGATGGATATAGCATTAATGTGACTTTCAGTAGGGCTTGATAATCTCTTCTTTACTCTAAATTTGTTCTGTGTACATTGATCAAACATTTTATATTCATGTGATATATACCCAATATTATGTAAATACTTAGTAAAATTATAAAGTGTGTAGAGATAAAGTTATTAGGTGAAGTTTTAGCCTAAATGATTATGTGCTAAAGAACCCCATTTTGAATTCTGACATTCTCTTTCCCTTAACATTAGTCCTAGGAATTCTGAGGATACTGAGGCCTCTTAGTTTTTTATTTATTTATGTTCCTAAAGACCAAGATACTAGTGTCTTCTAAAACTACAGATGTAAAGAACGCAAAACAAATTTAATCATCAAATAATATTTATGTAGCAAATATATATGGATATCCCTATATACGTATTCTCATTTGAATGCTTACTGATACCCTTAAGACTTCACTCAGCTTCTGATACCCTTGAGGACAGAGAATTTTTAGATCATTTAGAAATGAAATAGCTCACAAGGGGAGTACTTTTTCATTAATTTTCTGTCTCCATTTCCCAGCACTCTAGTTTTACCTGTGGAATTTCAGAAAAATAGTGAAGCCTAGAAATTGAAAAGAAAAACTACTGGATGAGTAAAATAGTAAATGTGAGCACTGTGTAGTTTTGACTCTTTCAAACTCAGCATTTTCTAGGCATTAGGACAAAGGTGGCAAAGGATAATTTAGAATGTCTAAAACTGTGTGTGTTTAGTGAGAGGACCTAGACTTATTTCTCACATGCAGACTTTTCTGGTTATAAAAAAATTATAAATCCATATTTCTAGTCACTTAATGTTCTAGAAGACTGTATCTCTAAACCAATTACATCAAGATGTGATTTATAAGCAAAACATTGCCTTAGTTTTCGGCAATCTTTTGATTTCATTTAATTCTGAGAGTTTTAAATATCAAAAGCAAAGGTATGGTTAAGGGCATTTTCTTCTGAAGAGCCAAGATAGGACTGTATATCTGCTAACACTTAACAAATGTACCCATTAGTATAAAGCAAAAACTGTGTGTTTCTTTGAAAATTCATGTATTTTACAGTCACCTCAAAAATTCTTTACTGGCCATTTACAGACAGAGCCCCTTTTGCTACCTCTCAGAACCCACAGCACTACTTTCCTTTTAAGTGAACATATATGAACATGCACATCATTTGTGCAATTTTTTTCAGATACTTCTATAAATTTATTATTTGAAACATTTTACTCCATGTTATATAACCATAAGTGGACTTTAAAAACCAAGTATAAAAAAATGTGAATCCTCTTCCATAACTTTAAAGTTATTTTTTGTGGAATCATAATATGGGACTTCTCTAAGCATCTGGACTCAGGTGAGCCCTTCAAAGACTGGAACTTTAATAGGACATGGGCTGTGAAGAAAAATATATTCTCTGACAAATGAGCTAACGTCACTAATTAAAAACTTAAGCAGATGATTTTTAGGGAGGCTTACTAGCAAAAGAAATAACTTGCTGCATTCCCCACCAGATTTGTTTAAGGCAGGGAAAGTACTTTTGCTCTCCATTCTTATTCTGGTTCTGGGAAAGGACAGAAATGAGCTTTTGAGAGAGCTTGTTATAATTTTTGTAGTTGTTGTCCTAGTTTGTGTCAAATTGCTGACTTGGATGGATTTCAGTTGAGTCTGGTTCTCAGTGCTTGCTTCAGTAGGCCATTTCATAAACACACTGAGAGAGTTCAAAACATGTGCATTAGAGGCAGTTGATGAACCTCTTGAAAGCGCCAAATCCCTGGCTTTGTTTTATGCCTTTTATACCCGTGATGTATACTCTGATAAATATATTGCTTGTAATAGCATGTTTACCAATATAGTAAAGTTAAAAAGATCAAGTGCTGAAATTTCTTATTACCAGGGCTTAAGCAAAAACTTGGCTTTACTATTCCTATGCTATGTATTTTTGTGTCCATATACTAATTAATATGTTAATTGATATGCGATAGAAATGTTTGATGCACATAATTTAATTTGTCCACATCAGTGAGAAAAAGAAACACAGGAAATGTCATGTTTATCATGATCAAAAGCACCTATGAGGATGTAAGTGCTGTACAATTTGTATATAAGCCCTCTGGAACCATAGCTGTTTAACATAATGCGATACTCCACAGTACCTAACACAGGGGCTTATACCTGGCCAATACCTGCAGCATATTCCTTCAATTTAGAAATGAATGAAGGTCAACCAAAAGTACATCTGTAATACAAAAGGCAGCATTCAGTAAAATAGGTTATTAAGTGTTCATTAATATTTGAATAACATAAAAAAGATAAGTATATCTTCAGAATAAAGATCACTATTTAGTTGAATAACTGCTGCTCATTGGGGCTCATTAGACAGTGAGAAATTATGAGGACCTATAAACAAGACTGAGGTACAACAGGCAATTTCAGGATGTCCCTGAAACAAGCAATAGGAGAAGAGTCAGGGTGGTGGGATATCAGCGTCAAGAAGGTACATCCATCGGCACCAGGCAGAACCTAGTGGATACATGGACCACAGCCTTTTGTCAAAGGTGTGTCCAGTGGCAGGCCAATTAATGTAGATCTAGATAATACTAGGAGGATCTAGTGGTGGTACAGTACAGTTCAGGGATAGGACTGCAGTCTTTGGGAGCGTTTGGATCAAGTCAGGGTCTTAATAATCAAAATGGTAAAAGATGCCATTTATCAAGCAGTTACTATGTACCTTGCACTGTCTTATCATACAAATCTTCAGAACAACTTTATGAGGAAGGTGCACTGATCATCCTCATAGTACGTAAACGAAAATTTAGCAACCACAAATGAAAGAACTTAAGATCACTCAGCTAGTAAAATATGATTGGTGCCTAAGAAATTTGATTCCAAGTGTGCATGCCTAATAACTAGTACTTCTCAATTTAGTTAGTTGGATGAATTAAAAGCCTGTAAAGAGACCAAAGAATGAGTCAAAACAATGATAGGAAAATAATTTTGCTAGCAACATTCAGAATAATTTGTGGAAATGGTTCTAAGTTTAGTGAATCAAAAGGTTAAAATAGTCCTGCCTATGGGTCTTCTAGAGATAAACAAAATCTGTATCATTGGGAATAAAGAAAATAAGATATAATGAGTAGACAGGTGTATGAAGTAAAACTTTTTCATTTAGAAAATCAGTAAGGTAGCATTGACCACAGCCTTTGGAAAATGAGACAAAGAAGGATAAAATGCATTTGCCACATTTAATTAGTAATTGCCACATGAAGACAATTAGTATTGGGTGCTTAAGGCGGGTGGATCACGAGGTCAGAAGATCAAGACCATCCCGGCTAACATGGTGAAACCCCGTCACTACTAAAAATACAAAAACTTAGCCGGGCATGGTGGCGGGGACCTGTAGTCTCAGCCACTCGGGAGGCTGAGGCAGGAGAATGGCATGAACCCGGGAGGCAGAGCTTGCAGTGAGCAAAGATCGCCCACTGCACTCTAGCCTGGGCAACAGAGCGAGACTCTGTCTCAAAAATAAATAAATAAATAAATAAATTATATAGATAGATAGATAGATCGATAGATAGATTCTTTATGAAATGCTGAGTGCTATAACTCAGTGTTGGATATTTGTGAATTGGTGGTTTAAAGTTCAAATACAAAAAGAGAAGAATGAATATTCATCAAACATTCCTTCAGCAGCTACTAAGGCATCATTTTAAATGTAAGCATACATTACTGAGCAAAACAAGAACAGACCTTGTGTGCATGAAATCCTGCTGGCCATTGAATTAAGGATCGTGTAAAAATATGTATATAGGCCAGGTGCAGTGGCTTATGCCTGTAATCCAATCACTTTGGGAGACAGAGGCAAGAGGATTGCTTGAGGCCAGGAGTTCAATACCAGCCTGCGCAGCATAGCAAGACCTCCCCCGTCCCTACAAAAAAAAAAAAAAATCAATATATATGCATATGTGAAAAGCATATTGATGATGTTCTTCCCAGAAAGGAGGAAGTACTGCATTCAGAAAAATATTAGGTCAAAGTGAGGTTGCAGTAACAAATGACAATTTTTAATGTCACAAGAAATAAAGGAATTTCAGATCAGATATATTTTCTCATTTAAGAACCTGGAGAATACAATTTCTATGACTTAGTTGACAGAATAAGTAAAGGAGATAGTTATAAAGCTATGCTTTTTCAAATAAGTATATTTGAAACAAGGTAGTAAGATTTCTGCAGTTCAAATATACCCGAAATGGTTACTAAACTATTCATGAACAACATTCTGGATAGGAGGCTTTATACACACAACTGAATCTTTTCGCAACGAATTAACACCCTGTGAATTGCCTCAGCAGAGAATGCTGCCTTTACTATTAGCCGCTATTCAGAAGAACATTACTTAATGGAAATGTCATTGGATGGATGGATAGATGAATATGAGAGGGAGAGAAAGAGAGAGATTTTAATGAAGAGAATTTGGAGATTTGATGGGAACTTTAAGGCTGTTTCATAGGAATAAATTAAATTTATGACCAAAGTAGAAAGGAATTAGTTTTCAGGGAAGGGGGGAGATGAGAAGTATTTAGTAAATTTTTTTTTTTTTTTTTGAGACGGAGTCTCACTCTGTTGTCCAGGCTGGAGGGCGGTGGCGTGATCTCAGCTCACTGCAAGCTCCGCCTCCCTGGTTCATGCCATTCTCCTGCCTCAGCCTCCCAAGTAGCTGGGACTACAGGCGCCCGCCACCACGCCCAGCTAATTTTTTGTATTTTTACTAGAGATGGGGTTTCACCGTGTTATCCAGGATGGTCTTGATCTCCTGACCTCGTGATCCGCCCGTCTTGGCCTCCCAAAGTGCTGGGATTACAAGCATGAGCCACCACACCCGGCCAGTAAATTCTTGTTAACCATGGGTAGTAGATATATCAACCTGTGAAATTTATATTTTGGATAATTATAAAATCACAAGTATTATACTTTTCTCAGAGCCATGTTTAGATAAAAGTTTAAGGAACACCTCATCTGTGTATGTATATTTAGATATTTTTGAAACAAAGTATGTATTTGATAAATTTAATAATTCATTTAGCCATTCCAGTATTTCTTTATTGAGTGCCTAGTGTTTGTTAGGCAGTGGAGAAGCTGTGGGTAATTGGCACTCTCCCACTGCAGTTAGTTACACTCTGGTTCTTTCAGTCTACCCAGCAGTGTGTGCTGATAATGCGGAAGTAAATGAATAAACAGGAATGGAATACAGAAGGATTCTTATGAACTTGCTCATATATGCATAGCAATAGAAAGAGAACTTCCTAATTGCAAACTTACAGCACATACATCTGCTAGAAACTCCTTGTGCTAAGTACATGAATTCAGGCATTAATTCCACACAAAAATAAAAGCTAAAATCCCTTGTACCATGTATACAAAAGAGACAAGTGAGCTTGACATTCAAACTTTTCAATTCATGCAAAACTAAAAAAAAAAAAAAATAGTTTATTTTGGGGAGCTTCATTCGCACCTTCTTTGGCAAAAGATAAGTGACAGAAAACACACCAAGCAGAGGATGGTTTTCTGTTAAAAGAATGAGATTCTCCAATAGAGGAAAGAAATTTTAAAAGACAATTTTTAGTCCTTAAAAATAATATCCAAAGGAATGTAAGAATTAAATAATATAGGATAATAAAATTAGTAATTTGCTCTTTTTATAATATTCAAAAATTTAAAAAGAAGTAAAACACACATGATTTTACATATATATTTCTAATGGTTGAGTCTTTTAGATGGCACATCTTTTAGATGTGCAGAAATAAAAGCCTGATATGGTTAATGCTAAAGGCTATTGCCTTTGCCAAATCAATTTATTAATAAAGATTATGATAATTGGTGAAGCAAGGTTAAAACTACGTTTTTTTCATAAGTTTTGGGTATGGGTAGTAAGTATTTTTGAGTACTTCAAATTCTTCTAAAAACGTCTACTGAATGGACTACCTTTTAAAAATAACTTTTTATATAATTGGTGGAGTTTCTTTAGTATCACGTCTTTAAAAGGAAGGAATTAGAAAATCTAGCTTCAGGTCTCGGCTTCATCTTTTTGGGCCTCCTACCTCATGTAGAAACTGAAAGGTTTGAGTTATTTTATCTCCCAAGTCTCTTCCAGCTCTGAAAGTGATTCCATCAACCTGCCTATGTACTTTGAGGCATTTGAACAGTTTCAAGAAAACTTTGAACCATGTTGAAAGAAGTTGCCATTGTATTCATATGAAAGTACAGAACAAAACTTGCAAGCAGTTGCTGCTCATTACAGCTGATATGCTATAAATGGTTGTTGACACTGAGACCAGATGTCATGGAAAATCCTGCATCATTAGGAAACAATGGGGGTGGGGAAGGAACCTATGTGTAAGAATGTCTGTGCACTCTATTTAAAAACCAACCTAGAAAGGGATTGCATTATAAGAATCTAAGGATCCTCTCAATATATAAAGAGTAACATAATAGATTGCATTAAGTTGGCATCATTAAAAAAGACATTCCTCAAGTTACAAATATTAAATGTTCTGCACATTGAAATGACCAGCTGCACTGGAATGTAGCAGCTAATCACTAATGTGTATGTTGTCACCACAGAGGACAGAGCTCCTATGATAAAATTCAGTGTGATTTTATTATTTCATAGAAACTGTTGTGAGATATAATTTAGTACCCTTATAATGTTCATTTGAGAGATTAAGGAACTAATTAATTAGGTCCAGGCATTTGTGAGTTGCCCAAGTCCACATAGGTAATAACAGTTAGGGCTAGGACATGAACCCAGATCTTCATATTCTTTCTAGATCATCACCTGCCTGTTTCTCTTACAGTGCTGTGGTCCATAGCTAGCTACATTAGAATACCTGGGTTTCTGATCTCACCTGTCTGATTCGTGTTAGAAAATAGAAAATCAATATAGTGGAATAGTAGCAAATAATTGTGTAGTGGTGGTCCTTTCTAAGGAGCTAATCATTAATTAGGGGAGAAATACTACCCTTTCAGCTTGGGTAAACTATATTTGCAAATTATGTTCCTTTCTGTAGGCATTCAGAATTTAAACTAACCTTGCCAACAAAATTTTGTAGTAGAATATATTTTTAACTTGGAAGCTATATGAGTGGTAGTAATTCAGGAAAATTAGAATAAATGTGCTTGTCCTGATTAAAATGTTGCTTTAGAAAGTCTTAGTGATTAAGCCTCCCACACAATCACAGAACGTGATAGGAGGATTATTCAAACTGATATATACCAGAGTTATATAGAAATCAAACTTGTGTGATTATTTTTAATGTTTCATTGGAGCTGCCCTTTAAAGCAATCTTGTGATGAAATATTAAAAAGTGAATAATCCCTTAAACTCATCATCCTAAATTTTTTAGTTTTCATTATATAATTTCATTTTAGATCCTAAATTTTAGTAATCATCATAATTTTTAAATTTTCATTATATGATTCTGTATTTTAGGTTTGCCTAAAGATATACATAAACATGAAATAATGTTAGTCTCTTAATTGTTACATCTACACAGTCACCTTCAAATAACCCTGCCTTTTCTTGTACATAACTGCAGCTGAACAGTCTTCATGAGTATAAGGTGCAACTCTGGTCCAGATGGATTTGCTATTTTCTGGATGACTCACAAAGGCCCTACAGTGAGGTCTTCATTAGTTATGAGTATTTGCCCCGGTCATTCAGAGGATATGCATGATAAAATTCTAAGATGTTCCATTTCTTCTGAATCGGCAGATACTTGGTGCTTGAGGCATAACGCACACAGCCCTGCCCAACAGCTTTTTCATTTAGTGATAAGAGTGAAAACACACTCAATTTTTTAAAAGATGATTTACCAGTTACGCTGACAGTTGCTCAACAAACTTATCACCTGACTTCAAACACCTAAAATGTGATTTCTAAAGTGACTGAAACTCTTTTTTTGAATGAGTCTGTGGTTGACAAATTAGGACAGATGTGTATTAACAGAAATCTCTGACATACCTGTGCTTTTGAAAGTGAAGAAAGAATTAGAATCAACCATTGCTTACAGTTTGATGAGCTTTTTCTAAGTTAATTATTCCATGAATTAATAGTTGGAACTTAACTTCTTGATCAAATTAGGAAATGCATGAATGTAGTAGACCATAAATTTTCGTTGCAAAAATAAAACGTCAAATTAAAATAATTTAACATGAGTAGATACTATAGTATATTGATAAAGTTCCAAATAATTTCAAATGTTAGGTTTTACTAAAAGTCATTTCAGCATAAAAGCCTTTTATATTCTTGAGATATCTTTATCCCATACTCCAAATTAAATTATGTATTTAGTGTTGAGGTGGTTAAAAATCCCTATCAGCCCCACAAAATTAGAAAAGTTTTCTCACATTTACCAGTCGTCATAATAGCGATGAATCTGATGGCAGTGAGCAACAATAGCCTGAAGAAGTCTGGTACTTGATTAAAACTTACTCGCCAACACTCTAATTTCTTGTAGATTTAACCTAATTTATTCCAAGTTCTGGTTATGGGTCTTTGCTAATTTGCATGGCTGGCTTAATTAATAAATTAGATACTGGTTTAGGCTGTGTTTACACAAGGTTAAAACAACCAACAGAATTGACTAATTCAGTGGGAAAAATTTAGCCAATTTGATTTTTACAGCATGACATTACTTGTTTATTAACATATAAACAAAATGAATTTGACTGAATTTTTAGATTTTCTGACAATCGTTTTGGCATTCGTAGAGTCCATTATTTCCCAACTTTTTTCAGTCTGAGACACACCTCTAAATTTGCTGAGTTTTGTCCCCAAATAGGAGGACTTTGAACCACTCTCCCATATACATTCCAACCCAATATATTTATCGAGTTTGGGGTTGTATATCCTTAATTGTACATATTAATCAGCCTCCTTTTCCTGACCATCTTCATTTCTTAAAATCCACAAAGGCGATTCATGGAAATTGAAGACTGTTCCCTGGTGCTTATTTTCAAAGTACTAATGTGTCTTGATGCATTGGTTGGGAAACAGTGGTATAGACACAGCCTTATTCCAAGACTGAGTTATCAGCCCTTGCATAATGATAAGTACCCAAGAAAATAAAAATATATCTTTCTCATAGTACTCTGAGATGGAAAAATAAATATATAAGTAATGCTCTGAATCACACTTTGAAGAAATGTAAATTATGTTTTAAAAGCTGGCTTATAAGGAAAAAAAAGCTGACTATAACATTTGGCAAATAGTAGTATACTCTTTCTGCCTTTAAGAATAAACAGATTCTTAAAGACAGCAATTTTAATACATAATTCAGAGTAAGTCTCCAAAATTTGTACCAAAATTGTTTGGAAACATTGAGGAATCAAAATCACTACATTTGGGTCCAAACTCTTGAAGTTAACTAGGATTTAATTTGCACAGTTTCATTTGCCAAATGTCTGTAGATTGGTCCAACTCTTGTTATTATTTTGCCAAGTTTCCTTCTGCTGAAAATGTCTGCTCTGTTAGGCTTCTAAGTCAATGCCCATGGCCAAGTCCGAATCCTGAGCAGTCCTTGGAAACATGTGAGCAGGTCAAGACAGGTGCTCTCATTCATTTGATCCCTCCCCAAGTGTATTCTCTCTTCTACCCAGTATCTCTCTAGGACAGTTATGCATCTGTCTGAAGCCTGCACACATGATAATATTTAATCATTTTCTAACTGTATTTTCCCTGGGATTTAGGAATGGCAGTCTCCAGGAAAGATGACAGTGCATGAATTTTTTTCCCCCTAATCCTGTAAAATGTTGTTAGTTTTGAATAGTCGCTTAAAATAGGTTCTCACTTCAGTCTCTTTTTTTCTTTCTAAATAAAGCCTGAGAATTTGCTTTTAGCTAGCAAATCCAAGGGAGCAGCTGTGAAATTGGCAGACTTTGGCTTAGCCATAGAAGTTCAAGGGGACCAGCAGGCGTGGTTTGGTGAGTAGAGAGAGCCCTCTCCTTCATGCTACCTGTAGTCTTCTGGCTTCTGACTTCTGGCTCCTAATCTCACTTCCTAGTGAAAATAAAACGGAAAATTTCATCCTAATAACAATTTGACTAATTTTTAG
Organism: Hylobates moloch; assembly: GCF_009828535.3. Lineage (NCBI taxonomy): Eukaryota > Metazoa > Chordata > Mammalia > Primates > Hylobatidae > Hylobates > Hylobates moloch. The sequence goes on along the minus strand of NW_026652278.1, from coordinate 106,135,711 downwards.
ATATTGTGCCTTTATAAGCATTTAATTTTGTTGACATAAAAGGGTATATAATCTAGAAATAATTTAAGGGAAAATATTAATGGGAGAACAAGAAGACATACACTTTTTTTCTCAAAGGATGATTGAGAAAGTACATTATTTAGTAAGCATTAATTAGAGGATTACAACATTCAAAGAGTACTTTTTTTATTTGAAAGAAAGTTGATCGTTTGCATACAACCTCATATGATGCCAAAAACTGCTGTGTAAATAGTAGATGCTCAAGAAACACAGGATATTTCACATATAATACTTTATGATTTGAAGATTGTTTAAAAATTATGAAGCATATATTTATGTGTATATTTCACCTTAGTTATTTTATGTCTTCAACATGCCAGTTTCCTCTCAAAAATTCTGATAATTTAGAAATTTTTGTATGATGAAATTTCTGCTTCTTTACAATTAAGGAAGAAATTAAATAAATTTAAATTATAGTATTTCTAACCAGACTTATGTTTTGTTTCAGTATTCAGCCTGAATAAATTATTGCTCATTAATTTTCATATGCCTCTCTCTGCCATTTTCCAATATCCAACCCACTTCTCATGTAGAGTTCCAAAAATATAACCTCTCCCCAAGCCTGTCTTGTCTTCTGACTTTCGGTGTGTTGAGGTTAGATAATTTTTTTTACTGCCCTTCATTTCTGATTTATTTTCCTCTGAGAAACAACAAATAGAGGACAAAAACATGCTATTTCTTTGTTTTATATGCAAATGCTTTTCTGTATCCCTAATGTACACATCTCCCAAGATGTACATATGACTCCCAGGATTCACCACATCTCCCTTTTCTGTCCCAGCTGTTACTGGGAGTGGAGGGTGTGCCAAGCCTTCCTGGCAGCCTAATGCAGGACCTCAGTTCCTGCTGCCTGTCCTTTTTCAGTAGTACCTGACAGTTATGCTTGTTTGAAGTCTTTCCCATGTTTAATATTACCTTTTACATTGTCTTTTTACCCTCCAATCCCAGATGAATTTAATACCTCCAAACTTGTCATTCTGTTTATAATATTTTAACTTTTTAATAAGCTTGTACCCATTAACTGCAAACTGAAAGAAGGTAGGACCTAGATTAGGTCTGTAAATTAGAGATTCAGATGATCTTTGTATCCTGGAAAAGAGTACAATTAACACAGAAAGAATATATTGTAACAGGAGTTAAGGGTTGAACAGGAAGTAGTGGGGCTATCACAGAGATGGGCAAATCAAATACTAGAGATACATAAATTAAGTAGGAAGTCCTGACCCTGGAGGAGCTGAGGCTTTTGTATCTACAACTATTTACCATTCAGGGTGGAAGTATCTCAACATAGGAATGTATGAGGTGCTGTGGGAACACAAGACAGGAAGTACGAAAACCTGCCTCTGGAGAGAGGTTCAATAATTGCCTTAACACCTATGGTTGCCTAAAAGATGAATGGGACTTTGTTCACCGTCATGCAAGGAGATTAAGGCATTCCAGACAGAGAGATCTGCACATGGAAAGGCTCAGAGGCATGAAACTATTTTTTCCATTACAGTAAAACACGAAGTTTGATAAAACTAAAGTATACTTGAGTGAGTAGTAGTTAATGAGGCAGGAAATGATTTTATGTTTTTTTGAAGGGTTTGGATTTCACCTTAGAGATTTTGGGATCTGGTGAAACATTTTTAGAAGAGAGGGACATACCTAGGTGTATGTTGTTTAATAATGATTCCAGTAGAAGTATAGAAGATGATTTAAGGATAGTTAATCTAAAAGCAAGGACCCAGTTAGTCTAAAACAATCGTTCAAATTATGCATGATGATAGCTTTGACTAGGGAGGGTGTAGGAGCAAGCAAGTTCCAAATAACCTACAGATCAGACAGGAAGTATGAACTCTATGGGAATCTGTTTAGGAAACATGAAAGTCCCAGACATTGGGTTCAAAGACAGGACCCGAGTCCTGTGTAGGGCAAAGCAGGACCCCACTTCATGAGAAACTTGGGGTATGAGGCAGAATACAAAAATGGGAACTTAGGCCCAGGGACATAATTGCCAGAAATTGGTAAAGGTGATGGTAGGATATCAGGAATAAGACAAGCCTTTGTTATCAGGTCTGAGGCTCAAATTAACATCAGCAGCTATGCTTGATGATTTCAAGAATGTTGGAATCAAGCTCCTTAAATCTCTTCTGTTTTTGAGCTTAATGTTTTATCTCCTCTGCTATGACACATATAGTTTGAGAACAGGGCTATGTGTAGTAGAAAAAATTTTACTTTTTGAATCAGAATATATGAATTTATATCTTGGCTCTGATTCTTAACAACTGTATGATATTGAGCAAGTCACTTGAAATCTGTAAGGTCACTGTCCTCTTTGTAAATGAGATAATAAACACTTCTTCACAGGACTGTTATCAGATTGAGTGAAACAGTCCATAGAAACTTGAGTGAGCTATAAAGGATGTTCAATACGTTTTCAAAATTGTCTTGGTGTGAAACAATGACATAGTTCTTTGCATATTCAGTGAAAGTTGTTTAGTGAATCAGTGAGTAGAAGACTGAATATCAGGTCAGTAAAAGCAATAGCATCCAAATAAAAGTACATAGATTTTCAAATTGTTATTGATTTCTAAAAACAAGCTGGTCCCAAAGAAGCAGTAACAGCTCAGCAATAAAATTTCCACTTCATCAGCATGGCGCTGTCAGCCATTAAGTTACTGTTAAGGTACCTGTTAGAGTAATAACTTTTAAAAGAAACAACATCTTAAGTTCTAAGGAAATTCAATATTTCAGAAGTATAGAAAAACAGAGTGTCTAAACTTGGGAGAATATACTTCTTTTTTCTCTTTCTTTTTCTTGTCTCAAGTTCAAGCAAATCTTCATGGTAATCTGAGGAAAAAGGAGACATGTGGTGTTCTACGTTTCTTTCAGATGAGCTGCCAGATATATTTTAAGTATTACGAGTAAAGGCATGTTTTAATAATGAATGACCTGTTTTGATGTTCATTCATTATGATCTGCCATTATAGTCCCATATATTTTTACTGATTAATTTTATCTTTCAAAATGTAATATCAGTGTTTATGGAGGAAAAGCTTTGTTATTTTAATTTTGATAAAGAGCAGGACTCTTTCTTCATTATGTGAAATACCAGAGCTTCAGGCTTTTACATAATTTTATTTTAATAAATATACAAGGTCCATTACAAAGAAGAAAAAAACATAGTATGTATACAAAACAACATAATAGATAATACAAAGCATTATGGAAGCTGTTTATTGTGGTTTTTTTAATTATCATTTTTCAAGTCCAAACTTGTTTGTTTTTTCCCATATTTACTTTTCATTTTCTTGAAAGTCTGGTCTGTTGGAATACTAGCCAAAAATGGTAGAAGTAAACACCCTGTCACTATACTTGATAAGATGGCTAGAAAATTTACCAAAAAGAAGTATTCAAATATATTCTGTTTCTCTTATGGAACTGGACGTGATATTTGCAATACATTTCTAGCATTTTTTTGCTGCTAGAAAAAAAAAAGATAATTACCAAGATCTCGGTTCATGGAAGAATTACTTTGCTTGGTTGCTGTTATGTCTCTTTTTTATGATATTAAGGTTCTTTTTATGCCAGTATGTTACAATGGATACATTTTCAACAGTCAGTAATTCTCTTTTCTCTTTGTGTTACCTATTTTGGTTTTCTTATTGGTTTTTCAAAGTAAGAAACATATGCTATCCCTAAAAAAGGCAAGCTCTCATTACTTTTTCTATTGATGGCATGTAGTATGATAATCCTAGATTCTTGCAAGTTTAATTTCCCACAAAGAAGGTCTTATCTATTTTACCCCCCATATGTCTGTATTTATGAGGTCACATTGTACAGTACATTGTTTCCTAACGTCCATGCATTTAGATATATGCTTCAATATTCTTGGGGTAAGGACCCCATTGACTGCTCAAATGATGGTTGTAACTACATAAGAATGAGCATGCTGGTGTTCTCTTAGAATTTTAGTCTCCAGAAGAGGTTTGTAATAATTTACATTTTAAATGATCTTTTCATTTCTTACTCACATAGTAACTTACTTCCCTATCTTAGGGAAGCTTAGGAGAGGTATTGTTAACATTTCCTACTTCTGGCCATGTATTATAAGTTATCAAAATCATACATTATTAAAGTTTACTGATTTGGACAGAAGAGTACCGATTGTATATAAAAGAGTCATTGAAATTCAGGGTGAGAAGGGATCACCGAGAACTGTAGGTAACTAAGGAGCGCTCTAAGATGGAAATAACTTAGAGCCACTCTCTGTTAGAAAACAGGTAGAGAAAAAATATTGAGGATTCAAGGAACAGAAAAAGTAGTATCAAGGGTGACAATGAGAAGACCATTTTTAAAAGACCTTAAAGAGCTTAGTCAGGTCGAGGGCTCAGAAGGAGAATGAAATCATGTTGATTGAATGAAGGGTAGCCAGGTGATAAAGGATCTGAAAGTACACACTAAGAACATTGGATTTAATCTGGACATTAGCATCGATTTCTCATTGGAGTCTCATTGCCTGTCCACTCTAGAGGAGTTGGAGAAGGATGGTGAGAGTGGAGGGGACATAAGCGCTGGCAAGCTCTTTAAAACAATTGTGTCCATCTCTACCTTGGAATTCACAGAGTGCATATCACTCCTTGAGGAAATCTTCAAGCTTTAGGCAGTGGAACCACCATTATTGCTCAGTAATTCTCTGTACCTCACAACTACCAACCAAATATTTATTTCAAGTCAAGTTTGAGGTACAGGTGGATTACCCAGGGTCCATTTGCAGCTTAAATTACAACATACAGGTCTTTTCTTGGAATCCCTTCTCATTGTCTATCCAATCTTCCTCCAAAACAAACAGAAAAAGAAGAATAGTAATAGAAAAGAAAAAAGATTGAGTGCAATTTTTCCTCATTTTCTTTTTTGTTCAGAGAAGTAACTGTTGTCTTTTAATACCTCTTTGCATGTTGTTTGTACTTAATAAGTATAAATTTGTCACAGAAATGAGGGGGGAAAAGTTTCTTTCTTGGACACTTTGCATTTCAATAAGTATACGGTGTGTTTCATCAGTGATCTGTGGTTGGAGAAATTCCATTATATATACTTTTTAAAAGATTTTTTAGTTTATTTATGCTTTTAAAGAAAACTTCCAAATGAGGATAGTTGTTTTTAGTATGTTTCAAGTAAACATTTTTATTTTTAAAAACTGTTATTTTCAGAAATAAATATTTTACTCTAGATTCTAGCTATAAATTGTTTCTAAGTGTAACTTATTGAATTCTATACCAATATGTATAATATGAAGTTTTCTTTCCCCATCTAGTTTTTACCACATCCCTTCTTAAGTCGAATGTCTAGTTGATACTTGTTCAATAGTGATTCATCTGAATATTCCTGCATCTTCTCTTTAGTTGCCAGTTACAAGTACATACTGATTATTTAATAGTACACAGTGAGCTCTGTGATATATTTTGGACTTATATCTTCTCCTGGTGAGTTCTTCTCCATATTTCTTTTCAGGTATAGTTTTAACTCCCATATACATAAAGGACAGTAAGAATTGCTAACCAAAAGTGGCCTTAAGTGTACACAGTGACTTTGCAGCATAGTAGATTGGCCTTCATATCTGGAAAAAAAGATGTATTTTTTTTCAAATGAGTTACACGGCAGGGCATACTAGTGTTGATATTTCTATAAAGAGAAAGTCTACACTATTTATTGCTCTGAGAATCTTGTTGTATTTTGAAAAACATATAATCAGATAAAGAAGCCCCCGAAATTTTTCTTTCTTAGTTTCCCATTTCATATTGTTTTGTCAAATCAACTGTGACTCATTAACATCTCTCTTCCCTAGGTTTTGCTGGCACACCTGGATATCTTTCTCCAGAAGTTTTACGTAAAGATCCTTATGGAAAGCCAGTGGATATGTGGGCATGTGGTAAGCAATTATATTTTGAAGCAAATTTTATGATATGCTAGTGTCTTAGTCCATTTGGTCTGCTATAACAATCTGTCATAGACCAAGTGGGTTAAATAACAAAAATGTATTTCTTATTTATTTATTTATTTGTTTTGATATGGAGTCTTGTTCTGTCACCCAGGCTGGAGTGCAGTGGTACAATCCCAGCTCACTGCAACCTCTGCGTCCCAGGTTTAAGCAATTCTCCTGCCTCAGCCTCCTGAGTTGCTGGGATTACAGGCGCGCAACCATGCATGGCTAATTTATGTATTTCTAGTAGAGACAGGGTTTCGCCATGATGGCCAGGCTGGTCTTGAACTCCTGCCTCAAGTGATCCACCTGCCTCAGCCTCTCAAAGTGCTGGGATTACAGGTGTGAGCCAGCATGCCTGGCCACAAAAATTTATTTCTCACAGTTGTGAAGGCTGGGAAATTCAAAATCAAGGTGCCAGCAGATTCGGCGTCTGGTGAGGGCCTGCTTTTAGTTTTGTAGAGCGTTATCCTCTCTTTGTGTCTTCACATGGCAGAAAGAGAGAGGGGGCTCCCAGGGTCTCTTTTATAAGAGCGTTAATCCCATTCATGAGGCCTCCATCCTACCAAAGACCTCACTTTCCTTCCTTTCATCATATTAGGAGTTAGGATTTTAACACATGCATTTTATGAGGGACACAAATATTGTCTATAACAACCACAATTTTTATAATTTAAAATACAAGTTGAACATCCCTAATCAAAAAATATGAAATTTAAAATGCTTCCAAAATCCAAAACGTTTTGAGTGCCAACATGATTGCCGCCATGTGGAAAATTCTGCACCTGACCTCATGTGATGGGTTACAGTCAGACACAGTCCAAACTTTATCTTATGCAAAAAATTATTTAAAATATTTCATAAAATTACCTTCAGGCTATGTGTTTAGATGTGTATAAAACATAAATGAATTTCATGTTTAGACTTGGGTCTCATCCCCAAGATACCTCATTATGTATGTATAAATACTACAAAATCTGAAAAAATCCAAAATCTGAAACATTTCTGGTCCTTAACATTTTGGATAAGGGATACTCACCCTGTAATATCTTTTAAATTTGAAGTTGATATTCTCTAGTGATCAACTTAGAGTAGAAGTTCTCAAACCTCAGTCTACAACAAGATTACATGGACAGCTGTTTAAAGGACAGATTGCTGTGTTTCTGATTCAGTATATCTAGGATAGAAACTTTTACCTTTTTAACAAACTCTCAGGTGATGCTAATTCTGCTGTTTTCTGGAACACTTTGATAACAGGGATGTGGAGCATTGCTCCTAGTGGTTATATATTTATGCTGCTGTCTTCTCAATGGATCCAACCAGTACTTCCAATAAATATTATGTTTGCCCGTGATACTTGGCAGAGTTTAAGAGTGAACTAGTAAATATTGGAAAATAATGAAATTGACCATCCTGTGGGGACAAAAGTCTGATTTAGGCCTCTATCAGCCAACTCAAATCAAAAACAGTATCCTATGCAGGCCCAAAGACATATAATGGGGAGGATTTTCACCCACAGTTTTTATAATGGAATTTTTATGTTTCAACATATGCTTTGAATATGTGAAAGACTGAAAGAATACTGCAACATTACCCTACTAAGATTATCAACATAATCACCTAAATTCCTGATACTATGTCATTGCTACCAGCCTACAAGTAGATACCTAACTATCATAGTTTGGCTTTAGTGTGCTGCAGACAGATTTCAGTGCCTTTGGTGTTTGTCAGCAAGCTTGGAAAAAGTTGATTTAAAAAACTTTACTTGATTCTGAAAATAATTTTTTAGACTTGTTTTAGTTTAAAAAGTTAATAAATGCATCATCACTACTTTATAGTGATAGGCTATTCCTCACTATATTTCTTGTCAGTTTTACCTCTTTGGTGACAACTTGATGTTTGATCTTAAACTGATTGAATCTTGGGCTTTCAGAGTTACCTCCATGCCTGGGAAGGCAGTGGTAAAATAGGGCACTATATTTATAGTCTCAACCCCTGGGGTTCAGTCTTTACTTTTTACCTACTAACCCAGTCTCTTTAATATATCTGAGTTAGTTTCTTTACCTGTAAAATAGGAATATGTTACCCTCATTGAATTGTAGGAGGGTCAAATGCAGTGCACTTTAAAGGAAGACAATTGACAATTGCTACTTAATTAATGGGTAAGGTCTTAGGAATGCCCCAAGCTCTGTCTTCCTGCTGTCTACCTGAGAGTATCTTCTAAGCATGAACTCTAAGGCATGAGCTCTAAAATGCCTTGAATTAGAGCATTGTCACAAAATATCTTTGTTCAAATCTAAATGTTAATGGAAGATATCTCAGATATTTTCCTTGCAATAAATCAGCTCCTAGCATACATAGATCTGTTTCTGCTGATGAATTTAAAAAGCAACAGAGTGGCCTGAGACTCAGGCAGACACAGGCAGGTTTTGTGAAGGATACAATCATATTTTTTAAAGTATTTTTAAAACATACTTTATCAAGCTATTTTTGTAAAGATAGGGGGTTGTAGCTAAAACGCTGCATTTGGACCTTGAACACTACTAGAGGGATAGTGTGGCATACAATAATCAGTAACCAAGGGAAGCAGGACTCAGCATAAGGGACATTTCATACTCTTTCTTTGCCTACTTCATTGAAGGCCTTTTCCAGCCTCTTCTGCCTTTGTGTTTATCTCTCCTTGTTTTCCTAGTTTCCTTCCCATTTTCTACTTTTTTTTCTTCATCCCTCCTGTTTACTTCATAGGTAGGAGGCAGTATGTGTAGTGGTTAAGAGAACACACTTAGCTTCTCAGTTCACTTGCTGTATGACATGGCACAAATTCTTTAGTCCCTGTGTCTCAGTTCCCTCCTAGAAATGGAGATCATCAAAGTTCTTGCTTCATGGGACTGCAGAGAGGATTTTTTAAATACAGTAAGTGATCGTTATCATTGCTATTATTATACAAAGTCTTTATTTATAAATGAAGTTTCTAGATAACTGATATATGCATTATAGTAGACTTAAAAACAAAGTGTATTATATAACTCAGCATTATCGGCATGATTATCGGTAGAATGCCCTCATCTGATGACCTGAATACCAAATTCTCTTTCTGCCTCTCTCTGCTTTCTTTCTTTACTTTTAAATAATTTTCCTTTGTTTTATTTTGTAAAAGGTGTTATTATGGACAGATTTCACAGCTTCTGAATCATATTTTACTCTGCCAAAGAATTTAAATAAATTACTCATTTGTTCTTATATCAAAAACATTTTTTCATGTTTCAAATGTGTCACCATAAAAAATGATAGACAAGTGAGGTGACAGGTGAGTTAGCTCTATTTAATTATGCCACATTGTATATCTGTAAATATCAAAACATCATATTATACCCCATAAATGTATTCAATCATAATTTGTCAATCCAAAAAAATTAAGAATTTTTTGAAAATTTAAAACCTTTTTTTGTAATGTATAAGTTTTATTGATGTTGAAGAATATCAGATCCACTAAAAAGAAACCCATAAAGCTAATAGTTTATGCTAGGGATTGTTCTCTGGCTGTGCAGAAAAATCAATGATGAAGCATATACAGGCAAACCTCAGAGATATTATGGGTTTAATTTCTGGTCTCACAATAGAACAAATATCAAAATAAAGTGAGTCACACAAATTGTTTGGTTTCCCAGTACATATAGAAGTTATGTTTACACTGTACTATAGTCTCTTAAGTATACGATAGCATTATGTCTAAATGCACATACCTTACCTAAAAAATACTTTAAAATAGCCAGGCCCAGTGACTCACGCCTGTAATCTTTGCATTATGGGAGGCCAACACAGGAGGATCTTGAGTCCAAGAGTTTGAGACCAGCCTGGGCAACATAGGATGAACCATCTCTACAAAAAGAAAAAAAAAACTATGTTGCTAAAATATCACCATCATCATCTGAGCCTTCAGCAAGTTGCAATATTTTTGCTGGTGAAGGGTCTTGCCTCAGTGTTGATGGCTGTTGACTTATCAGGATTGTTGTTGCTAAAGGTTGGGGAAGCTGTGATAATTTCTGAAAACAAGACAACAATGAAGTTTGCCAGATCAGTTAACTCTTCCTTTCATGAAATATTGCAGTACTCACCAAAATGTGACACAGAGACACGAAGTGAACCCAAGTTGTTAGGAAAATGGCACCACAGACTTTCTCAATGCAGGGTTACCATAAACCTTCAGTGTGTAAAAAATGCAATATTTGCAAAGTACAGTTAAAAAAAAAAAAAGCACAATAAGACAACATATGCCTTTATATCAAAATGCCCAGGTCCTGCATGGGCCTCTGCTTTAGTGGATCTGTGGTAAACACAGGCAACTGCATTTTTAATAACCTATGATGTGTTTTCAGAGTTTGGATTCACTGTCTTAGACTCACAAAACACACTATGTTCAATTTTAATATTACTTTGGAATATTTGATTTTACGTGGATTGTCTGAGTACATTTCTGTAATACAGTTCATATATCTAACCTTTTAAAATAATGGAATATCTTATAATAGTGAGTTTTCATATCTGTGAAATGTGAGAGAACTTATAAGGTAGAAGCTCTAACTTTCTTGTCTGGAAGAGGGAAAAAGGATAGGTAGAGAGTAGTTTCCATCTTTGTTTTCTAAACTATATAACATTTTTTCAGCAAATATTAGATACTACATACACATGTGCATACATGCGCACACACACACACACAGATATCAAGAATGACTCTTTAGAAACTCATAGCCATAGGTCATCTCATAGATTTTTAACCCCAATTTTGCCACCTTTCACCTTGCTATATTGTATCCTTTCTTCACATAATACTATGCAAACAGCCAAATTCTTTTGTGATGAGTCATGCCCCAGTTGGAGCATGTATGTGCCACCAACTTCTATTTCTTTAGAGACTGTGTGGACCCTTTGTCTAGAAATGCACTTGAGATCACACAGCTATGAAAATATCTTAATATCACATGTTTAGGGGAAATGACTCCCACTAGAACATTATAATGTATTCTTTTGTTACATGTCTTGGTCATTGTTGTGGGATTTGGAATTGTTTTACCATTTTATTATATATCACCTTACTCATGTGACATGAAAGTGACATTAATTCACTTTATTTGTAAGATGATGTACCCTTAATCATCACCATTGTAATCACCACCACAGCGGTGGACACACTATTTGGTTGCTTTTAGGTTGTGGCTTGTCCTGAGGGAAACTCTTTTTCAGCCATTCATTAGCACTGTCTCTTGCCAATTAAGTAGTGACTTATTTTCAAGAGTACACAGTGGGTTGAGTGGTAAAAAATGACACTACTCAGAAAACAAAAGAAATGCAAAACAAGCCATTTAGCAGAAAGGCAGCTAGCCTTCTATGTGAATTAAGCTCTGAACCCTCATTACAGCAGAGCAGAGTGAAGCAGGGCATTGGTATAATGACTAAAACAAGCCTGTACATTATTTTTATTAGAATCATGCAATTATCTGCACACGGGAAATATCGAATTCCAACATTACCTTGCTTTTGTGATCTCACACAGAGTATGGTCTGACCTATACTCTCTCTTTGGAAGCAACTAGTCCATTACTGGAAAGCAAATAATAAACATTAATGAAGCAAGACCATAGCCTTGTGTTCTGCCATTAACAGCAGTAAATTAATTTTTTGACTTAATTGTATGTATAACTGCTTCCATAATTTCCTAATGGGATGAGGAAATGTTTGTAGATATCACTGGATCACAAATTTCTAACAGAGCTTCTTCTACAATTTGGCCTAAAAATAAATAAATAAATGCAAGCCTATAACATAGGTCTCTCCCACACCCTATGTACATATGTGTTGTCTTGCTACTTTTCTACCTTACTTAGGTATCACTCTCAACAGTTATGAGTGATAATAAATTAGTGGCTGTCACAAATGTACCTTGACTTTGGACAAACCTTGGGAATTTTATGGAATATGTTTCTTCTTTTCTTGTGTGGTGAATTTAGGTTCAGCAATGATGTGTTTTCTGGGGTTTAACCTTTTCATATTTCAGCTGGGGTAAGTCATTATCAGGTACTTTAATCATTTTGAAATCCCAAGCCTACTGTATATTCTGTTGCTATTACCAGTTCTGAGATTACCTTACACTTGGTCAATCACAGATAGGCCTCCAAATTAGAGGCCTTCTGCCTTCATCCATTATTACCCGCATCTCCAACAGTCTTCAGTTCATGGAGCCTTACTCCCATTCATAGTCTTTACCAATATTCTCTTACTCTGAACTTACACACTGTCTTAAATTTCTCTACATTTACTATGTCTGGTTTCCCTGACTTGGTGTTTTTCAAACTGTGAACCACAAACCACATGGTTCATTCAGAATGACCTAAAGTGCAGCCTCCTGAGATCTACCTCAGGACCATTGAATCAGATTCTCTGGGGTCACAGGATCCAGCAATCCCACTTCTGGTTATATATCCAAAATAATTGAAAGCGGCACCTTGAAGAAATATTTGTACACCTATGATCATAGTAACGCTATTCACAACAACCAAGAGGTAGAAGCAACCCAAATGTCCATTGACAGATAAAGAGCTTAAACAAAATGTGGTTTATACATGTAATTGTATATTATACAACCTTAAAAAAGAAGGAAATTCTGTCACATGCTACAACATGGATGAACCCCAAGGACATTATGCTAAGCAAAATAAGCCAGTTACAAAAGCACAAATATTATATGATTCTACTCATGTGAAGTATTAAAACAGTCACTTTCATAGAAACAGAAAATAGAAAGGTGATTACCAAGAACTAGAGAGAAAGAGGAAATTAGTGTTTCATGTATGTAGAGTTTCAGTGTTGAAAAATGAAAACAAACTGGAGATCTGTTTCATGACAGTGTAAATGTACTTAGTACTACAAAACTGTTCACTTAAAAATTGTACATCTGGCTGGGCATGGTGGCTGATGCCTGTAAGCCCAGCACTTGGGGAGGCCAAGGTGGGAGAATCACTTGAGCTCAGGAGTTTGAGACCAGCTTAGGTAACATATAGTCTGACCCTACCTCTACAAAAAACAGAAAAAATTAGCTGGGCGTGGTAGCGCACATCTGTAGTCCTAGCTACTCTGCTCGAGAGGCTGAGCCCAGGAAGATCACTTGAGACAGGGAAGTTGAGGCTGCAGTGAGCCATGATCATACCACTGCACTTCAGCCTGGGTGAAAAAGAATGAGACCCTGTCTTTAAAAAACAAAACAAAACAAACAAACAAACAAACAAAAAAAAGATCTATTTTATGTACTATTTATTTATTTAGAGACAGGGTCTGGCTCTGTTGCCCAAGCTGGAGTGCAGTGGCACCATCTTAGCTCACTGCAACCTCCACCTCCCAGGCACAAGTTATCCTCCTGCCTTAGCCTCCCCTGTAGCGGGGACTACAGGGGCACACCACCACACCCTGCTAATTTTTTACTTTTTGTAGAGACAGGATTTTGCCATGTTGCTCAGGCTTGTCTCAAACTCCTGAGCTCAAGCAGTCTGCCCACTTTGGCCTCCCAAAGTGCTGGGATTGCAAGTGTGTGGAACCTTTTTTTATGCATAATTTAAAGTCACTGTGCGGGACCTTTTTTATGTACAATTTAATGTCGTGTTTAAATTTAATGTTAGGTATTTTTAGCATAATTTTTAAAAAAAAGATTCACTGAGGTGAGGCTCAGGAATTTGCATTTTAACAAGCTCGCCAGGTGATGCTGATGCAACACCAAAACTAAGCACTACTACTATAGCTAATTTCAGATTCCTTTAGGAGACCAGTTTCTAAGATTATTCCAGGATATGTCAGAGGTTGCAAACAGGTGAAGTCTTAGTTCAGGCTGCTATAACAAAGTCACATAGACTGGGTGGCTTATAAACAACGAAATGTCTTTCTCATAGTTCTGGAAGCTGGAAGTCTGTGATCAGGGAGCCACCATAGTCAGGTCAGGTTTTGGTGAGGGCCCTCTTCAGGGTTACAGACTGCCAACTTTTTGTTGTATCCTCACATGGTAGTTAAGAGAGCTAGCTAGCTGTCTGCCGTCTTCTTAAAAGGGTGCTGTTCCTGTTCATGAGGGAACCTATCCTCATGAACTAATTATCTCCCAAAGGCCCCACCACACCAAATACCATCACATTGGGATTTGGATGTCAACATATGAATTTTGAGAGCCGTACAAACATTCTGTCCATTGCAGGCGGTCTGCTGTCTTAGTCAGACATATGGACATTTTATTCTTATGAGTGTTGACATTAATTATTTATCTTTATAATTTATTAGCAAGTAATTTCTATAAAAACTGTCAGTTTCTTTCTTCTTTAAAATAATCAAAAGAACAAGTTATGCAATGCTTTTGCTCTTATATAGTAGTTGTACCTGTCAGACACATAAACACAGCAGCCCTCTTGGTGACCACCCCACCCCATACACAGTACAGGTGCAGGCCTTCATCCCTGCCTGCTGCTAGAAGGCCTGTCAGTTTGCCACTCCTACTACATGGCATAGATAGTTTCCATCCTCTGAAACATGCCTTCCTATCTTGCTGGCATCGATCTTCTAGCTCTTTGTTCTACCCTTCGTTGGCCATTTAGGTCACTGAGTGTTAGTTGAGCACTTTCTCTACTTGAAATGTATGATGATTTTCCATTAATCATATTACAGCAAGGTAAGAGAGAGCCATACTTATCACTCATGTAATTAATTGTGTATTTCCAAGTTCCACGTGCATTTTGCTTGTAAGTTTATAAAGTACCCCTTTATTTACTTAGAATATTCAGCAACTGTCTTAGATTCTTCCATTAACTTCCCACTATCTTCTCAGAGTTCTCCAACATTCCTTCTTCATCTCTCCTTTTGTAAGAATAGCATTTAGAATGTTTAATTATTAACAAGATTATAGGTTTAACAACTTTTTTAACATTAACTTTTATTAAAATCAATTTTGAATGTTCTTGATGATGTAGTCTTTCTACCTAATCGTAATCAGCGCTTCTCAAAAGTCTTATTAACCGGACATCTCTAGCATCTCCCAAGCACAAATATATACATAAGATAAGGAAAACTAGTTTTAATATCTATCTGTATATGGAACCAACTCTATCAAAAATAGTTTTAACTGTTTGTCATGGAAAATGTGAAACATAAAATGGAGAGAATACTATAATAAACTGATGGCTAATCTTATTTCATCTATTTCCTCCATTTCACTTCCCACTCCAATATTATCTTAACCAAATTCAAACATTGTATCAATACATCTATAAATATTTTAAAGTATATCCCTAAAAGAAAAGGACTCTAAATATGACAGTAATATTAGTTTTTAAGTTTTAATAATTATTGCTTAGTAGCATCAAAATATCTAGTCATTTTCCTATTTATCCTCTCCTGTCATAATCTTATTTGGTCTCTTAGATCTCTTAGTCATTCTTAATTTGTAAGTTTTGCTCCATTCTCTCTCCTCTCTCCTTATACCTTGATTTATTTTTTCAAAGAAACCTGTAGCTCCAAGACAGCACGTGTAAGTGCTCAATCTTGGTCTCTAGATACTATTTACCATTAAAAGGAACCGGAACTTTCTGTAGTAGCAGCTGATTTCAAGTTTAGAACAGAAAAAAAGCAAGATGATCCAGGAGCATCTTGTCATACCACAAAGAAAAACTATTAAGGACCACAGAGTTTATATTAACAGATGCAGGAGCCACCTTGAGGAGGCTGGCACTAGCCAAAGATGGGGCAATTGAGAATCAATAAGAAAAATACCATAATAGATTGAAATACATCAAGTAAGTTTAAATCCAGGAATTGATAATGATAATCAAAATTCAACAGAAGTCCTAACCTTTGGGGGATGTTAGGGAGCCAATGCGTTATTTTAAAAACTGGCTAGTAAAGAGGAAAATAAATAAATAATAACCTATCTTTCCCATATGAACTGTATCTTAGGCCAACCAAGTGGATTAGGAGCAAGATTTTCTTAGTCTAAAGAAAGCATGATATAATTAGAGTATCATCATTTTGTTTGTTTGTTTGTGAGTCTCACTCTGTTGCCCAGGCTGGAATGCAGTGATGTGATCATGGTTCACTGCAGCCTCGAACTCCTGGGCTCAAGTGATCGTCCCACCTCGGCCTCCCAAGTAGCTGGGACTGGCTGTGCATGCCACCACACCTGGCTACGTTTTTCTGTTTTTGGAAGAAACAGGGCCTTGCTATGTTGGCTAGGCTAGTCTTGAACTCCTGGGCTCAAGTGATCCTCCTACATCAGCCTCCCAAAGTGCTGGGATTACAGGTGTGAGCCACCATGCCTAGCCATCATTATTTTGCAACCCCAGTAAAATTATGTAGTCAATAATCATCAAAGGCTGCTAGTGTCATGAGAGACACCCAATATTTTGAGGTCACATCATCACCCCTCAAGTGTTCTTGCAAAAAAAAAAAAAAAAAAAGACTTCTTCATTGACTTTTAATGATTTTAGTACTTTAGGTATATTGGCAAAGAAAAAGAGCTAGAAATTTTTTTCCTTTCTGTTTTCTCTGACATAGAAAAAAGGTAAAATTTAGGTTTATTAAAAAAAGGGTAAATTGGGCTTACTCATGAGGCAAGAACTCTCAATTAGAACAACAAACACTTTTATTTTATTATATTATATTTTATTTTATTTTATTTTGTTTTATTTTATTTTTATTTTTTTAGATAGTCACAAGACTCTGTCACCCAGGCTGGTAGAATTCAGTGGCACGACCTTGGCTTACTGCAACCTCCACCTCCTCAGTTGAAGCGATTCTCCTGCCTCAGCCTCCCAAGTAGCTGAGACTAAAAGCATGTGCCACCATGCCTGGTTAATTTTTTTGTATTTTTAGGAGAGACAGAGTTTCACCATGTTGGCCAGGCTGGTCTTGATCGCCTGACCTCAGGTGATTTGCCCGTTTTGGCCTCCCAAAGTGCTTGGATTACAGGTGTGAGCCACCACGCCCAGCCTAGAACAACAAACACTTTTAAAATAAGCGTTTGTTTAGAGGACCTAGCTAAAGGAAAAAGTAGCTGCAAGGAACATTTAAGATAGGACCAAATGGACATCTTTGCTAGTATGTCAAGCTCTCTCAGTTAGACAACACAAAGTTGTAAATTTTATATTACCATTCCTACTAAAGTTCATAGATAAAGAAAAAGTTGCTGCAGGGAATGTTTAGAGCATCATTATGTCTGTCCTGCTTGTGGTTGAAACAGTTACTTAACCTCTCAGCCTGTTTCTTCATCTATAATATAATGCAGATAATAACAATATCTACCTCATAGCATTATACAAGGATTAAATGAGATAATGCGTTAAAGCACACATAACTGAATAAATGTTATCTACAATAAAATTTATTAATATTACATTATTCTTATGCCATGAGTCTCATACTTGTTCTATATGTTCAGAAAACAGAACTACAAAATAGCATAACTCAGAAAGGTTTTAGATGCTTGTTTAATAATCAAGTTGAAGTAAACTTACAAAACAGTGTTTATTTAAATAGGCATTGACAATTTCACATCAGGCTAGTCAATAGCACCTATAATTTTTTTTTAAGTCTTTGGGCCTAAAAGTGTTTTTTTTTTCATCTTCACATTTGTGCTATTATCTTATTTAAAGTACATGTTTTTGTAAATACTCTTCCCTCAAACAACTAAATCGTGGGCATCTATTACATATTGGCTGCTTTTCTCATGGAATGAGCCCTCTGTGAGCTTCCTCTTCCCCGAGAAGCACCGCATCAACTGTCAACTGCAGACATAATTCATAAGGACAAACAGCCTATGTTGAGAATGCTAAATGTCTCAGTTGAGCCACTGTTTTATAATTTTATAACAGCCTAATTCCAGATGTGTATTAGGAAAATGTTCATATTCAATGGAAACTATCACTATTACAAAGCAAATTTTCTTCTTAACCTCCTGGAACCTTATGTAGCAGAGGGCTAAAACTACTCAGGTACAGCTTTTTTTCTACTTGCCTCCTGAGAACACAAACACAAACACTCATCATCATCATTACTATCATCATTTTCATTAGATGCATGGAAAAAATATTTTTATGTCATGAAGGTGAGGTACCAATATACTGTGGTTTTCTTCATGGTCTTTTTTTTTTCCTTAAGAATGTTGTTTGCAATTTTTTATCCTTGTATTGATTCACATGACTTGAAAAATCTGCTGATGAACTGTATCTTCCTGAAGCAGGCTATAAAATTCTAAGATGATTAAACCATTACTTAAAAACCATTTCAGCTGCAACAGTGTCTATTGTATAAAGATGTCCAGACTGGTGGATAGGAACAGGGATAGATCTCCTGGGTACAGAGACCAAAGAGACCACCTTGGATAAGGGAAAAAATAAGTCTCAGAGTACACCTGGCAAAGTGTCACCTGTCTTACTCTTCTTTCTCAGGTTTCCCAGGCTTAAGGAAACATAGCAAGAAAAAAGCAAACAGGAGAGGTCAGAGGAATGACTGCCTTCCTCCAGAATAATGAGCTAGGAAAGAAACCAAAGGCCTTAAGCAAGGCAATAAAATATGCGAAAAGTGGCAGGAGAGATATTTGATGACAGAGAAGACCATTGTCTCAAAACAATCTCAGACATTTAGACTGCAGATATGATTTCAGGGAAATTTAAAAACTGTGAATACAGAATTTTATTTAATTTTAAAAGTTAAATTAGATGGTGATTAATTTATAAATAATTATGTTTGTGAAAAATTTTAGCAAATTTTATTACAGCCATGTGTTTATTGTTATTATTACTTTGAATTTTCTGTGGGATTTCTCCCTTCTCTTCCTTTTCCCTCTCCCATAATATATATTCTTCTGTAGTCTTGGTTTAGTTGTTTGACTGAGAAGGTTTGAAGTTTTTGAAGACTAAGATTACTGAAAAGAAAAGGGTTTTATCTCTATGGGGTACCCACATTTGCAGGGACTCTGGTTATTTAGAATGTGAATTTATAACCAGGACACCATCACTCAACAAAATGTCCCAATTACCATCAAAACAAGTATGAGGAAATAAAAAACATGTTTAGTTTTTAAACTTCAACCTCACAGTGACTAAAATCATAGTCTCTATATAGATAAGAATGCAGGAAGACCCTATATAGACAAGAGTTCAGGGAGGCCAAAGAATGTTGCCCTAAATGAACGTTGCCCTGCCATACCTCTTTAGAATTCTTTGATGCATGCATTGACTGACACATTGTCAGAGTTCTGGAGCATAGGAGAAGAAGCATTCACCCTCCAGAGACTGCTCTAGACTCGATCATAACACGTCTCTCTGAAGTTTTCCTACAATCTAGTTTTCTCTGTTTTAACAACTACGGCTTAATATCATTGTGGATCAGCCACATTTAATTTATTGTTGTCTATATGACTTAAATTGTGTTAACATTATATTCTCCTCCAGGTGTCATTCTCTATATTCTACTTGTTGGGTATCCACCCTTCTGGGATGAAGACCAACACAGACTTTATCAGCAGATCAAGGCTGGAGCTTATGATGTATGTAATAACTATTTATATCACTTTAGATGAAGGTTTGTCTTTTCCTTGTTGACCAAGAGCCAGATCTTTTCATTTTTCTTTTAACCGTAATTTTACCACTTTCTCATATTATTTCCCTGTCTCTTAAGGAAAGGGAGAAAGAAATGCAGCATATATATTCAGTTTATGTTTCCTTTTAACTCACTGTCTCCTAAGATTGAAAGAAAAGCCATGTGAAGTCTCTGAGGAAGAACTTTGTCAAAATATTTGGATCTTAGTGCATTTTAAAAACATAAAAATTAAAGTATTTCTGCTATAGAAATGATTATTGCCCATTTAGTTGAATTATATTCTCAAATATCTATCACATAATTTTGCATTATATACCAACAATACTTTGCTGTGATCACATATCAAATAGAACATTATCCCACTATACCAGTCTCTGGGTTTTGTTTTTTGTTTTTGTACTGTTTGGGATACTATGCAAGCTTTCATTTGAAGAATGAGTTTCACAATTGAAAAATTTGAAAATCATAATTCTAATATATTTAATTTATAATTAAAATATTTGAAAGTAGATATATATATACACATTCATAAATTAAGTTCAGAATCTGAAGAGGAAGGCTTTATCTACTTTCTCTTTATGGCTTAACTTTGTGTTTATGATATAATTTGCTCTCCTTTGATACATATTCTTGTAAATATGATTTACCACTTTCTCTGGTTTCCCCTCATACAGCCCTATGGAAATCCATGTGCAGGGTCTGGGCATGCTTTCCACGTGTTATTAAGTAGAGTAACTACGTAGTAGCAATTTTGGGTTCACCTTTTGTGCACAAATTGAAAGCTCAATGTGAAAGTGAGAGGAGAAAATATAAAATGTCTGTATTATATTCTGTCATGTCTCATGAACTCTTCAATGCATTTCTGATAAAATTTTCTATTTAGATGGATGTGTGTGTCAGTTAGCAAGAATTTAAAATGTATATTCTTTGAATTTCGAATCATTGCATTATTCCTAGACTAGTAATTGGAACAAATTATTATTTACATGGCAACAGCTAGCACATTCACCATCTTTACAGACTAGAACCAGCCCCTCTCTGTGCAGACATAGCCCTGAAAATGCACTGCTTGGTATACCTAGAGGAATGCTTTCATGAAAATTAGAGAACTGAGGAAAATGTTCACCTTTCTTCATGCTGAACCTACCCCTCATTTGCTATCAGAAGACCTGTACAACATTAAGAAACAGCCTCGTGTGTTTCTTTAGTAGCTCCTAATAGTTCGCAAGCTTTTACAACTGCCAAAGATAAGCTTCAGGAATTAAAAAATGACAATTGTTAAGCTGGCAAAAGTTACAGGTATTAGAGTCAATATCATTTTTCTCATGCTTTCTTTTGCCAGTGAGTCACAAGTTCCCCATTTTAAAACTACTAAAAATAGACCAATTTAATTCCATGACACAGTGACAATGGCTTTGTTTTTCAAGATTGTCCATAAAAATTCATGAATTGGGAAAATAACCCAATATTCTATCATTTTGCAACTAATGTGGTATAAATTTCCCTTCATCGTTGAAGGACAGTATTTCTTCTAAATATGCTAATCATATAAAAGTAAGTTAAGTAATTATCAGTACAAAAAATAACGTAAAGAAAGAAGTAGCTTTCTTTCTTTTTTTTTTTTTTTGAGACAGAGTCTTGCTCTGTCGCCCAGGCTGGAGTGCAGTGGCGCGATCTCAGCTCACTGCAAACTCCGCCTCCCGGGTTCACGCCATTCTCCTGCCTCAGCCTCTCCGAGTAGCTGGGACTACAGGTGCCCGCCACCACGCCCAGCTAATTTTTTTTATTTTTTTTTTTAGTAGAGACAGGGTTTCACCGTGGTCTCCATCTCCTGACCTCGTGATCCGCCCGCCTCGGCCTCCCAAAGTGCTGGGATTACAAGTGTGAGCCACCGCGCCCGGCCAGAAGTAGCTTTCTTATATAGTCTTAATATAAAAAGTATTAGTAATGGGAAGTTATAAGATTTGATTACTTTCATATACTTTGGTGAAATTTGTAATTGGGCAGATTAAACTTCTTGAAGCTCCTTGCTGAAGCTCCTGTAGTCTCAGATTCTTCTCACTACAGCACTCCAAGTAGCCATGGAGTATTAAAATGTATTTACCATATGTGATATGCAGCTCAGTACCTATGTTGGTCCCTTCTCAGATACTCTTTAATATATATAGTTGTCTACATAGAGGGGGAGAATAGATCTAAATGATTTTGTTTTAGATACAATTTAACTTATATAAAAGGTAAATTTATGAAGAAATTCACTACTTGAGGGAATGATTCATGTAGTTGACTCTTCCCTGTTTGATTGAGTGTGTCTATTTGTTAAACTTTTTATAAATTTATATTTTTGAAGTTTCCATCACCAGAATGGGACACGGTAACTCCTGAAGCCAAAGACCTCATCAATAAAATGCTTACTATCAACCCTGCCAAACGTATCACAGCCTCAGAGGCACTGAAGCACCCATGGATCTGTGTAAGTAAAACTTCTAAAAAATTTCAAGAGCTAACATAAAAAATAAGCTCACTTTTAATATATTGTTTATGGAATTAAAATAGCTTTGCAAAAAAAGATGAAACTCAGAATAAATGAATTTTTGACTCGAGGTGTTTAAGAAAATGAATTTTATGATGGTGAAAAAATGCAGTTTTCAGTAGCAAAGTCTGAATTGCATAGATTCTTAAATAAATATTGCTTGCAGTAACAAAAGGAATGAATATTCTCCATATCAATTATTGACAATACTCATAAACAAGGTTAAGAAAATAACACCAAAATTAAATGTGTCCCAGAAGAAAAGATTGAACAAAGTTCAATTATTTATCATTAGGCAACTTTAGAAACAAGTGTGAAGTTTGGCAGGTGAGAATAGAGTTTTAGTGGCATAAAAGAATGGCCATAGTAATCTGAATATATTTTAGAAATATTAAGAAAAATAGTGTGAAATTTGAGGGGAATCTGGAGACTTAAGTAAATTTCTGAATGTGTCAAATGCTAAGGTGATAAATGTGTCACTAAGTAAATGAAAAGCAGCCCAATCGAAATGTGATTGAAGACATTAAAATAAAGATAATTTGAGAAATTATTAATATTCATTTCTATACTTTCTGCTTTTGTTCTGTTTTGTTTTGAGACAGAGTCTTGCTCTTACCGCCCAGGCTGGGGTGCAATGGCACGATCTTGGCTCACTGCAACCTCCGCCTCCCAGGTTCAAGCAATTCTCCTGTCTCAGCCTCCCGAGTAGCTGGGATTACAGGTGCCCACCACCACGCCCAGCTAATTTTTGTATTTTTAGTAGAGATGGAGTTTCCCCATGTTGGCCAGGCTGGTCTCGAACTCCTGACCTCATGATCCGCCCACCTCGGCCTCCCAAAGTGCTGGAATTACAGGCGTGAGCCACCACCTCGGCCCATTTCTATACTTTCTATACATCAGTGTTGCATCTTGGTCACAAGTAGTCTTGGCAAAACCAAAATTTTATTTTTAGGTAACTTTGGCAATTGAATACTTAGAAGTTGATCATGCAGGTGCAGCACCATTAATAAATATTTGATGAAGTCAGGGACATTATTATACTTAGTGTGTTTTAAATATTCTCAATTAAGTTACTTTTTATCCTCTTCTTCTAGCAACGTTCTACTGTTGCTTCCATGATGCACAGACAGGAGACTGTAGACTGCTTGAAGAAATTTAATGCTAGAAGAAAACTAAAGGTAAGAAATTTTACATTTTTGTGGGGAGGTAGATTTGACAGACTAAGAAGTGAAATACTGTGTGAGGAAAATAACTTCTAGCAAAGGCTTTCAATTATGTAGACCTCAGTACTCTCATTCTTCTTTTTTGGGGTCTTGGGAAATGGAATATACACCAGAATCAAAACTATGGTGAAAAGCTAGAATCATCCTGGCAACACATGCTGTGGATCCTTCCTTCAGTGGAAAACAGCTGTGCAATTTGATAATCAGAATCTGGCCCGCACATGAGGGCCGTCGCAGCATCATGAGAGACAAAGGCCTTTGACTCTCAGGAAACCAAAAAACAAAAACAAACAATCAAAAATCCCCTAACTGAAAGTAGGGCCGGGAAAAGATTTGTTATCAAAGACTCTATATTTGTTAGGTCCAGGATTTGCATAGGCAACACTGACTTTTGTGTTCTAATTTTTTTCACAGGGTGCCATCTTAACAACTATGCTGGCTACAAGGAATTTCTCAGGTACATGCATTGAGAACTCTGCTTCTTATCGCTTGGTCTTCTTTTTAAGTAGTCTCTGCTTTTTTGTCTCTGGAATTTTAAAAATCTAATAATTAGAAAAGCCTCATTGTTCAAGGGTGGCAAATGTGTGGCACAGATTCCTTCTACACCTGTGGCTGCCATTAGCAGTCTACCTGGGTGCTGTCTGCTGCCGAGCCTCCGTGACTGCACCCCTCACAAGAGTGCTTCTGGCAGCTCTGGCCACCAGTCAGTGCTGGTGCAGGACTAGCCTCATCTGTCAAATGCTGGGGTGTGCATGAGTTGTGGAAATAAATACTCTGTCATTTACGATCTCAGCGTTTCAAACCTAGAATTTATTACTGATATTTCATAAAGTAATAACTTTGAATAAGTTATTTTTGGTCTCATTTTCATAGGGAATCCTAGTATGCAAGATTTTTAAAATAAGACCATTATTGGCCGGGCACAGTGGCTCACGCCTGTAATCCCAGCACTTTGGGAGGCCGAGGCAGGTGGATCACAAGGTCAAGAGATCGAGACCATCCTGGCCAACATGGTGAAACCCCGTCTCTACTAAAAATACAAAAATTAGCTGGGTGTGGTGGCACGTGCCTGTAGTCCCAGCTACTTGGGAGGCTGAGGCAGGAGAATCACTTGAACCAGGGAGGTGGAGGTTGTAGTGAGCAGAGATCGCGCCACTGCACACCAGCCTGGTGACAGAGCGAGACTCCGTCTCAAAAAAAAAAAAAAGACCATTATTGAGGAACCCAGTTCTCTTAGACCTAAGTTCATTCAAAAGTATAGTATTTTCTTGGTGTACTATAAAAGTGATTACAACTGTCAAAGGTATCTAACTCAAGAATTTACAGAGCACCTTGCACTCAGTACTATCAGAGCATACTAAATGTTCCTCAAAATGATTCCATGGTAAAAATAAGTAAGTTTGTTAAATAATTGGCTTAAAGAAGCCAAACCATTTCTTTATTGTAAGTGTCACTCTCTAAAAGTGGAGATAAAGTATATATTACTCCAAGAAATTACTTGAGTTTTGCAACCTCCTTCTTTGATAGATTATCTCAAAGGACCAGGTTCCCAAAAGTCAAATCTTGTTCAATGCTAAGCAGTCTTATGTAGGGGGAAGGACTGGAGCAGCAATTAAGCTGCACTTGGTAACCTTTGGCCCTTTAGACTTGGAACACTTGTCAGTCAGAAATACTACCAGTTTAGATACGGTTTACAGTTTGATACGGTTTACAGTTTAGATATGGTTTACAGTTTGGATACAGTTTACATAACAGTGATCTGCAGCATCAAACTATCCAGCTATTTTTTCAATTCTTTATTTTATTTTCTGCTACATACTTAGCCTGGGTGTTATAGTGTTATCAGGTAATAATCCATCATATCATTATTAAATGCTCTTCAACCAATATCTAGTTATTATTTACAACTGCATTAAGTGGTCACCTTTCTCCCCACCTTTGCATTTTGTTACAAATAATGGGAAACCATAAGAGGCCTTTCAAAGGCTGTTAAAAAATAAGAGCAACAGTAGTACAATGAATAATGCTACGAATTGAGGGACTG
The DNA here is from genome assembly GCF_009828535.3 of Hylobates moloch. Taxonomy (NCBI): domain Eukaryota; kingdom Metazoa; phylum Chordata; class Mammalia; order Primates; family Hylobatidae; genus Hylobates; species Hylobates moloch. The sequence continues at coordinate 106,110,269 of NW_026652278.1, read as the reverse complement.
TGTAGGCCAGTTGTATGTATTTTGTCCAATTCGTTTAGTGTAATAATACCTTGTTGCTGCCTTTGTCAAGTTACCTGTTTCATAAACAGTTGATTAATATAATTGACATTTGTATGGGTGAGTCAATGCCATCTCATTAAATATTAATTCATATATACGATATTCAAATAAACGTCAACGTGGCCCAGTAACTAGTGAATCAAGAAAAGGTAGAGTGATTTATATAGCATAAATTGTTAATGGCAAACTAACCCAAACTTTAAAAAATCTTCACATTTAAAATTGTACATTTTGTTGAAGTGTTTAATACGTTCTTGGGCATAAGTTGGGCCTTTATTAATGTATGTACCCATATATAGAAGCTTTTTGTTTACCTCACAGTTTCCTTTTCATCATCATGTAAACTAAAAACTCATGACTAATATGTGAATTTTATATTGTTTCTGAGTGTCTTAGCATGAAAAAGCAATTTTTTTATCCATCACTTCAAAATCAACTGAATAACATTAGACCCAGTTACAACATATTGTACTTGATACTGCATTTTAGTTTTGAGTATTTTATTCATCCTATTTCATTGCCAAACATGCTCTTTAAAGTAATTTGTCCATAAATATATGGTTATAAAGTTGTTTTTATTTTTTCTTTTCTCCCTTTATGTGGAATGTATTTCTTGTGAGGTAAGGTGAATAGTAACCAAAAGGGACATTTCTGCATCTCCCAGGCCAAATCCCTGCTTACCCTGAATCATCGTCTTCTCTTTGCTTGCTATTGCAATTTCAATTATTCTGAGTTTGCTTTCTAACCTATTAACTGCCACAGGATTGATTTAATACTGCTTTTTAGCTCCAGGCAAACAATATAATAGCTAAGGCAACTATTTCTTACAATCTCAATTAATAATAAATTAATAGCTTTGTTGCTAAAGATTAATGAAGTTAACATTTTTGTATCTTTTAAGTAAATTTAAAAATATACCAATATGATATTGAAATAATGCCCCAAATCAATGAATGTCAGGAAATTACATGTTCATGCAGTTCTATTCTAGCTAGGTATTTCCACTTTCAAAGCCAAATTCTATTCTGATATACTTAAATAAGTATATGTAATTAATATTAAATGAAAGCATAAGTGTGATCATGTCCTGCATATTTGTGAATGTTCTACACTTGGTGTACTAATTGTCATTGACAGTTACATTATCTGTTCACTGTGTATATACACGTTCCTTAGTAGATTTTTTTAAAAGGATAACTTCACCTTTTAATATACTCAAGAAGTTTAGTAACAGAAGGAATGTTAAAAGCTCCCTGCCAAGAAAAATGAAGTTTCACATAAGACCATATGCTTTAAGATTTCTCTAATTTCGTTGAAGATTTTATTCTGGTTTTATGTTGTCTCAAATTTTATGATTTTTACTTTTTCATTTTGAAGGCTTTTGTTTATGAAGCCTTTGTATTCTGATTTTAATGTATGAAAGAATACATAGTGCCATTTTTTTAGAGATCATGTGCTAAACATTTTAAAAATTTGCTCTAGGCCAATAATATGCCATTTTATTTAAATAGTAATATTTTTTGTAAAACCAAATTGTCTGACTACAAAAATGTAATGAAGATGTTATTTAGCCAGAGCAAATTTTACAAATGAGTTTTCAACCTCTAGAAAGAGGGGCTTAAATGGCAGAACTGACATGGTCACCATATGTGGTGTGAATGAACATGTAATACAATCTGTCAGCTGATGTCCAAAGACTGAATTCAACTTTCTGGATTACAAAAGGAGAGTCCAGTTAAAGTTCCAGTATCCTTTTCACAACCAACAGTGAAATAAAGTCCAATAAACACAACTGGCAAAGTATTCAATTATATGCAATGAACTACCCTTTGGTTCTAAATTTGCTGTGGCAAACCAAGAAAAGTGATACTGTATTTCAGTGTCCTGTAAGCTCGCGCTCATCAGTGTGACGTTGATAACTTGCCATATGTTGGCCATAACTCAGCAAAGGTGGTAGAAGGAGACAATAACCTGACTGCTTTGTTGTCTGGCTGTGGGCTTCTATGCATAACTCACTAAACTGATTTTACTCTCATTTTACAGCAGCCAAGAGTTTGTTGAAGAAACCAGATGGAGTAAAGGTAAGTTAAACAGATGCCCCTAATCCATTTCTGACTTTCAGATGCTGGATAATCTTTAAATGTTAAATACAATTCCTAAGTCTTTGCAAGTTCTATTATTTATTGTTTCTGATAAAGGTTGCAGGTTGAAATATCAAATGATTTAATATACAAAGATGACTAACATTTATACCAAGAAAAGCTGTATTTCTTCTATTGGATTATATATGAAATAGTCATGAAAAAATAATGTTGTTATGCAATATAGAGTTCCTATAGAAATTAAATGTCTTAATCTCTCTGATTTACTACAGTTCCAAACTACCATGGTGACCTAAAAGTCTGTAAAAACCAAATGCTTTTCCAAATAATTATGCTGCATACGTGAAGGCCACTGAAGTATATAGCCTGAAAAATACTCACATTTGGGTATGGAAAATAGAATGTCAAATGTCTAAAATAATCTGCTTAGGCAGTTTTTATAAAGATCTTAATTATTCCTTGTTTCTATCATAAGGTGTTGAGATATAGTCAAGATGAATGATCTGAACAAATATTAGAAAAATCTTGCAAGAAAAATAACAGCAGGATATTTTAACTTTCTGGCTTTCTAAACAAAATAATACAGTTTCTTTCCTACTGATTGTATTTTGTTTCAAGGGAATTTACTCTTGTTGGAATGTAATCTTATGTTGCATAATGATGTTTGTTATCTTTTCAGAGTAACACCTAAATGTTTTATTTCTTTAATCCTTTTCTTTCTCTTCCAAGGACAGATGCATACATTCTTCATCAACACTTCAACGTTCTTGGGAATTAATTAATTTTCTAACATTTGAATTTGACCCAAAGTCAGGTGGTCAGTTCATATTGAAAACATAGAAAATCATTTGTCACTTTAAGTGTTCATGCTCAGTCATTTCTTTACCACCTGTCTGTGTGCAACTTGGAAATTTCTGGAGCACTGATGACTATGCATTTGTGATTTCCTTTAGGATGCCATTTCCATTTACCAATTGCTTTCCTCAGCCTGCAATTTTATCTTCATTCTGATTAGTTTATTCCATTTAGATTTTAAGAATGATAGTTGATGACTGCCTTTTTCCCAATGTTACAATAGTAGAAATGTGGTATCTTACATTTTCCAAATATTTTCTTCTCCTGGGCTTTCCTGTACCGTTCATGATGGAGAGCTCACAGTGCCTATTGAGATATTTATTTTCATTACTATCCTTACATAGAACGCATTTCCAGAACTTTTTCCTTCCATTCAACTTATAGCTCCTCTTTAAAAACAAAATTATTCTATACTCCATGCTTTGATACTCTAAATCCAACCGGTCATATTTTTTTTTCTTTTCCTTTCTCTTTGACTGGTCAATTCAGAAAAGGAAGTCCAGTTCGAGTGTTCAGATGATGGTGAGGATCTATCTGCCAGATTTCTCCTCCTGTGAAAATTCACACTTAGGAATAAAAGTCTTATTTACCTAAGATAGTGTAAGTGGAGAGGGTGTAGGACCATTTCAGGTCAGTGTTAATCAACTATCAAAACACGGTACTCCTCTTACATATGACATTGTTTTTTGCTGAAATTGAATTTGTTAAACATGTAGATAGTTACATTAACAGGTTTGCTCTTTTACAAAATCAATTTTCTCTTTGAAAATAAAAAGACCGTGACAGAATGAATGTCTGTATAGTGATAAGTAAAAACAAACAAACAAAAAACTATGTTTTTTTTTTAATGCTCTTCATGGTTGCTAAAATAGGAGTGATTTATAGGACACCATAATACATTCACCATGGAGTTTATAAAGGTGTGAAAGTGATCTTAAAATGTACCAATCCTAGTTAAGTACTTTTAAAGGAAATGTTTATTAACCTTCAAACAATAAATTTAACACCTGAGAAATAGGAATATCTTGCCCATGCCTCATAAGAGTAATTCAGTACATCATACAATTATCTGATTTAATTATTTGATTCATGATTTTTTGAAAAAGAAAAACACCTTGCTTATATTAACATAAAATAATTATATCACACAAAAGTGCCAGAGTTTTTGTATTTTTAAAAGACATCTATGGGCCAGGAGCGGTGTCTCACACCTGTAATCCCAGCACTTTGAGAGGTTGAGACAGGCGGATCGCCTGAGGTCAGGTTTGAGACCAGCCTGGCCAATATGGTAAAACCCCATCTCTACTAAAAAAAAAAAAAAAAACACACAGAAATTAGCCGAGCATGGTGGCCATACCTGTAGTCCCAGCTACTGGGGAGGCTGAGGCAGGAGAATCGCTTGAACCCAGAAGGCAGAGGTTTCAGTGAGCCGAGATCACGCCATGGCACTCCAGCCTGAGCAATAAGAGTAAAACTCCGTCTCAAAAAAAAAAAAAAGACATTTGTGGTTGAACCCATACTTTATATTTGACCCTTTGAAAAGAACGTCTTCTCACCTTTTGCTTAGAAATTCTATTATTTTTCAATAAATTAATATTATAAATACCTGCAAAATATTTTCCATAGGAAAAAAATCATTTAGTTAGTCTTTACATTAACAAAAAAGCTTTAACTGCATATTAAACATGACCAAAAGTGTGGCTGAGGCACATATTCATTTAACTCATGTTTCCCATACCTAACAATAAAGAATGGCTCACCCAGACAGAATAGCCTCCATCTGGAAGAGATGATGGTGTGTGTATGCTGTGTATCTGTATGTGAATGTGTATAGGTGTGTGTGTGGGGGGGGGAAATGTGCACTTGTACAGATTAAGTTTGTGTGCACAGGTGTGCAAGTGGGACATTTTCACTAAAATAAAGCAGTTCTTGGCAACCACATCCTAGAAAAAAAGTCAAGTATCATATTTCAAAATAGAAATAAAAGTATCTCAGAATATTTCTTTCATTTGCATTCATTGATATAAACTAAATATAGCATATTAAATACATGTGGTGCTTTAACCATAAGTGGCCCTGTTCATTTGACAGGAAGCCAGCTATGTTTTGCCCAGCACGTTTCCTGAATAGGAAATTATTTGTGTGTGCATCCCTCCCCTTTTCTCATGTACCCTGAACTAACATAAATACTGAATTTTGATCCCTCTTTAATAGACTTTTTACCTCTTATCTCTTTGGCTCTTGCACAAATATCATGTTAAATTCTGTGCACTTTGATTTAAAGGAAAGAAAAGGTTTCAACTATCTGCAGAATATAGATTGATGACAACATTTATAGAATTTTCCAGTAAAGGAAAGTTTAGAAGTTTTCTCATCCTTTCCTGCGGGTCAAGCAGCACAGTGTCACAACTTATTGTAAAAATAATGATACCGGTAATCAGACAAAAGGGAATAAGAAGAAAGGAAAAATGTTACATATTTAAATTAATTTATGTTACTTTCTATCTTCCTCTCAATACTAGTTTTGACAGGATATATAGTTATCAGGTATAGACTTCCAGAAAACCCGAACAATTAAACTGGTGTCACCACTTGAAATGCTCATTTGATACTCATTTATTTTATATAGTATATGTTTCTCTTTATATCCTTATGTATCTTTATATTAAAATCATGGAGGTATATTCCTTTAGAAAATAATAAATAAAATACCTAGATAATATAGTGTAAGAAAATGAACGTTACCTTACATTTTTGTTTGAGAACCATAATGTAAGTTGTCACACATGAGTTTAAAAGAATGTTGATTATTATTTTTTAGTCCTTGATTCTTAGTGCGCCCACTCAGTTGTAGTTTCTGGTTGCCACATGTCTACAAAGAGTCTTCTCTGTGGACTGTTAGAACACTTATTGACCCTGCAAGTTGCTTTTACCACACAGCTTCCACAGTGGTAATGATATATTCTTTAAAGTCAAATCCAGTTATGTTAAAGCAAAGGAATGATATTACCAAATATATTCTGCAGTGATAGCAGTAGCACATTGACAGAAAATGTAGTATTTTCCTCTTACACAACTGTAAAAATTGAAGTCCTTTTACATTCAACATAAAAAGTTTGATTTCCCCACTAATAATTGAAGATGTAATTTTTAAAGGAGATCTACACTTGTCATTTTTAAAAGCTATTGTGACACCAGCATTTTCTCAGAAGATCTAAATTTTAATTGCATAATTTAATTGCTCCTAAGCAAAGTAATGCTGGATCCCCAGAGAAAGATGGTCTATGTGTGACTTCAGGCTCAAGAATAAAATGAGGGAAGAAATAAATATATTTATAACTGTGAACAATTGGAAGCTTGGAAACAGAATCCAACTTGAAGAGTATGAGAACGGTTATATTCATTTCATACTCTGAAACCTGATTGGAGCTCCATTGTAGCAGCTCTTTGTTTGCTAAGGTGGCATAGCAACAGCAGACACGTCTGTTTTCTCGTTGCACCATCACGGACATGGTCCAGCCTGTATGTGACCATCGGAGACTAGCGATCATCATTCCTGTCAGTCATCACCATGTCTTTCACGTTCATCTTCAGTGGCTCTTTATCTTCATGTCTACATCTCCATGTAGACATGCTGCGTCTAGAGACATTGGCTACCAAGGGGTTTAAGGCATCTCTGTTTCTATTTTCTGCATACCCACAGATAAACAACAAAGCCAACGTGGTAACCAGCCCCAAAGAAAATATTCCTACCCCGGCGCTGGTATACCTGGACTCTTTGTAACCCTTCTTAAGTTCTTTACATTTTTTTTTTTTGTGATTTCTCTCATTTGCTTTCACTATATAGATACATATATATAAATATTTTATTTCGTTGGGTGTTGGGTTTTTTGTTTTGTTTTGTTTTGTTTTTTGCTTTCTACGATATGACAAAGTTCATTTCTTTTGGGTTTTTTTTTGGTTAAGTTAGTTGTCAAGCAGTGTGTTCTAACATGAGATTATCTCATTTCATTGTTGAACATTGTACTGATAGCTGTGGTCTCTGTAGTTGGAATTATTGCATGCTGCATTCAAAATACAGCGCTTTGGTTGCTCTTAGCTCTTCTGATGATGATAGTTCTAGATTATGCAAACAATGGTTTCTTCTTTTCATGATGCAAATGCTGACATCAAGGAGAGCTAATGGGATTGTTGCTAGACAACATAAAAGTAGACCTTATTCAGAGTTCTCGTTTCCCTCTTATTAAAATACAACAGGGCTTTGTAAGACTTCACTTTCTGAGATAAAGAGGCACTGGATAATTTAGAGCTTTCCGTTTATTATGTTTTAAATTAAATTTTCAGTGTTTCACTTTAATCCAAAGAATGAAATTGCAAAGAATAGAGCTTTGAATTATCAGTGGAAACCAGTTATGTCTATCTCAATCAAATCCACACAATTAACAACTAAATTAGTCTAACACTTTGAGATGGTATTATGTTAAAATTCAGAATTTGAATATTGTCATTCAGTGCTCTCTGAGTTCCATAACATTTTCCCTAAACTATTTCATATTTTGATTTATGATTTTCAGAAATGTTTTTCAATTATTTGCTGTTCTCGTACTGTTATTCTAAATAAATTTAAAAATGTTAGGGAATCATTTCACTTGAGTTAACCATGAGGCTCCATTTGACACATCAAGATAGCAGGTTATCTACTAGTAAAAAACAATGTTGGCCGGGTGCAGTGGCTCACGTTTGTAATCCCAGCACTTTGGGAGGCCGAGGCGGGCGGATCACGAGGTCAGGAGATCGAGACCACGGTGAAACCCCGTCTCTACTAAAAGTACAAAAAATTAGCCGGGCGTGGTGGCCGGCGCCTGTAGTCCCAGCTACTTGGAGAGGCTGAGGCAGGAGAATGGCGTGAACCCGGGAGGCGGAGCTTGCAGTGAGCCGAGATCGCGCCACTGCACTCCAGCCTGGGTGACAGAGCGAGACTCCGTCTCAAAAAAAAAAAAAAAAAAGTTGATCACAGCTGTAGCCAAGGGAAAGGGAGAATGGAAGCAATGGATATGTCTCTCAATATTGCAGCAGTGTAAACCGTAGTGGTGGGGGAGTGTCCACGGTTGAGAACTCCCAGTGGGTTGCAGTACCTCTCCATTGCCAAGATGTCACATAATGAAAGTGCCAAGCATGTCACTGATGTATGCATATTGAATCTTTTTTTACATCAGTTATTTGAATGTTATTCTCCACTTGGGAATATTTCTTTGCTTTCTGATAGAAAACAATAGAAAAACCAATACTTTCTTCATAAAAAAGCATGACTTTACAGCCAAATATCATGTATATATAGTCCATAAAGTAGAAGTTTTTTTAGATATGAATTAATACAGGATTTAATAGCAGTATGCCTCAAATTATAGTGATTACATGATTAGTTCTAGAACCTTTTAAGTAAACTTTTTAAATGATCCTTAAAATTTTTTTATGGTCTTTTGAAGTGGATTCTTTCGTATAGTCTTTTTTTAAGTGTTGTCCAATGGCTCTAGATTTTATAAGGGTATTCAGTTACATATTAATTAATGATACTATAATCAAGTTTCAAACCAATGTAACTGAAAAATATCTTCTCTGAGAATTTGAAATCATCTCAGAGTTTTAGCTCCAGTGTCCTTGGCCAGTTCTCTATGGGACAGACGTTCACAGGTCACTCATTAAAGAAGAAAGGAAAGCATAGGATTAAGTGAAACAGCGAGTGCCTCTTCAAATCTCTAAATATCAAAGCCTTGTTTGAATGCTGATCAAGAATAAGGTCTTTTGCATGCTGCTTCTGGGTAGGGAGGTTCCTATCTCATGGGCGCGCCAGGGAAATCTTTCATCAGAGATATTGTCAGCTGCAACTCTGACAGCAGTTAACATCGCTTTAGCTCTTGTCACTATTTCATTTTGTCAGCTGGCTCACTCTGCTCTGTCCTTCACACTAGAAAGAATGTACTTACCAATGCGAACTGTTTCTTTCTCTATTTTGTTCTCACTCAGGAGCCCCAAACTACTGTAATCCACAACCCTGATGGAAACAAGGTATTCAGAAAGAATCAACATCATCTTGCTTTAACAAGACTATACATCTCATCAAATATTCAAAAAAATTAATTCATTATCTAAAAATAGGAAAGAAAATTCTAACCATTTTCTACCACACTTCCTTTTGGGCCTAATTTGTCTAGAACTATGGACATACTTCTTGCAAATAAAAATGAATGACATCTTGAAAGAGAAACTAATGTTACCATGAGTCAATAAAAGTCAGGCTAAACATGAATGAAGTCTTTATGTCAAGATGACTGTGTGTCTTAAGCAATTCCATCGGTCATTTTTTTCCCCATGACTTTGTGCTTTGTACTATAGATATGTTGTGCATGATATTGTAGAATTTCTGGCAATATCATTCCATTGTCTTCAAAAATATCAACTTGACTTTATAGGTTTTTTTTTTATTTAGTGTTACTTTTGAGTTCTATTCTGTTGTCAGAGTGGTGGTCTTTTTTTTTTTTTTGGTTTTTTGTTTCTTAATTCCTTGTTGGTGATGATGTTGTTGTTATTGTTGTTGTTGTTGTTTGGCATGAATTTGAGGCGAATCAAGGAGTTTCACTTTTTGTGAAATATGTTTGTTGTTGAGTAATATATATTCCAGTAACGGGGTTTAACAACTTAGGCTGAAAGAAGACTAAATGTTTCCTATACATTGTAAATTATTTGTATAGCATGTTAACTAAATAACAGCACTAGCATACATGTCTATAGGATGAAAGACCTTTTCTGAATGTATTCCATGTGTCCAATTTATTACTTTTCATATATTATTATGTCTCTAAGGGAAGAAAAAAATACTAAACTTTTCTCAAATATTAGATATAGTCATGCATCTTCTCCATATCAATGCTGTTTAAGACTTAGAAAGCACATTTTATCTTAAGACTTAGAAAATATATTTCCTCTCTGGTTCAACATTTAATTGATCAATATTAAAACCGTTAAAGTAAAAAACATGAAGTGTTATGTTCTTTAATATGAGATTTATTTTATAGTCAGGACACTGCAAATGGTCTAAGTCCCGAAAAGCCTTGAGGTAGTCAGGACCATTACATATGAGAACAATTTTTTTAATAGCATTAGCCAATGAAACGCCGAGCGTAACAGCTGGAATGGACACTTCAGTAGTTCTAGCTATATCATTTGTAAGAGTTGCTGCATGATAGTTCTTGCTTACATGAATTAGTTTAATTTTGCAGTGCATGGGTTTACCTCCATTTTCAGCTTACATTTGAATACTAGGTCACATTAAGAAATGCATGAAGATTGCTTTCTTTGGTTTTGTGTGTATGGAGACTCTGGGTACACCTTTAATTAGTTCCCTTGGTTTAAATATTGTCTATGATATTTATATAAATTATCACTTTTTTGAATATTGAAATGACACTGGCTGGTGTTTACATTATTTTCCAGAATCTGTTTTCCATTACTGAGCTATTGATTGGAAGTTTGTTTCCAGTTATTTTTGGCTCCAGTGTTTAATCATTCCAAGTAGAAAACTATGTCTTTCTTATGAATATTATAAAATTTATTTGCTAGAAAATATTTTATTCATACATTATTAATGAACAGATTTATCACACCATTTTAAGAAATGTATCTTAATTCTGGCAGTTACAGTGTACTTTTAAGTGTGCTTAACAATCTTCCACTTAATTTGTAGTTTTACAAAGAAAGAGCTTTGTCTTTTTATTATGGAAGTAGGTTTCTTATCAATAACAGCCAGTTGCTAATTTTGAAAAGAATGAAAAAAGTCTAATTGTCCTTGAAAGTAAATTATTCATTATAATTCCATTGTGTTGAGGACAAACATGAAAATTCTTCTCAAAAGTACTTTCAGCATATCTCAGCTTAACCCCCTTAGCTTCTTCATTAAATGATGTGGTGAAATGCTTTCTCTCTCTGTAAAGGTGTAAGGCATACAGGCCTTAACATAGTGCCTGACACAAAGAAGGTACTCTTTATTGATTAATTAATTGGGAATAAAAATTTTTTCTATTTTAAGTTTCAAATTCATTCGGCTAACATATTCAATTGCTTGTAAACACACAGAAAAAGCAAACCTTATAGGGCACTGTAACACCAAACACATCCTTACACAGTTTTTAAAATAAACTGCATACTTCCGCTGCTTCTACAAATCACCTGGATTTATACAGCTTCGGAGATTAGGCAACCAGAGTACTCCCTGTTTGAAATGTTTGCGGCATCAGACATTTTATTTCTGTTAAAAACCACTTAATGTGTTTGTCCATTTGCATGTCAGCATATGCACATAGCCTGCTGAAGAATTTTGCATGATATGTATGTCACTAGCCAATTTTTAAGGAGGAAATCAAGCTATTCGTTGCGTGCAACCTAAAAATGTGTTTTCTTCTCATCAGGAGTCAACTGAGAGTTCAAATACAACAATTGAGGATGAAGATGTGAAAGGTATGATTTAACCAGAAATGGAAAATCCTAACTCAGAGCTTCATATATATATAGGAAAAAAAAAGTGCTTCAAATAACTAATAAGTTTAGGAAGTAGGCCTATCCTAAAGTACAAAAATATTTTATTTATGAGTAAAAAATATTTTTATAAGTACATAATTATTTCAACGATATGTTACTTTTGTCATTTTTCATACATATTATTTTATATATTTTGAACTGTAGACATGTAGCATATTCTAGCACATTGCAGTAATGACAACTAATAATGAGTTACTAGTTATAGGAACATAACAAATTGTAAATTTGTCAGTTAAAAAGTAATATAAAATGTATACACATTGGGTACATTCATAAAACCCATCTGGAAAACAATTTATATTCAAGGATACAGTATAAAAATAACTTTTTAACTTTAGTCGTCTCAAATAAGTATCAGTAGAATTTTCTATTTGGCCGCCTTTTTATCCTAGTTTTTTGTGTACATTCCAAAGGTATTCTTGACCTCCATTCACCTTGGTTGCCAAGGTTCTTTTAGCTACATGTATGAGTCATTGGTAGTGTTTCTACAGACATCTTCTCAGTGGCCCTGCACACACATACTGAACACACATTTGCAGTTAGGTCACCTCCTTTGGCCACATCACTGTTTTAGAAGTATTACTTTTGTATCAGTTGCATTTGCAGTTTTATGTTGTTTTCGTAATTCATTGTGTATAACTACAGTCGCTATAGACCAGTTGTCTAGAAGATATTCTGACAAACAGCAGTAACAGTAGGATATTTGAAACAGAAATATTAAAGGAAAAGAAATATAAATTGGGAGCAATGATCCATAAATTAAACCTCATCTGAAAAGATTACTTACCTAATAGTATCACCATAAGCTTTAATTCTAAAGGTAGTGTTAATACAATAAAGTCTTGTAAAGTTGTATTCATGTTTTAGAATAAAGGATTTGGAAATGCTCAGGTCAAGGAGACATGGGGTCAATTTAGGAAGTAAAAATGGCTGTAGATCACAACTTGCCAGTCAGCTCTGCTGACTTTTTCCTTTCTGTTTGAATAGAACAGCTGATGCTATTAAAGTGTACTCTCTATTTATATAACTAAGCACACTGACCTAACTCTGCCAGAAGTAGTCAGTCATTATTTTTTACAGTGGAAAGGTAGATAGCTGTGTCAAGAATTTTATTTAGTAGGACTATTCATCTCACTCTTTGCACTGAAGCTAAAATTTGAACTGAAGTAGTTTTATGAATCATTGATACCAGTCATACTAGATAAAAATATTCTTTTTTTTTTAGCCAAATAAATAGATATGCCATTTAGCTTTCCCACTGATTCGGGAAGCATTATCTTTGTGTTTTGGATTCATTAGCTCTTTAAGCTAAGCTAAATGTTTCATATGAATTTTCACATTCTTCCCTAGAGCAAGACCAAGAAAACTTGTTCATTGTCCACTGGAGAAACTGAATCTTTAAATAACTAAATAAAATTAGGGGAATACCAGCACCTCACTATATGCAGTTCATCTGCCAAGGAACGTGATTATGAGAAGGGTTTTAATACGTAGTCCTTCTCACCTGAATTTGGCATCCAACTGTACTAAGTATTGGTTCAGGATCATTGCTATTAATCTATGTAAACATTAATGTATAAACAGAATTCCTGGCAGTGTTACCTTGTAGTTTGTAATTTATTTTTCATAAAATGAAATAATAATATCAGTTCTTAGAAAACAGTTCTCCAATTCAAATCATATGGGTTTCATCTTGCCTCTGGGATTTCATAAATTGAAATAGTATTTGTATTTATAGTTACATTGAGTCTATATACAACAAGTAGTAGAGAAATTCAGCATCATATTGAGATCAAAAGAAATGTCCAGTTGATGGTTTAACCCAAAGTGCTTTGGTTTATTTCCTTAATAGATACATTATTTAAGTTTCTGCTTAATTTTACTGGTGTGGATCTGGGCAAAAATGTCATAGCCATAGCCCATTAGGACTCATTTGTGTACTCTGTAAGACCCAGACAGCCTTTTGGAGACTAACCCTTTTAATATTGAATGATATCAGAAATCTTTAAGACTAGAAGACACTTTGAAAGATTGCCTAGGCACCATCATTTTTACTGGGACAAGTGGTACATAAAATGGTCTTAAATGATTTTAAATTATTTATTATGCTGATGATCTGTTTGTGTGGGAATATCTCCACTTATCAGTGCGTGGTCCTCAAGAAAGACCCTATATTTGAATAATTATGCTCTCTTATTTTTACTTTAGAATTGCTGTGGCTCCCAGTAGCTTGGTAGGGAATGTGTTTATTGTCCAGCTCTGTTGAAACCCAAATTTACCCATATCTAACATCCTATAACTAACATCCAAGAACTCACAAGTACTATCAGTTAAATAATCTGACCAAAACTGTATCCTATCTACAAAACCATGTCATATCTACAAAATTGTGTGTCTTCCACAGACATACTTTTCAACCTTCTCTTTTCTGTAGACAACATTGTGATCAGTGAGACACCACACTTTTTGACATATTCTTAAAGGCATACCCCCATACATACTTCTGCATGCGAGCACATGCTCTACCCGTTGCTGCTGGCTGCCTCGGCTATAGTGCATCTAACACCAGCACCTAGACTTACATTGTTTTATGGTGGTACATGATTCCTTGAATACCATGTCACATGCCTCCCATACCAAGGCAGTGCACATTCTGCACCATCCCCAAGGACTAACCTGGCAGGGACAGCTTCTGTGTCCCTCTCCAATGTAAAGAAACATGGAGTTGCTGGAGGAGGGGATTAAACACTGTGGTGACCTGGTCAAAGGAAGAAATGAGGTAAACTAACAACAAAGTTTTTCTTTTTGGCCTCTTTGAATGGGAAAAGGCAGACAGGCCAGCTATTCTCAAAGATAAAAGAAAGCAAAAGTAGTCAGAGATTAATAGTTCCTCAGTCTGGAGCACCTTAGAAAGCCAGGATTTAAAGGCCCATTTTCCTTCAGCTCTTCTTATTAGTTTCCATTGAGAAATCATGGCCCCAGTCTGTGTAATACTTTTGAATTGTGTCTAGGCTTTTTCTTCATTCAGCAAATATTTATTGAATCCCTTCTGTTTACCTGAGTTCCATATGCTTCTCTTTTTTTTTTTTTTTTTAATTATACTTTAGGTTTTAGGGTACATGTGCACAATGTGCAGGTTTGTTACATATGTATCCATGTGCCGTGTTGTTTTGCTGCACCCATTAACTCGTCATTTAGCATTAGGCATATCTCCTAATGCTGTCCCTCCCCACTCCCCCCACCCCACAACAGTCCCCGGAGTGTGGTGTTCCCCTTCCTGTGTCCATGAGTTCTCATAGTTCAATTCCCACCTATGAGTGAGAACATGCAGTGTTTGGTTTTTTGTCCTTGCGATAGTTTACTGAGAATGATGTTTTCCAGTTTCATCCATGTCCCTACAAAGGACATGAACTCATCATTTTTTATGGCTGCATAGTATTCCATGGTGTATATGTGCCACATTTTCTTAATCCAGTCTATCGTTGTTGAACATTTGGGTTGGTTCCAACTCTTTGCTATTGTGAATAGTGCCGCAATAAACATACGTGTGCATGTGTCTTTATAGCAGCATGATTTATAGTCCTTTGGGTATATGTGCTTCTCTTTTTGAACTAGCCATATTCAAGAGATTTGAATGCATCAGAGTCAAAATGCTGTTTCCTACCCTTTATATGAATCTTGTTATGCTATAATGTAGGCCCATTTATCTTACTTAATACAATAACTATCAAGAAAAATTAGTGAAACCCAACATATATGCAGGTTTTACCTAAAAAAAAAAAAAAAACTCAGTGAAACCCAGGAAAAAAGTGAGACCCAATATAAATACATTTTTTAAATCTAAAAGTTATTTTATTTCCTTTTTCTTAAAAACCTTCAACATTTAGCTCTAACCACATTTTCTTCCCAAGCTCATATCATCCTAAGAGACTTGCATTGTTTTACAACTCTTCTTTTTAAAAAGCTTCCAGAGTTCATTGTTTTCTTTCTCCAAGGCAATGTGTTGACACCCTAGTGTTGACCTTTGGAGCAGCTTTCTAATTTTGTTCAGTGTTTAAAACCAAATATTATCTCTGATGCTATGTCAGGAAACTCAGCAGCAAACTCAGTGTCATGAAGACTTACTAATAGTTTAAAAGCAAATGGGAGTCTGGGAGTGGTGGCTCACACCTGTAATCCCAGCACTTTGGGAGGCTGAGGCAGGCAGATCCCTTGAGGTCAGGAGTCCAAGACTAGCCTGACTGACATGGTGAAACCCTGTCTCCACTAAAAATACAAAAATTAGCTGGGCATGGTGGTACACACCTGTAATCCCAGCAACTCGGGAGGCTGAGGCATGAGAATCACTTGAACCCGGTGGGTGGAGATTGCAGTGAGCCAAGATTGTGCCTCTGCACTCCAGCCTGGGTGACAGAGTGAGACTTTGCTTTAAAAAAAAAAAAAAAAAGCAAATGGGAGTCCTAATAAAGCATAATTACCATCATGGAAGCACTGTGGTAACAACTGCCCATCCTATACTAAGAAAAAAAGTTTTCTTCTTACAACTAACTAACTGGTGTTTTCAAAATATACAATTCTTTAGGCCAAAAATTGTTGAAATAGTCATTTCCATTTTTAATCAATTTCCAGTAAAACAGCTACTTCCATTAATTTAAGCTATCATCATTAGCTCTTAATTAGCAGTTAACAGTACAAACTGCACTCCTCGCCAGGGGTGTGGGTGTGCCTAGAGTCAGTGATGTGTAGCAGTTCTTTCCACACTGTATACACGTGAAGACCGTCCTTTGGTTTGTGGCTGTAGCCACAGTTTGCAGGACCTGTCGCTGTATGCCACAATGCTTCTCTGCCTCATAACCCATCCAGCACCATTGTTCAGAGTCACCCACTTCCTCCTGATGGGTGTGTGTCCATATGGTCTATCTGCTGCTGTTTCCCAGCATTCCTGTGCAGCATTTGTTGAAGTTGGGCTCCTGTATGCCCTTGTGTCATTTCTGTCACCATCCTGTTTCCAGTATCTCACTTCAGCTCACCATTCACCACGAGCTTGGATCTCTTGCTGCGTTTCATCCTTCTTACACATCTAGGAAAGTGGAGCCCTTTACAACAAGCAGATTCTATGGCTATGAGACTGTGTGTGGAGACTTCATCCTTGTTGAATTCCTTTTTACTTTTCCTCATTACTAGGTAGTAGTAATGAGGATGTTTGCAAAAGTCTCAATTAAGGACAAAGTTGTCGGCACCCTTATTACTTGAATGGTGATTCATATTTGATGACCTGGATATCGTGGTCTCAGCTAATTTGTAGAATCACTTGATTAATGAGCTCTCTGTGTGGGTCTTCTATAAATATGTATATTAGTGAACAGTATGATGACTGATTACCCAGATTCAACTATTCTTAAGTTCTGTTTGATCAATGAAAACCTTCTTTTCTGTGTGGGATTTCCTAAGGCAGATGATCTCATGATACTGATCTTCTTGTTATCTCCATGTAATTTGTATTTCAGGACCTGTCTTGCATACATTTCTCACTTCCAGAAAAATCTGCAAATTAAGAAACTCTTGGGTATTTTATTGAGGGACTTTTGATAATTATGTCGTCCCATTAGGTTAAAAATGTCTTAGAGGAAACTGTAGTGTAGTGTATAATAACTTCTTTCAGGTTTCTAATCCAAAATTTGATTTTACAACAAGTTTATTTAGAAAAATTACTGTCTGCATATACTACCTGCTGATTTTTTAAGTGTTGTATCAGAATTAGTAACTTATAGGACTGATGCAGAATTTATTCTATTCCACCACTAATGTAACACAGTTTCATTTTCTCTATTTTTGTATATTTCTTCTATTTTACCTCTATACTCAATTTTTCTCTTTATTGCTTGCGTCCTGCCACGTTATCCTAAGTTTTTCAGTGATAACCTCAAGCTTTTTTAGCCCTGCTAACAAAATACAGGGTCAAACTGTTGCCAACCCCATTTTAAAACAAGGTCCAAAATCAAGATAAATGGAACCAACAAACAAAAACATGTAACTTCTCATTTTAACATTAGGAAAACATCAGCTCACTCTATATTAATAAAGTTTCTCTGCTCAAAATTTCTATAAATAGCTTTTCTTGTGAGTTTGTGAAACCCTGTAATGAGTTTTAGAACTATCCACAGCAAAAATAATGTAGCATTATTTTATTAAAAACTACATAAACTCTAAAGGCATATGTATGCTGTAAGATTTCTTCCATCAGATTCTAAACTTTGAGCTATCAGTTTTCAAACTGTGAATTCACTTTAAGAATTGACTTTAAGAATTCAGAGTTTAAAAATCTGACATTTACCCACTTATACCTACTGTTCCATTATCGAAACGCTAAGCATGTGGGAGTTATTTATATCCTACTGCTCAAGGTCATCGCTAAGGTCTGATTTTCCACTCATGCAAAAATTCAAAAAATTGCAACCTCCAGCATAAATGGGTTAACTATTCATAGATATTACTTTATGTGGGAGTTAAAAATATAAGAGGTAATCAGACTCACACTTTGTGTAATCAAAAATTTCATAGTTATCCAAATATAACTTACTTTATAATATAGTTACATAAATGTTGATTATAAAACTTTCTCATTTTTGTTCATATATCTATTTTTCCCATTACCTAATAAAAATTGTCCAATTTAATAAGCTACTAAATCTAAGGTTTGTGTAAATTTTAAAATATTATTCCTTCTATCTTCTTTATCTTTTCAGATTATGGCTTTATCACTTTTTTTTAAGTGATGTAAAATGTAAAATGTCAGCAAGGATCTGATTTGAATCTGAAATCTATACTGTTTCTAGTTCTAACCTTTATCTAACTTGCTTTGAGCAAGTTGCATAACTTACCTGTGGCTCAGGTTTCCTCATAACAGCAGAATTTAGATATTGAAATCAATAATACAGACCTTTAAGCTCTTTTTCTACTCTATTGTGATGCAGTACTATTAATAGATTGTTGTAAGATCTCTTCTATTTTAAAAAATATATAAAATGATACATTCTAAGATAATACATATTATTATAAAACAATTAGATGTTAATAATATAAACTATTCAAGCAGTCATAGAAAGACATTTAACTCAAAGTTTAAAGAAACAATACATTGCTGCAGTTTTAGGAAATCTTATTAAAATTGGGAAAAAAATGGTGTTCACTAACCTGAATATCCAAAATGTTATCAATAGCACTATAGGACTATAAAGTTACTACTTTAAACACATTCCAGTGAGAATTATTATGAGGTCAAATTTTATGTTTCTAAAGTTTCCATACAAAATTTCTTTAATATCTAAAATTAAATTAATATTTGAGCTCATTCATTTCTATATAGAAGTTAAATCCTAATTATTTGCTATGTTTTTATTAACTATGACTTTTATGTAATTCTGAAATTATTTATTAGAATAAAATAATTGCTTGAGTGAAATAATGTCTCCTTTGCTGAGTTTGTATTACTTTATACTAATAAATATATCTATAAATTATGTAAAGTTATATGTCTATATCATGATTCTTTTTGTGAGTAAGTGGAGTGGCCCTAATTTTATTTTCTGCAGTGGATTTCTGCTATAACCCCCTGGATTTGGTCAGGAGGAATTAGGTCTAAAGTATTTAAGAAATTAATCTTAATCCTGTACAATTTTAATATCCCACCAGGTTACAGGTGATTTTATCTCAAGCTAATATGATAGATGATAAAGTAAGAAAAAGTAAGATATTAGCAAGTAAAAGCAGAGAAGACATTATTCAGTGAGGAGCTTAATGAAAGAGCCTATGTAGAAATAAAGAATTTTTATTTTTCACATCTGAAACAGTGGTATTTTCGTTTTTCAATTTAGTGCAACAAATATTTTATGAACACCTGTAATGTATAGTCTTCTAACTAGACTCTAGAAGATTTAGAAAAGAAAGATGATTCTACAAGATAATGTTGCAGGCAAAGACACAAATGATTGAGGGAGTTTCAAATGGACTGGGCTAATTCTGAGTGGATTATAGGGACTGTATTCTAGCATAAACCAATAGAGAGTGAATAGTGATCAACAGCACTTAACTACAATGGTTGTATTCAGTCCAGGTAGGGAAACTCAACAAGGCAGCTTTCCTAAACATTTCCAAGCTTTGTTGTTATATTAAAAAATAATTTAACAGCATTGGCTATCATGTAAGTATAGCATCAGGAAGCAAGAGATTGGGGATAAGAAAAACATAAACATGCCAAGGGTTCAGGCTTAATATTCTTGTACTTGGAGGTATTTTTGGCCATAAGGTAATAATGCAGTCAGTGTATTGGATAGATGTAATGGCACACATTTTCTGTCTGTATCTTTGCTGTGAGTTTTCCTTTCCAAAGTTCTGTAATATATTAAAACTGAAATATTGAGTTTTCTTAATAGTTCTGAGGTAAGAAAAGATTATAATCACCCGAGCACAGTGGCTCATACTCGTAATCCCAACATCTTGGGATGCTGAGGCCAGAGGATCTTTTGAGGCCAGGAGTTTGAGACCAGCCTCGGCAATATAACAAGACCCCATCTCTACAAAAAAAGAATTTATAAAAATTAGTTAGGCATGGTGGCACACACCTGTAGTCCCACCTACTCGAGAGGCTGAGGCAAGAGGAGGCCAGGAGTTCAATACCACAGCGAGCTATGACTGCACTACTGCACTCACTCCAGCCTGGATAACAGAGCTAGACTCTGTCTC
Source organism: Hylobates moloch (assembly GCF_009828535.3). NCBI lineage: Eukaryota > Metazoa > Chordata > Mammalia > Primates > Hylobatidae > Hylobates > Hylobates moloch. The sequence goes on along the minus strand of NW_026652278.1, from coordinate 106,089,918 downwards.
TTAAAAAAAAAAGTAAATCAAAGGAGGAACTACTTAATCTCTTTTTTGTGACTTTCTTCTGAAAATTGAGTTTATAGAAAGCTGGACTAATCTGAGAGAGTTCATTCACTCTTCATATCTCTTCACCAATGGTCATTCTGAAAGGACTCCTCAAAGATATAACTCCTGAACTTAGCTTTAAAGGGGAAGTTACTATTAACCAGGTGAAGAAGGTGCAAGAGGAGAAACATTCCCAATAGAAGGCACAGAAACAAAGCATGGTATGTCTGAAGTATTGCAAGCAGTCAGGGTATTACTGAAGAATGAAATGCAAGTTGGAGAGTGGTAGCAGATCAAGCTTGAGAGGAGGGAAGGTGCTAGTTATGGGAGCACTGAGCCATATGAAGGAGCTTGAGCTGATCTAATATTAAGAGATGAGAGGCATACATCATAGACAAGGATGATTCTGCAAGATAATGTACCAAGCACCTGAGGAATATCAGAAAGTTTTAAGCAGAGGAAAGATGTGGTAAGATGTCCATAGGTAGAACACTGGTGATTCTGTGGCATATGTATTTGAAGGCTATAAGACCAAAGATGGTTAGACCAGTTTTAAGACTATGTCTAAAGGGAGATACACAGTCAAGGAAGGGTTGAGTTTTGTTTTGTTTATGTTTTAGGATGAATGAGTCTAGATCAAGTTTGTAGGCTAATGATAAAGGACAAGTAGGAATGAAGAAATTTGCTGATCATTTTTACATTTATTTAGTAAGTTACTCTTTCAGCAAATATTTAGTGAGGGACTATTGAGTGCCAAGCCCTGTTAAAAGTGCTGGATATTCAGAGGCAACAACATAGATAGGATTTCAACTTTCATGAAAGTTAGATTTTAGTGGGCAGAAATAGCTAATAAACAAGGCTCATAGTTTCTACCAAAGACTTACCCTTGGGATAAAAATAATCACAGAGGGGGTGGAGCCAAGATGGCAGAATAGGAACAGCTCCGGTCTACAGCTCCCAGCCTGAGGGACACAGAAGACGGGTGATTTCTGCATTTCTGCTTGAGGTACCAGTTTCATCTCACTAGGGAGTGCCAAACTAAGCTTCATAAGTGAAGGAGAAATAAAATACTTTACAGACAAGCAAATGCTGAGTGATTTTGTCACCACCAGGCCTGCCCTAAAAGAGCTCCTGAAGGAAGCACTAAACATGGAAAGGAACAACCGGTACCAGCCACTGCAAAAACATGCCAAATTGTAAAGACCATCGAGGCTAGGAAGAAACTGCATCAACTAACGAGCAAAATAACCAACTAACATCATAATAACAGGATCAGATTCACACATAACAATATTAACTTTAAATGTAAATGGGCTAAATCCTCCAATTAAAAGACACAGACTGGCAAACTGGATAAGGAGTCAGGACCCATCAGTGTGCTGTATTCAGGAAACCCATCTCACGTGCACAGACACACATAGACTCAAAATAAAGGGATGGAGGAAGATCTGTCAAGCAAATGGAAAACAAAAAAAGGCAGGGGTTGCAATCCTAGTCTCTGATAAAATAGACTTTAAACCAACAAAGATCAAAAGAGAAAAAGAGGGCCATTACATAATGGTAAAGGGATCAATTCAACAAGAAGAGCTAACTATCCTAAATATATATGCACCCAACACAGGAGCACCCAGATTCATAAAGCAAGTCCTCAGTGACCTACAAAGGGACTTAAACTCCCACACAATAATAATGGGAGATTTTAACACCCCACTGTCAACATTAGACAGATCAATGAGACAGAAAGTTAACAAGGATATCCAGGAATTGAACTCAGCTCTACATAAAGTGGACCTAATAGACACCTACAGAACTTTCCACCCCAAATCAACAGAATATACATTTTTTTCAGCACCACACCACACCTATTCCAAAATTGACCACATAGTTGGAAGTAAAGCTCTCCTCAGCAAATGTAAAAGAACAGAAATTATAACAAACTGTCTCTCAGACCACAGTGCAATCAAACTAGAACTCAGGATTAAGAAACTCACTCAAAACCGCTCAACTACATGGAAACTGAACAACCTGCTCCTGAATGACTATTGGGTACATAATGAAATGAAGGCAGAAATAAAGATGTTCTTTGAAACCAACGAGAACAAAGACACAACATACCAGAATCTCTGGGACACGTTCAAAGCAGTGTGTAGATGGAAATTTATAGCACTAAATGCCCACAAGAGAAAGCAGGAAAGATCCAAAATTGACACCCTAACATCACAATTAAAAGAACTAGAAAAGCAAGAGCAAACACATTCAAAAGCTAGCAGAAGGCTAGAAATCACTAAAATCAGAGCAGAACTGAAGGAAATAGAGACACAAAAAACCCTTCAAAAAATTCATGAATCCAGGAGCTGGTTTCTTGAAAAGATCAACAAAATTGATAGACCACTAGCAAGACTAATAAAGAAGAAAAGAGAGAAGAATCAAATAGATGCAATAAAAAATGAAAAAGGGGTTATCACCACCCATCCCACAGAAATACAATCTACCATCAGAGAATACTACAAACACCTCTATGCAAATAAACTAGAAAATCTAGAAGAAATGGATAAATTCCTCAACAAATACACCCTCCCAAGACTATATCAGGAAGAAGTTGAATCTCTGAATAGACCAATAACAGGTTCTGAAATTGTGGCAATAATCAATAGCTTACCAACCAAAAAGAG
>NW_026652278.1:106014709-106086807 GCF_009828535.3 Hylobates moloch | reverse complement strand
TAGATAGATAGATAGATAGATAGATAGATAGATAGATAGATAGATAGATAGATGATTAGATAGATAGATAGATAGATAGATAGATAGATAGATAGATAGATTAGATAGATAGACACATTTCCAAATATACTGACTCTTTTTCATGGCTGGGTAAGAAGATCCATCATGGCACAGTGATTCCCAGATTATGTTAGTACTGATGTAAGGCAGTAAGAAATTTTGGTTCACTGATAATGACAACCAAAAACCATATTTATAGAGGAAGTAATAGCCCCTGGCAGAATAAATTCTTGTTACCATAGGAACGCTGTTCTTCCCATTTTGCTTCTTAGAAAGAGACTATATATATTTGATTTTAAGCTTAAAAATGCCTGCCCAGCAGGCAGTCTGAAGTGAAGGTTACTGTAATCCTTGCCCCCATCATCTTTAAGGCACAAAAGATATCCACTGTGGTTTCTACTTTTTAAAGGTATTCTTTAAATAACACCAGTTCCACGTTCTATAAACAGCACTGCACTTTGAGGAACTACAGTGAGTTAGACTTTTGAAATTTGTATTTCTTTTGAATATTTAAAAAATTTTGCCCCCCCCCCCCCCAAATGGGGAATTTCTCTATGAAATTAGATGTGGCCCCATCCACTGTATTACCCTTTGGGGCAATTAATAAACAGTCCAAAATCCTTTGATTTGTACTCCATTTGATCTACCTTGTGAACTCCCATTCATTCTTCAAATCCAGGTCTTGTCACCTTCTCTGAGAAACCTACCCTGATCACCATAGGCCCAAAGGAAATATTTTCTTCTCTGCATTTCCAGGGGCCTTACACACATAACACCATGACCCTGCTTTCCATATCAAGCAACCAGTCATCATTCCCCAGGCATACTCTGCATTTTCACAGCAGCAGACCATTGCACTTGGCTGTCCTCCCCCTGCCCACCACCTCCCACACACCTGGAAAACTCTTGCTCATTCTTCAAAGCCCAGCTCAAATTTTCTTCCTCTCTTAAACCTTTCCTGTTCACTGTCTATTAGTAATCTGTTTTTTGAGCACTTCACATTTTCATCTATTCTAGTATTGATTATTATATTATAATTGCTTGTTTTGAAGAATATCTGCCACATAGTAAGTGTTCAGCAATTCTTTACTGAATAAATAAATTTCTCCAAAGAAAGCTCATTGGTTTTTTCCAAATATTTAAAATTGTGCACCCCTTTATTGAATCATATTTCTAGGATTAAGAAAGAAAACCAGCCGGGCGCCGTGGCTCACGCTTGTAATCCCAGCACTTTGGGAGGCCGAGGCGGGCGGATCACGAGGTCAGGAGATGGAGACCACCGTGAAACCGCGTCTCTACTAAAAATACAAAAAAATTAGCCGGGCGTGGTGGCGGGCACCTGTAGTCTCAGCTACTCAGAGAGGCTGAGGCAGGAGAATGGCGTGAACCTGGGAGGCGAAGCTTGCAGTGAGCCGAGATTGTGCCACTGCACTCCAGCCTGGGCAACAGAGCGAGACTCCGTCTCAAAAAAAAAAGAAAGAAAACCAATATGAGCATTTGAACCTTCTATTGATTTCATTTTAAAAATAAAATAAACACAGTAATAAGATGTAAGTCTTGTGGACATTGCCAGGAAGTGTAGGGTGTGATACTTTCTTTCAAGTCAATTGTAATATACATGTTTGACATGAATGTAGGATATGTGGTCCATCAAAAATTATTCCAAGGCTAAGCATGGTGGCTCACCCCTGTAATCCCATACTTCGGGAGGTCAGGTGGGAGGATCACTTGTGCCTAGGAGTCCGAGACCAGCCTGGGCAACATAAGGAAACCCCATCTCTACTAGAAATAAAAATTTAAAAATTAGCCCAGCATGGTACTGTACACGAATACTCCCAGCTACTACAGAGGCTGAGCCGGAAGGATTGCTTGAGTCTGGAAGGTTGAGGCTGCAGTGAGCCATGATTGCACCACTACACTCCAGCCTGGGCAACAGAGCAAGACCCTGTCTCAAAAATAATAATAATAATAATAATAATAATTATTATTATTATTATTATTGCAGAAGTATTTAATTTCAGAATCAAAGATATTTTTATAGGATTTGGAGAGTGTCTTACACTTGGACAATAGGACTTGGAGAGCATTTTTTAAAAATAGTAAACCTCAATCAAGAGTTAGAAAAACTGGAAAATTCACCTTAAAAATAAAAAAGTAGAAATTATAAAAAGGGGCCTCCTAAAATATTGTATATTATCATCTGCTTGAACTGGATAAATTAGTTTGTTCCTATCAGAGTTCTCTGCAAAATGTCTTTTTAGAGTCTGCTCCTCAACCCACCTTGCCAAGGTTTATGATAGAACTTTTGTATGTAAGTGTTTTTAGAGGCTCTTTCCTTCAGTGACTGGCAAATCAGAATGTTTACACATGAAACAACAAAACACATTAAAGCACCTATTAATTGGTTATTTTCATTATTTTTCTTTTACAGAAAAATCTGTGACCCAGGCCTTACTGCTTTTGAACCTGAAGCTTTGGGCAATTTAGTGGAAGGGATGGATTTTCACCGATTCTACTTTGAAAATGGTACATTTATTCCTAATTTAATAACATGCCCTTTTTAAACCTCTCTGAATTTTTCCCAAATTTGCAGATTATTTTGCTCTTTTCTGTAATGAGAGTTTTTACCTTCATCCAGCATTTGAAACCATACAATGGTTTTGTATTCAAAATTGAAAAAAAAAATATGTCAGGCTTGGCTTACAGTTTTGGTGTGTTTTAAAAAATATCTTTGTAAAAAAATTAATGTTGGCTGGGCACAGTGGCTCATGCCTGTAATCCCAGCACTTTGGGGGCCGAGGCCAGTGGATCACTTGAGGTCAGGAGTTTGAGACCAGCCTGAGCAACATGGTAAAGGTTCATCTCTACTAAAAATACAAAATTAGCTGGGCATGGTGGCACACACCTGTAATCCCAGCTACTTGGGAGGCTGAGGTATGAGAATTGCTTGAACCCATGAGGTGGAGGTTGCAGTGAGCCAAGATCGCAAGCCTGGGCAACAAGAGTGAAACTCCATCTCAAAAAAAAAAAAAAAAAAAGTTATGTTGATTGAATACACTTCAAGCAAGTTGCAGTTAAGGTATAATATGAGCTATAAGGTGGTTACAAAAAATGTTATTTCACGTTTTCATAAAACTATATATTAAAAAATTAGGCAGGCACGCTGGCTCATGCCAGTAATCCCAACACTTGAGGAGGCTGAGGTGGGAGGATAGCGATAGTTTAAGGCCAGAAATTCAAGACCAGTATGAGCAACATAGTGAGACCCCATCTCTACAAACAATATAAAAATTGACCAGGGATGATGACAAGCACCTATCGTCCCAGCTACTTGGGAAGCTGAAATGGGAGATCACTTTGAGCCCAGGAGATTGAGGCTGCAGTGAGCTATGATCATGCCACTGGACTCCTGCCTGTGTGACAGAACGAGACCCTGTCTCAAATTTTAAACATAAGAAAAAGTAGGAGGAAAAAATTTTTAAAAACCACACCATGCCAAAATATTTAACATAGAAGAGTGCTTTCAAGCATATGTGATGCTTATTTTCAAAGTAAAATGAAAATGAAGGTGAGTAATCAGATAAATCTTTCAATTCAAATTTTAAGACTTGTGGTAAGAGAAAGCAGGAAAGATCCAAAATTGACACCCTAACATCACAATTAAAAGAACTAGAAAAGCAAGAGCAAACACATTCAAAAGCTAGCAGAAGGCTAGAAATCACTAAAATCAGAGCAGAACTGAAGGAAATAGAGACACAAAAAACCCTTCAAAAAATTCATGAATCCAGGAGCTGGTTTTTTGAAAAGATCAACAAAATTGATAGACCGCTAGCAAGACTAATAAAGAAGAAAACAGAGAAGAATCAAATAGATGCAATAAAAAATGAAAAAGGGGATATCACCACTGATCCCACAGAAATACAATCTACCATCAGAGAATACTACAAACACCTCTATGCAAATAAACTAGAAAATCTAGAAGAAATGGATAAATTCCTCAACAAATACACCCTCCCAAGACTATATCAGGAAGAAGTTGAATCTCTGAATAGACCAATAACAGGTTCTGAAATTGTGGCAATAATCAATAGCTTACCAACCAAAAAGAGCCCAGGACCTGATGGATTGACAGCCGAATTCTACCAGAGGTACAAGGAGGAACTGGTACCATTCCTTCTGAAACTATTCCAATCCATAGAAAAAGAGGGAATCCTCCCTAACACATTTTATGAAGCCAGCATCGTCCTGATACCAAAGCCTGGCAGAGACATAACCAAAAAAGAGAATTTCAGACCAATATCCTTGATGAACATTGATGCAAAAATCCTCAATAAAATACTGGCAAACCGAATCCAGCAGCACATCAAAAAGCTTATCCACCATGATCAAGTGGGCTTCATCTCTGGGATGCAAGGCTGGTTCAACATACGCAAATCAATAAATGTAATCCAGCATATAAACAGAACCAAAGACAAAAACCACATGATTATCTCAATAGATGCAGAAAAGGCCTTTGACAAAATTCAACAACCCTTCATGCTAAAAACTCTCAATAAATTAGGTATTGATGGGATGTATCTCAAAATAATAAGAGCTATCTACAACAAACCCACAGCCAGTATCACACTGAATCGGCAAAAACTGGAAGCATTCCCTTTGAAAACTGGCACAAGACAGGGATGCCCTCTCTCACCACTCCTATTCAACATAGTGCTGGAAGTTCTGGCCAGAGCAATCAGGCAGGAGAAAGAAATAAAGGGTATTCAATTAGGAAAAGAGGAAGTCAAATTGTCCCTGTTTGCAGATGACATGATTGTATATCTAGAAAACCCCATTGTCTCAGCCCAAAATCTCCTTAAGCTGATTAGCAACTTCGGCAAAGTCTCAGGATACAAAATCAATGTACAAAAATCACAAGCATTCTTGTACACCAATCACAGACAAACAGAGAGCCAAATCATGAGTGAACTCCCATTCACAATTGCTTCAAAGAGAATAAAATACCAAGGAATCCAACTTACAAGGGATGTGAAGGACCTCTTCAAGGAGAACTACAAACCACTGCTCAATGAAATAAAAGAGGATACAAACAAATGGAAGAACATTCCATGCTCATGGGTTGGAAGAATCAATATTGTGAAAATGGCCATACTGCCCAAGGTAATTTATAGATTCAATGCCATCCCCATCAAGCTACCAATGACTTTCTTCACAGAATTGGAAAAAACTACTTTAAAGTTCATATGAAACCAAAAAAGAGCCCGCATCACCAAGTCAATCCTAAGCCAAAAGAACAAAGCTGGAGGCATCACGCTACCTGACTTCAAACTATACTACAAGGCTACAGTAACCAAAACAGCATGGTACTGCTACCACAACAGAGACATAGATCAATGGAACAGAACAGAGCCATCAGAAATGATGCCGCATATCTACAACTATCTGATCTTTGACAAACCTGACAAAAACAAGCAATGGGGAAAGGATTCCCTATTTAATAAATGGTGCTGGGAAAACTGGCTAGCCATATGTAGAAAGCTGAAACTGGATCCCTTCCTTACACCTTATACAAAAATTAATTCAAGATGGATTAAAGACTTAAATATTAGACCTAAAACCATTAAAATCCTACAAGAAAACCTAGGCAATACCATTCAGGACATAGGCGTGGGCAAGGACTTCATGTCTAAAACACCAAAAGCAATGGCAACAAAAGCCAAAATTGACAAATGGGATCTCATTAAACTAAAGAGCTTCTGCACAGCAAAAGAAACTACCATCAGAGTGAACAGGCAACCTACAGAATGGGAGAAAATTTTTGCAACCTACTCATCTGACAGAGGGCCAATATCCAGAATCTACAATGAACTCAAACAAATTTACAAGAAAAAAACAAACAACCCCATCAAAAAGTGGGCAAAGGACATGAACAGACACTTCTCAAAAGAAGACATTTATGCAGCCAAAAAACACATGAAAAAATGCTCATCATCACTGGCCATCAGAGAAATGCAAATCAAAACCACAGTGAGATACCATCTCACACCAGTTAGAATGGCCATCATTAAAAAATCAGGAAACAACAGGTGCTGGAGAGGATGTGGAGAAATAGGAACACTTTTACACTGTTGGTGGGACTGTAAACTAGTTCAACCATTGTGGAAGTCAGTGTGGTGATTCCTCAGGGATCTAGAACTAGAAATACCATTTGACCCAGCCATCCCATTACTGGGTATATACCCAAAGGACTATAAATCATGCTGCTATAAAGACACATGCACACGTATGTTTATTGCGGCACTATTCACAATAGCAAAGACTTGGAACCAACCCAAATGTCCAACAACGATAGACTGGATTAAGAAAATGTGGCACATATACACCATGGAATACTATGCAGCCATAAAAAATGATGAGCTCATGTCCTTCGTAGGGACATGGATGAAAGTGGAAACCATCATTCTCAGTAAACTATCACCGATTTCTCATCATAGGTGGGATTGAACAATGAAATCATGGACACAGAAGGGACATCACACCGGGGATTTGTGGGTTGGGAGGCAACATGGCACATGGATACATATGTAACAAACCTGCACATTGTGCACATGTACCCTAAAACCTAAAGTATAATAATAAAAAAAAAATGATCACAGAGTAGCTAAAGACTTTACCTTACATTATCCTGATAAAAACTCCATTTGTTAAGTAAGTCTTATTAACCCAATCTTTCAAAAAGAACAATCTGAAGCTTAGAGAGGTTAAATCATATAACCACTAAGTGCTTTAACAGGAGCGGGATCATGCTTTGAACCACTGCACTGAACCACTTGGGAATTTATGGAATCCCTCAGCCCTTACATTACTCCAATATTATATCCTATGCGTTTAATAATATGTACAAGTATTCCAGAAAGGTTAGTGGCAAAGGCACTTGCCAGGGAAGTTTTCTATCAGACATGAAGACTTCCAAGTTAGGTAGCACAGTCTGATCTTACATCTGCAGGAATCATCTTTTGCTCCTGGTATCAGGTGTAAGGTCCTAAATAATGAGGAAAAGATGAAACATAATTCAGGATAATAGATTATCTTTTGTAAAGAGCTCCCAAAGAACCTTAAAACCATTTCTACTTATAAAGTTTAGCTCTAAGGCTATAAAGGAATGTGTTGGCTTGGTTGATAACAGCATGTTATTTGTCAGTTTTTGTGAAGTTAATTCTACTGAATAGAACTGATTGGTGTCTTGCATCTATATATAAAATGCTGTACCATTGTATTTGTAAAACATTTTACCACTATGTTTTAGGGCTTTTTTTTAATCCCATTTAATCTGTACAGCAAGCTTGTAAAATCAAGAAATACAATGAAGAAGGGACTCAGGACATTGCAACTATGTAGCTATAAGCAGAGATCTGGAATCATACTAGCCCTAATGGCCTCCTTTCAGAGAAGACCAAGCACTTTGACAGGAATTAGGGATCTAGACTCATTCTTAGAGAGAGATAGAGACATTTTAAAGCTATTCCTGGACTAGTCATCTATAAGAGAAGTGGGAAAAAGACTGTAAATTGCTCTTTAGAAATTAGACACTGGGTTACTAAATTCCATGGCTGGGTAGAAGGGATGAGGCTTGTGAATATCACAATGGAACCAGGACCCAAGATGGGAGTGGGTAAGAAAGGGAAGTTTGGATAGAATGGGTATATAGGGAAAGGTCTTAGCTTGTTGAGTAAAATGTGTAATTTTCAACAAGTCTATAATTAAATTCTTTGTTTCAGAATGCCCTACAGATTTCATGAGTTTCAGTATCTTCCCTACCTAACACAAAATTCAGATTCTTAGTAACATATCCATAAAGTGACTCTGTTTACTTGACTTAACCAATTATTGCTTATATGGAAACAGACATTCTCATAGCTGCCCCCCTTTTTCATTTAAATAAAAATTGGGAATTTTCTTTACACCTTCCACATTAGTTCCCTTATGTGTTTCTGCTTTTGATTTTGACCTTTTACTGTTTTCTCATTTTTTTAATTTTTAGAGACAGGGTCTCTCTCTGTCATCCAGGCTGGAGTGCAATGGCTAAAACAAGAAATAATATGTGCGTTAAAAAAAAAATATGGCCAGGCGCGGTGGCTCACGCCTGTAATCCCAGCACTTTGGGAGGCCGAGGCGGGCGGATCACCTGAGGTCCGGAGTTTGAGACCAACATGGCCAACGTGGTGAAAACCCATCTCTATTCAAAATACAAAAATTAGCTGGGCGTGGTGGTGCATGCTTGTAATCCCAGCTACTCAGGAGGCTGAGGCAAGAGAATCGCTTGAACCCGGGAGGCGGAGGTTGAAGTGAGCCGAAATCCGTGCCACTGCACTCCAGCCTGGGCAACAAAAGCAAAATTCCGTCTCAAAAAAAAAAAAAAAAAGAAAGAAAGAAGTATAAGGATATAGCTGCTATCATATGTGAACAAACACAGAATGCTTCAGATGAATGTAACACATGTAATGCCTAACAAAGAGACCTCTATTTGAAATACTTGGATTCATTCATTAAAAAAAAAAAAGAAAAAATGATTGAGTACCTTCTATGTGCTGAATATAGTAAAATAGACTGAGGCTTAAAAGGCTTAGCTTTTCCCTAAGGGAGTTTTTAGTCTTATAGTATCCTCTTCAATGAAATTATATCTGCTAGTGCATTTCCCATTCCAGTGAATAGCTAATTTTTTGCATTAAAATTTTATTATATGTTAAATAAAGTTTCTTCCAGAGTACATGAATGGATAAAATATCTTGCCTTTGAAACTCAGTGAATTAGGTAGTCTGTCTTTATTTCTTTTAAAACGGAATAGCGTAACATTTTTCCCTTGGCCAACGTTGTTGAGCAGAGTTTGCCAATCCATTATATGAAAGTGAGCAACATGTTTAGTACAAAAAGACTGATTTAAGTATTGGGATTGCGATGATTTATTTTACTGTGGTGAAACTAACTTCTCTGCCAAAGCTATATTATCCCACTGATTACATATATGTGAGTACTTCAGTATCCAAAGGAAATTCTTTGCAATATGCAAATACCTTTGGATGTTTGATTTCTTCTCTTTAGATTAGAACAAAATTTAAAAACTATAATGAGGTCTGGACATTTCCAAACTACTCAATTGTGTTTTCTTTAAAAACAAATATAAAACCTTTCTATACAACTATTTTATTTAATATAAGCTATAGATTGAGTTATATTTTTAAATGTCACCTCCAAAGAACATTTCTCTTTAATTTCTCATTTCCATAGTACTATCAGTGCAGTCTGCACTACTGCATTACTCATTGCATTACTCCTGTATAGTATGTCTCAACCATTTTCAATATGTTTGTGTTCAAATGCATCGAAGAAAACTGAATTGATATGACTATGTTATATTCTAGTGCTTTTAACACACCTTCATCATCATCCTTAGTCTTTCTTTGTCTCCTTAGTTTCTTTTAATTTCTTTGTCTCCTTAGTTTTGCTTATACCCCACATGCAGTCTCAGAAAATCCTACCAGTTTCTCCTTCAAAATGCACACTTTTTTTTGGAATTGACTACTGCTCACCAACTCCATTGCCATCACTCTAACTTAAGATATAATCATCTTTTGCTAATATTATTGACATAGCTTCTTAGCCATTGACCTGCTTCTGCTTACAGTCTATTCTCAGCAGAGAATAGAGTTACACTTTCAAAAATATCATGTGCTGCTTTTGCTCTGTATTCTCCAGTGGCTGCCAAAGCCATCAGAATCTATTAAAAGGCCTGCCATGACCAGGGCTCCTTCAGACATGCCTTGCCTTGCCATCTGACTTAATATCCTATTATATGTGCATCAGGAACACTGTTTCTGAAATGTATCAAGCAGGTTCCTGCCACAGGGCCTTGCACTTACTATTCCATGTCGGGTATGTCCTGATACACATTTCCATGTGGCTTACTGCCCTTTCTCTTTTTAAGTCTCTGACCAAATGTTATCAAATGTTACCCTCTCTGTGAGATATTTTACTACCTTATTTTAAATTACATACCTCCAGACTGGGCATGGTGGCTCATGCCTATAATCCCAGCACTTTGGGAGGCAGGCAGATCACTTGAGGCCAGGAGTTTGAGACCAGCCTGGCCAACATGACAAAACCCCATCTCTACTAAAAAAATACAAAAAAATTAGCCAGGTGTGGTGGTGCATGCCTGTAATCTCAGCTACTTGGGAGGCTGAGGCACAAGAATCACTGGAACTTGGGAGGCAGAGGTTGCAGTGAACTGAGATGGCACCGCTGCACTCCAGCCTGGGCAACAGAGTGAGACTCTGTCTCAAAAAATAAAATAAAATTTACATCCCTCCAAATCCAGTACTCCCCATTCTTCTGTTTTACTTTTCTCCTTATATTTATTATCTGAAATATCTATTTTACTTATTTCCTGTTCCTCTTCGCCCTACTAAAATGTAAGTTTCTGTAGAGCAGAGATTTTTATCTGTTTTGTCTATAGCCATATTCATAGTATCTAGAATAGTGTTGGGCAATAGTAGGAATAATAAATATTTAATTGGTAAAGGAAGGAAGCATAGTGGATACCAACCATGACATGTCCTAGCAGCCACTAAAATTATCAGAATTCTCTTGAAGTTGTGATCAGTTTACAACTTTTTCTGTGTAGGTTTTTGTACATGTAATTACCCCCCACCCCACTCCATAATTTAGGAGTTAAAAACACAGAAAATGCATGTTTTAAAAGTGTCTTAGTCCATTTGTGATGCTATAACAAAATATCACAGACTGGGTAATTTATAAATGGTAGAAATTTATTTTTCAGTTTTGGAGGCTGGAAAGTCTAAGATCAAGGCGCCAGCAGACTTGATGTCTGGTGAACGCTTGCTCTCTGCTTTAAAAATGGCACCTCTTGGCTGTGTCTTCACATGGCAGAAGGAATGGAAGGGACTAGCCAATCCCTCAAGCCCTTTTTTTTTGAAGCAGAGTCTCACCCTGTCACCCAGGTTGGAGCGCAGTGACACAATCTCGGCTCACTGCAACCTCTGCCTGCTAGGTTCAAGCAATTCTCCTGCCTCAGACTCCCGAGTAGCTGGGATTACAGGCACCCGCCACCATGCAGAGCTAATTTTTGTATTTTTAGTAGAGACAAGGTTTCACCATGTTTGCCAAGCTGGTTTCAAACTCCTGACCTCAAGTGATCCGCCCACCTTGGTCTCCCAAAGTGCTGGGATTACAGATGTGAGCCACTGCACCCGGCCCTCAAGCCCTTTTATAAGGGCAATAGTCCCCTCCTAATAACCACTCAAGGGCCCCACCTGTTAATACCATCAACGTTTGTTATTAAGGTGCAACATGGACTTTGTAGGGACACATACATTCATATCATAGCATTAAGTCATAGGATCTTTTTTCCTACTGGAATGGAGGACGCGCTTTGGTGTCAAATATACTAGATTTGAATCCCAGCCCAGCTCTTTATTGAATATGCATTCTGACTGCTCATGTAAACCATTCTGAGTCATATGTACAATAGGGATAATAATATGTTAATGCTGGCTGGATGCGGTAGGTAGCTCATGCCTGTAATTCTAGCACTTTGGGAGGCCGAGGCGGGCGGATTACCTGAACTCAGGAGTTCAAGACAAGCCTGGGCAACACGGTGAAACCCTGTCTCTACTAAAATATAAAAGAAATTAGCCGGTGTGGCAGCATGCGCCTGTAGTCCCAGCTACTCGGGAGGCTGAGGCAGGAGAATTGCTGGAACCTGGGAGGCGGAGGTTGCAGTGAGCCAAGATCCCACCACTGCACTCCAGCCTGGGCGACAGAGTTAGACTCCATCTCTTAAAAAAGAATAATAATAATATGTCAATACCTAACCATTTTTTACCTACAAAAGTAATTTCATATGGCTCAACCTGAAAATAATAATAATAAGACAGCATACTCGTGTTGAATAGTGATACAATCTATTAAATGCCTAGTATAATTCCTGACCCATGATTTAAAAGAGTCCATAAATCCAAAGAGAACTGTGTGTGTGTGTTTTTAAACATCATCGTTTCTATTTTCTGAAACATTTATTTTAGATAAGTAGGTATAAATGTTAAGACCCACATCCAGCCAACCTATGTGCATAAATACCCAAACTACATAAAGCTGCCCAAGTGTAGAAAACAAGTTTATTTTTGCTTTAAAATCGAAATTGATGGTTTTTTAAAAGTGTTTGTGAAGATGACAGTGTTCTTTTAACTCATTATGAATTTTAAACAATTAAAGTATTTTAGTTCACTACTTTTGGCCTCCATAGTATCATATAATAGGCACTTAATAGATTAATGAATTGATTATGAGGTTTTTACATTAATTTTGAGTTGAGACACATTTTGTATTTATTAAACATGTTTTAAGTAATAACTCAAAGTCATCCCACATTTGAAGTGATCCTTTTATCTCTGGATATGTTCAACTGTTTTGAAAAATTGGCTCAATTTTGCCTGTGTCTTGATTATCACTGCTGAGAGGAAAAGAAAAATATGTAGACTGATTGTTTTCCACAAAAGTAAAATGTGAATTTAAAAAGGAGCATATCTATGCAAAATTATTTAAACACTTCTCAAGCAAAATGTCTCAAGAACGATAACATATAATGTCCCTTTTAGAAATTGTGATTACCCGGTTCAGTGTTTCCTCAAAAGAAACTATCTTGCTAGAAGTTAGCAGATTAAATGTGAAAGACCTATCATTTGTTTTTGAATTGACTGTGTACAGGATCATGGGTTTCTTTATTAACATCACTGCATGTGGTTATTTACAGCATGTCTGTCTAGCAAAACACAGATGGTAAATGTTATGGAGAGAATTTGGATTTCAGGAAAAGTTGGGGTAATAGACAAAAACTTATACCATTATGTGTTTTCAAATTTAAAAAGAAAGAAAAAGAAATCCTGCTCCAAATGTCATTTTTTTTTTTTACAATTTTACAGTTTGAATTAGGAAATGTTTTCAACTGGAGAAAATAACATTTTGGGGCAGTGAGTATTTTAAGTAGAGTATTTTTACTCCATACCTAGGACACTTCACACAGAATTATAGCATTCTGATTAAATATTATATCACATTATACAAAGTTAAGCTACACAAAAATGTAAACATATTACTAAACAGTAAAGAAATACCTCTGGAAAGGTTAATGGTCTGTAATGACAGAAAAAATAACTTACTTCCAAAAGAGTGCTGTGATTTTTTAAGTGGTATTTTGACCAATGTAGGAAGAGTTTGTATATTTACATATGAGCATATGAGATTGTATATTTAAGTCTCTCTTCAAGAAATAGAAGCTATTCACTCATAATCTTTACAAGAAGAGAGAAGCCTAAGAAGGAACTTAGGGCTATTTAAATATATGAAGAGTTAATAAATATGAAATGTGTTTACCTGTCACTGAGAATAAAACTAACAAAAACACATTTGTTTGAGATGTGTGTAAACATCTGTACCCGAGTTGGTATTCTTTAAATCTGTACTAGAATTTTGTAACAGGAGCAGTGTTGTAAGTTATTGAGGAATTTCATCATCTGGGTTAGTTAAATTAACCTCACTTCAGTAAGTGCTGTGTGGTTGTAATCTGACTATGCAAGTGCCAGAGATAACCTTTTGTAGTCATTCTCAGTAGTCATCCTCTCTGAAACCTCCAAGTCAATACTTTGATGTTATTTCCAGTTTTTTTTAAATGTAAAATTCTTACTATTGTCTTAATCTCAGTTCATATAATATAAACGCGAATTTCCTAAGTGTGGAATATTAATTACTTATTAAGTAACTTGAATGATGTCTTTGAAGACTGTTCATCTTTTGAAGGAGTCATACTCACAAATATGTATCTACTATACATTAAATTTTAAAATAAATTGATAATTTATGGTAATTTACGTTTATAATACATGTTGGAATAAATGAGAATACATAATATGTTGTTGGTTCTGAAATATATGGCTCATAAATTTAATTTTTACTGCAGTTGCATTGGTTAAACTAAGAACACCTTTACTGGACCTGTAAAACTGGGTCCCAATAGTCTTTTTTTTTTTTTTTTTGAGACAGAGTCTCGCTCTGTTGTCCAGGCTGCAGTACAGCGCAATCTCGGCTCACTTCAACCTCCGCCACCCACGTTCAAGCAATTCTCCTGCCTCAGCCTCCCGAGTAGCTGGGACTACAGGCACCCACCACCACGCCTGGGCTAATTTTTGTATTTTTAATAGACATAGCGTTTTACCATGGTGGCCAGGCTGGTCTCAAACTCCTGACCTCAAGTGATCCATCTGCCTTGGCCTCCCAAAGTGCTGAGATTACAGGCATGGGCCACTGCACCTGGCCAACTGGGCCGCAATATTTCAACAAGAACTTTTAAATTAATTATCTAAGCTGAATTTAGAGGCAAATATCCCAGAGCTAAACTGATTATACAGTACCAACGTGAGGTATCCTTTATTAAAAAGCATGTGTTACTGTGAGTCATTTAGTAATTTCTGGTATGATAGGATATTTTTATCTTCCCAAAGTAAGCTTTAACCAATGTAGTAACTAAGCATGGAAATGGCTCTTGGGCCTACGAGTCTTATCACTGCTTTCAAATGCATGATGACATTGGAAGAGTTATAGGCATTCACATGGGTACAGCCCAATGGGTTCTTCTCATCTGTTGTACAGATAAGGCCAATACACTGAGACAGTGATGTTGCAGTAGAGAAACAGTTTAGTTATTGCAGGGCATCCAAGCAGGAAGACAGGACATGATTCTGAAATCTGCCTCTCTGAGAACTTGGAGGCTAGGGTTGTTAAGGATAATTTGGCAGGCAGGGGGCTAGGGAAAGGGTGCTGCTGATTGGTTGGGAATGGAATCATAGACATGTCAGAACTGTCTTCATGTGCTGAGTTAGTTTTTGGGTGGGGGTTGCAGGACCAGTTGAGTCAGTTCCTTTGTATGAGTCACATACAAAGGGTGGCATCAGTTGGTTCACCAGAATGCAAAAGTCTGAAAAATATCTTAAAGACCAATCTTAGGTTTTACAATAGTAATGTTATCTATTAGGAGTAATTGAAGAAGTTATAAATCTTGTGACCTCCAGGTACATGACTCCTGATCAGTAAGCAAACTATGGAACAATAGCTGGTTATTGCTTAACTATTCATAGATCTTAGCAAATTCAAGACTCTACCATAATTCTAACCTTGTGGCTTTTTATTAGTTTTATGAAGGTAGTTTCAGTCCTGAACAAGGAGGGGCATAGTTTTGGGAAAGGGCTGTAATCATCCTTGCTTTAAAGTTAAACCGTAAAGTAAATTTCTCCCATAGTTGGCTTGGTTTACACCCAGGAATGAGCAAGGGCAGTTAGCTTGTGAGGTTAAAAGCAAGATGAAGTCAGTTATGTCACATTTATCTCATTGTTGTAATATTTGCAAATGCAGTTTCAGTATCACTATGTGAATGTGTGTGTGGTAAAAATGGGAAGTATAAATAATTTTCCTCCAAACCTAAATAAGTCTTGCAAGTTGTGACAGACCATTGTAAATTTACACAGATTGATTGCTGCTGTGCCTTTTCAGTCCAATGGTCTGACATCTGAGAAAGCTACAGTAATCATCAAAGTTGGGCATGTAGGCACACATATTACGTTGAGCCCTGGCCTTTGGATCTACAATGCCATAGATGAATGCAACATACTCTTGACATATCAAGAGGTTCTGTCATTTATTCGTAATTTTCCAAATTGGAAAAATACTCCTTAATTATTTTATTCGTCTTATAAACTTTTTCCACTAATTCCCCACTTACTATAGATTACAGATGCTTTAGTAGTTTTAAACAATGAATGGGAGGAGACTGATTTTCCCATATGTTTTGTAAGTTGGCCTTTCTTCTTCCCACTTCACTGAAGATAATCTGCCCTTGCAGATTATCTTTTATTGATTCAGGGAGCTATGGACTGGATAGTGATGGACTTTGTAATGAAAGCACAAGCTACTATTTTTTCAGCTGCTGAAGATAAGAATAAGCTAGAAAATATGAAAGTGCAATGATAGGAGATGCTGCTGCATATTCCTGTGTAGTAAAAGATCTGCTTCGTTATCTGGACAGTCTCTTCCAGGAGAAGAGACTTCCTGAGTCAAAATAAGATAAGAAGTATGCAACACAAAGAAGTGAAATGACATTCTTATAGTTGAAATATTCATACTATGTTCAAGTTGGTAAAACTGCTTAGCTTCTACCTCATTGAGGCAACAATGGTGTGAGAAACACTGAAATATGACTGAGAGCATACACTAGCAAGAAGATGGGGGGACGATACCTTTAAAAAGATCACTTGGAGTTCAATAATTATGGATGCATAATAACATTTTGAGTACTCTTAATATAGTCAGCCTAGTTCTTTCTCAAAAAATAAATTCAAGGACGTAACAGTTCAGTTGATACCATGGAATTTTGTTTGTTTGTTTGTTTGTTATTCAAAACCAGCAAAGGGATATGATGCTTATTTGGTAGAGAGGACATGCTCTTCAGCTCTTTCTGCCTTCTTGGTCCAAGAAGGCACTCACCAATTTACCAGTTTATTTACTCAGGAAAATATGGCTATAAATGAACTTACCCAGGAATAAACTAAATTCTATTATTTACTAAGTTCAAATAGTATACTTTTCATAAAGGGATGAAATCAGTTATTGAAAAGAAGCTAAATTAATTGTGAGCTAAACAACAGCAACTGAAATCACTGAAAGAAATTAAAACCTACTATCATGGCTATAAAGGATTTTAACCATTCTCACTTTTTATACTTCTAGCTATTAATACTGAAGGGAGGACAGAATATTAACACTTTGAAATTAACTCTTGGCCAGGCACAGTGGCTCACGCCTGTAATCCCAGCACTTTGGGAGGTTGAGGCGGGAGGATCACCTGAGGTCAGGAGTTCAAGACCAGCATGGCCAACATGGTGAAACCCTGTCTCTACTAAAAATACAAAAATTAGCTGGGTGTGGTGGCAGGCACCTGTAATCCCTACTACTACTCGGGAGGCTGAGACAGGAGAGTCGCTTGAATCTGGGAGGTGGAGGTTGCAGTGAGCCGAGATCACACCATTGCACTCCAGCCTGGGGGACAAGAGCAAGACTTCTTCTCAATAAATAAATAAACAAACAAACAAACAATTGACCTGAAAGATACATGCTCCGTTTGACTAATATAAAATTGATTAGCAGAGTTAGTTGAAATCATTACAGCACCCAAGGGCAGCTGGATTGCTTTCATGACCCACCCCCCCCCAAAAAAAAAAAGGCAAAAAAGGATTTTCCAAATATTTTAAAACTTTGTGTCTAATTGTCTCTTTTCCAAGTCTGAATTTTTTTCTTTCAAGAAAATAACTGTGACCATCACCTTGGTTACACAGTGGAGAGAGGAGATACCCTTGGAGAATGCTTAGAACTTCTCTGATCATGCAAATGTGTAAACTTGAATGCCAAGAGACTTTCTAATCTTAAATCCGAGCAGAGGATGTGAGTCTTTGACCAGTTTCTTAAAATCTTTTTCTTCCATGTCATCAACTCTTAACTGGAAATGGTACCACACCTATCTGATTCATGGAACATCTTAATACTTTAAATACTCAATGGTATTCACAATGCTGTGCTATTTCTAGCTTCTGCAAGTCAGCTGGGGGTGGCAGAATAGTTACCCAATTACTTTAATGTGGCTAGGGTGAATTCTTTCACATAAGCAAATGTTCTGTGTAATCACAGATAGTTTCTTTAGACTCTAAAACATTTATTTAAGTCGTTTTTAATGAAAATCTTTATAAATACTTTATACCTCCTTTAATTTAATAGTAAATATTTTATTTCCTTTTCCAATCAAAGGTAATTTTAGGAATAACATGACCATGTTTTGCTGTAACCCAGTGATATCCTTGCAAACTAAAAAAAAATATAAACCTATTTGTACTTATTCTAAATGATCCCAATGCTAGATCTTTCTGATCTTAAATATTTGTTAATTATTTATCATTAGGCTATAGCAATTTAACAGGGCTGAGACTGATATTACTTCTTCCCCAATTAACTATCATTTTGTACTGTGAAACTACTCTGCATTATATAGCAAAGTTCAAAGATGGTTTGAATAATTTATTTATTTTTTTAATCATAAAAGCCTCTAGTAATTAGAGGGTGAAAAGTTGATGTTTTTCAACAGGTGACTTCTGGATAAAAGAGGTTTACAGTAAACATTCGTGAATAGAAATTTAGTAATTGCCAGATCTTATATTTGAATAAAATCTTATAGATATTAAATCAATCAACTTTAGAATCTGTGATGTTTGATTTTAAAAGCCAAAATTATGAAAATTCCTCTCCCCAACATTAACTACTACATCAGTCTAGTGAAGTAAAAATAAAGTCACAGAGAAACAAGCCGCTAATTGCACAGGGAATGCCAAATATAACTGAATTGATAGGCGCCTTTTTCTGTAAAACTACCAACAGCATAATTTGTATATTTGCCTAAAATAGTAACTATTCCCAAGGGTTAATTTTGTTAATGGCAGCATGGAAAAAGACAATAAAACCATGGGGCACCCAGTTGTGTGAAATTGATGTAATAATTAATTACACCCTTAGCCTAGTAATTAAGTAGTCAGTTACCATGCCAGAGTAAGTTCAAAGGCGTTTAGGTGGTTCATTTAAGTTTATGATTTCAAAATATTGAAGTAAAGCACTGTGGGCTGGAAAGGAACATAGATCAGTGAATTAAACAGCAGAGGGGAACCTTAGCCAAATAAAGCTCTAACCCTGGCACAGCCTCTGAATTTGCTGGATGACTTGAGCAAGTCACTTAACCTCCTTGTCCTTCAAGTCTCTGGCAGCCAAGTACCCAATAACGTGTGAGAAATGTAGAAAGAAGGATTTAAATTAAATAGAACTAGACATATTAAGAAAGTAAATAAACAGAATTGCTAACTTAAGATGAAACAAAAATTGTTGCTATACAACAATTTTAATTGGACAGCTTTTGATCATTAATAAGTGCTTTTTAGGCACAATTCACTAAAAGATTTCAACATATGACACTCTGCAAACATCCCAGTGAAGACACATTTGCAGGTATAAATTCAGTTTATTTTGTGGTCCAAGTTTCATTGTAGTCAGCTAGACCTCTCAATAGGGCTTATCATCAAGTAGTTTCACTTTAATAAACTGATTAATCCAAAATCTAAACAACTGAAAAGCTCAAGCTCAAATACTAGAATTTCTTTGCACTCAACCCTCTTTAAAAGAAATATTAAATGTAAACATTCACTAGAAGTATCTGGTTTATCTTACTAGACTTTTAAGATTAAATCTGCTGCTATTCCAGCATCCGAAATACTGCAGCCTCATAAACTGTGGTCCTGATGCAGACTCTGAAGTATCCAAGGTGCGTTCTCAGCACCACCACATCCAGACTGCTATCATACATGATAATTGTCTACATACTTGCATTTATCTAGTGGTTTAAAATGTACCCAGTATTTTATATATATTGTCTAACCATATATTGATATTTATTCATACATGCATGCATTTATAGACGTTGACTCAGTACTAGGTGTTCGGAGTATAAACTGGTCAAGTTCTAATTAGATATATGAACATCCTGTGATAATGCATTAAGATCAAAGTAACATAAAGTAGCTGGGTCTGAAGCACTCAGGAAGAGCAATACAGGCAAAGTGACACTTGAGCAAGGTATTGAAAAAGATTTTCAGGCAGAAGAGGGAGAGTTTCTGGCAGAAGGAAAAATGGCAGGAAAAGTACAGTTATCAAAGAGCCAGGACTAGTTGAGGAAAGGTGAGCCCCTTAGTGTGGCTGGAGAATATTTAAAAGCCCTGGAGGACAAAAAAGTGTCAGGAGATAAAGCTGGAAAAGTAAGAAGATCTTTAAAACAGAGAACTTTGGGCTTCAGCTTCTAGACCATGAGAGGAGGGGGACTAGAAACCTTAAAGGGGTGGGGGACAATGGCAGCTCTGTTCTATAGAGTGATGATTCTGCAGCAGTGAGGAGTGAGAGAGGCCAGTGTGGGAGACCTGGGAGCAGGAAGGGTCAGGAACTTCCAAGAGCCTGAATCAGAGTAGTGGCAGTGAGCCTAGAGAGGAAGAAATGGCTCTGAGAAAGAGTTGGAAGAATGTAGAAAAGCTAAAGATCTACGAGGAATAAAAAGAAAGGAGATAGCAAGACTTCCAGTTTGGGCAGCTGAGTAGATTATGATGCCACTATCCAAGATGAGAAATTCCAGAGAGGCAACAGACTTTGTGAGAAAAATACTGAGGTTCATTTTGGGCACCCTGGGTCTGAAATGCCAGGACAAATTCAGATGTTTAGAATGCAGTTAGAAATATGAGCATGGAGCCTAGAAAGATTTAAGGTCCCCGAGATAGAGAATTGGCAGTCTTCAGCATGCGGTCAGAGCCAGAGGAGTGAATGAGATTGCCAAGAGTAAGCAAATGAAATAATTAAGAGGCTAAGCATGTACCCTGGGAAACATCATCATAAGTGCTAAGGAAAAATAATGATCCATGGAGGATTGGATATGGAAACAAATGAAAGAATTGAATCCAGAAGAAACCCCAGGTTTTGAGCTGGGAGACTGGCAAAATTGTGGTTTCATTAGCAAAAATGAGTACGTCAGGAAACAAAGGAGTTCGATGATCAGTTTTAGACAAGTCAAAAAGTTTTCTTTCATTGTCAGTAAACGATAAGACATGCTACTTTATACTTATTTCCATTTGCCAATTTTATATTTCTTAAAGGCTATCAGGTTATCACCAAATAATGTAGCATCATATATTTTAAAATGGTCATTGGCTTGGGAATCAGAAACCAATTGAGTTTGTTTTGGACCTACCATTCATTCAAATACTTATTGAACATTTCCTATATGCCATGTACTGTGTTATCTGCTGGAGTTGCAATGGTGCAGTACCACCCTTATAGAGTAATAGAGAAAACTGATTAATCGGTTACATGCAAATAAATATGTAAATACAAGTGTACTAGGTGCTTTTAAAAATCAGGTGTCAGCTATGTATGAATTCATAACATCGCGGGGACCTGGCCTAACATGAGGGTCAGGGAAGGCCTTTTTTTTTTTTTTTTTTTTTTTTGAGAAAAAATCTCGCTCTGTCACCAGGCTGGAGTGCAATGGCACCATCTCAGCTCACTGCAACCTCCACCTGCCAGGTTCAAGTGATTCTCCTGCCTCAGTCTCCCAAGTAGCTGGGACTACATGTGCGTACCACCACACCCAGCTAATTTTTGTACTTTTAGTAGAGACGGGGTTTCACCATTTTACCTCGTGACCTGCCCGCCTCAGTCTCTCAAAGTGCTGAGATTACAGGCATGAGCCACCGCGCCTGGCCCAGGGAAGGCATTTTTGAAGAAATAATAGTTGAGTTGAGATCTGATAAAAGAAGTAGGAGCAAAATTGGGGGGAGGGGGGGCAGTTTTCCAAGAAGAGAAGACAGTACATATGAAGGGCTGGTAATAGGAGGCAGCATGTCCATTTTGAATTGGTAAAACAAGGGAGCAAGAGTGGATTGGAGAGGATAAAGTCAAAGAGTCTGAATGAGTCTAATGAGATGGGCAGAGTCCAGATTATGCAAGGTTTTGTAGTCTCTCTTCAGGTACCTATCCTGAGAGTAGTGAGAAGGTTTTAGAGGAGTTCAAATAGAAGGTTATCTGAAGGGACAGGCATTTAAAAAAAAGAAAGAGAGAGAGAGAGGTGGTTGCGTTGTAGAGAACAGAATAGTGAAGAGCAAAATTGGTTGCAGAAACACTAAGTCGGAGGGCTGTTACAGAGCCTGGACAAGAAATGACAGGTGCTTGTACCCAGAGTGGGGGTGAAGAGGAAAAAAAGTAAAAAAGAAGAGGAAGGCAAACTCAACAGAACTCAATGGATTGGATTGAGATGCTGGATTTAGGGAGTCAAATATGATCCTCAGGTTTCCTTCTGGCTTATGCAACTGAGAGATGATCTTGCCATTCACCAAGATGGGGATCCATGGTGGAAATTCTTAAGCTCAGTTCAGTATATGTTGGGTTTGAGGTCCACTTGTGATACCCAAATGGAGGCTCAAAAATAGGCCTTGACACATAGATCTGAAGGAAAAGTCTAGGAAGGAGGTTAACAATTTGGAAGTTATTGGAATATAGATGACTATTTAAAACACTGGTGTACACAGGACTTTAGGGATGCAGCATGAGATAAGGAGAGGGACTCAAATTGAGTCTCTAGAAGGAATTGAAGCATTTAATATCCGGGTAGAGAAGGATAACATGGCAAATGAGAATGAGAACATGTAGAAAAGCAAGAGAGTTAAGTAAAAGGAGAGTGTTCCAAGACAAGAAGGTGGGAAGGAGTGATCAGCAAACTCCATACCTTTGGGCAATGCCTATAATCCCTTTATTTATCCGTTAAACCAAGAAATAATCACTGCATACCTGAGTATTGTTATAGTAACCAAATCTCATGTTTGAGAAAATGTTGAAATCTGTAAGTTGTTTTATTATGTAATTACTCTCAGTTCTTGGGTTTTATTTTGTTTTCAAACACTGGGATCATTCACACCCTTATCTTACTCTTCCAGGCCTCATAGAACAGCAGCCAAAGATATATGAATTTGAAAGGGAAAATGTTCCCAATTCTTTGTGCATAATTGCATGGAAAGTAATTCCACTCAGAACCTGGAGCATCTCTCCCACTAGGTTTTCCCTTTTTCCTTTTCCTAAGAATCTAGAAATCCCCAGAAAGTACTTTGTGTCCTGTGAGTATAGGCTTGAGCACTTCAGTTCTAGAAATAAACCTAGTAGGTAAACAGCTCCCTGTGATTAAATGGCTAGCTGTGGAGTGGAAGAAGCTTCTGGTATTCAGGGAACACCTTACTGGTACATTCTCCATTCATCGTGGTATAATTAGGGACACATCACAAGCTCTCCACTTTGACTTTTGGAGTGGTTATTACTTGGTGTTCAGGAAGAGGGAAGGCCAGATGAGAGTGGACCCCTTCCCCACACAACTTGTCTGTCCAAGCCACTGGCACAGTATCTGTTCCTCAGCCTCACTGCTGATTGAGAGTAGACCTAGCTAGCACCAAACCCTCACTCTTCCTCTAGGTCAGATGCTGGGCTTGTGGCAACAGTTCCAACCACAAGCTGACTACTATATACAAATGATTCATTTCCAGCCTTCTGCTTTCCTTTAAAGAGTCAGCTGTCATGTGCCGCCTGTGACTCACTCAAGCTCCTTTGCCCCAGGGAAATAAGCACTCTAAAGATTCCTGAGGTCCAGGCCCCTCCTAAGCCAAACGAGTCAGGTTGTTTTTATGATACAGCACAGAAGCATCCTGGCTAATTCCCATTTGTTGTCCTGCTAGCAAAAGCACCATCGTTTCTACGCGTAAGAAGTGAGAGGAGGCAATTTGCGTTGCTTTGTTTATGCAGGACAACCCTTAAGCCAGTTGTGGCAAGCAAAATACTTAAGAGCGAATGTGTATTTCCACAGTGGTTCAGAAAGTAAAAGATGTCCATATACACCCGATGGTTCTAATTCCATATTATGCTTGTGAGGCAGTGCAGAGACTTTCAGAAACTTCAGGAAGTGATCCTAAACTCTTCACACTCTATAAACTGAAGCCTACCCTAATGAAGCTCCATGAAGGACGTTGATCTTATGCTCATTTCAAATTGGCCATGTTTTCTAAACTGTAGTTTTTCCTATCAGCAGTATATCAGACCAAAAAAAAAAAAAAAAATCTGTTAGTTTGAAATGAGGATTTCATGTGAGAAAGAAGTTTTGGTGGCCACATTTTTATAATCTCATTTTCTGAGATCCTCCTCACCCGTATCCCTTATATTCCAGAATCAGGTCAGCTGTCATTAGCTTTTGCCAAATGTTCATACTGTTGAGGCCACAGACAGATGAATCACCTATTGCCTAACTGAATTAAGCTAAAATGTGTCACTGGCAGGATCCTTATTGCAAAATCATGCCCTGATACCACTTCTGTCAGTATGTTTTGCTGTTGAATGTATTATTAATATTCATCAATCAAATGAGCAAGGGCAAGAAATGTTTTGGACTTCTGTAGGAGCTGTGTTATGTTACTTTATATAAATGAAAAGTAATTATATAACTAAATATGAATTCTAACCCATATAATGATTTTTTAATATTATAGACCTTGACATTGTAGCAACCATATTATGGACTAACAATCACATTTTATAGGATAGTTTATTACTTGTATTTGTTATGATATAGTCTTATATAGTCTCGATGAAGTAAAATTTGGTTTATAGAAAATTTATTTTTAAATAATGTCATCACCTAGGTAACCTGAAGTTTCAGAGTGAAAGTAAGCATTTAAGCTTGTGGTTAAAATCTGCTTAATGAAGATCAGATTCATAAAAAATGCAAACTGATTTCTTTAGTCAATAAAGAATAAAACCAGAGGTCAGCTTTTTTCGTGATCAATAGCAGCCTCACTACCTCAGTAAGATAAGATGGGAAGTAACATTTTGTGATTCCCAGTCTATGTTCAGTGATTTTAAGGGAATATCACAATATTCTTAAAATCCAGTAAAATTTGATTCTAAAATATTTCATGCAGTAATTTTATAAGTAAGAGAACAGTGTTCTGAAATCAAGAAAAGGTTATTAGTCTCAATTGATTAAATTAACAAACATTGAGCATCTATTCCATAAAAGACATTGAACAAAGCTTTTTAGGCTATACAAGAAAATAAAATGTTCTTTGCCCTCGGGAAACTTTTAAGTTAACAAGGAAGACACATTACACAGTACAGAAAGTTTAATAACAATTTAAAACAAGTAATAATGTGTTTTAAACTAAAGAAGGTATCAAGAGAGAGTATATGCATAATTTCTGAGTGATACAGATGCTGCAGGCTTTCAAAAAAGAGAAAGAACACTTGAGACAGATGTCAGTAGAAACAAATTCACTGAATAGATAGGATTTCAGCCAAACCACTATTAATAATTTCACCAATTATAGGCTAGGAATAGAAACAAATCATGATTGGTGTTGGGTTTGACAGCTATACCTGGAGGCTTTCATCTTATTATCTGCCTACATCTACAGTATTGATTCATATGTCACTTCTTCAATTTGTAGAGTTTACTAAAGGCCATTTGTCTAAATACAAAGGCCAATCACAGTGTCGGCATCCTTTTGTAGAGTTTGTCAAGCAGAAAAGTAAGAAAATGCAAATAATTATATAAAGTTCAATATCTCAATGCAAGATATCTTTATTCTGAAGATAGACATATTATTAGAATGATACTTTTTAAGGTTGTTTTTAATAACATTTGTTAACTATGAAGAGAAATATGTTTACTAATCCAATCAAGTTGTTTAAGGTAGTAAAAAACTAATTTTATTTTATTTTATTTTTATTTTTTTTTTATTTTTTGAGATGGAGTTTTACTCCTGTTGCCCAGGCTGGAGTGCAATGGCATGATCTCGGCTCACCGCAACCTCCACCTCCCAGGTCCAAGCAATTCTCTTGCCTCAGCCTTCCCAAGTAGCTGGGATTATAGGCATGCACCACCAAGGCGGGCTAATTTTGTATTTTTTTTTTTAGTAGAGATGGGGTTTCTCCGTGTGGGTCAGGCTGGTCTCGAACTCCCGACCTCAGGTTATCCGCCCACCTCGGCCTCCCAAAGTGCTGGGATTACAGGCGTGATCCACTGCGCCTGGCCTTAGTAAAAACTAATTTTAAAAAACATAGCCTTGACCGACCTTTCAGGTGACTGTTGTTTTCAAACAAATGGAAAATAGCAGTGCTTTCCAAACATGAATGTACTCAGAGGTCACCTGAGAGTCATGTTAAAATGCAGATTCTGGCTGGGCACAGTGACTCACACCTGTAATCCCAGCACTTTGGGAGGCAGAGGTGGGAGGATCACTTGAGTCCAGGAGGTCAAGGCTGTAGGGAACTGTGATTGCACTGCTGTACTCCAGCATGGGTGACAGAGTGAGACCCTATCTCAAAAATTAAAAATGAAAAAGAATATTTAATATGACTTTTGTCTTTTATTCTTACCCAACTCTATATTTTTGCCTTTAGCACGAAAGCAAGAGATTATCAAAGTCACTGAACAACTGATCGAAGCTATCAACAATGGGGACTTTGAAGCCTACACGTGAGTAGCGGACGTTTACTTTGCTTTCATGCATATGGTAAATATAGTTTTTATATGAATGCATTCTTCAACATATCTGAATTCACGTATATTTAATTCAAGGTTTGATATGTCAACAATAGTTTTATTTCCTGGTATAAATAACTAAGCGCCCCTAGGAGAGAAAAATTTATTTAAGATTTCAGAGGCCAGGCACAGTGGCTCACACCTGTAATCCTAGCACTTTGGAAGGCCGAGGTGGGAGGATTGCTTGAGGCCAAGAGTTCAAGACCAACCTGGGTGACAAAACAAGACCCCGTTTCTACAAAAAGTTTAAAAATTAGTCAGACATAGTGGTGCACACCTGTAGTCCCACATACTTGAGAGGCTGAGGCAGGAGGGTCACCTAAGCCCAGGAGGTTAGGTGCATGGAGCCATGATCACATCAGTGCACTCCAGCCTGGGTGACAGAGTGAGACCCTGTCTCAAAAAAGAAAAGAAAAAAAGATTTCACAGAGAGAAGACTTGACTTCTGATCCAACGATTGGAGATTTCTTTGTAAATATGCAGATGTATAACCACTCCCACATCACACACACAGAAGTCCAGATGAGAAAAGGTCAATCCAGGCAGAGCAATTCATGTGAGCAAACACACAAAAAAATATGAAAGTACATAAAGTGTGCATTTTGGCTTAAGAAATGTTTTCCCTTGCAGTTCTGCAGAGGTTCTGGGGCAGAGAAAGAGATTAGGAGGTGACATGAGGTAGCCTTCTCTCTTCAGCCAGTACAGCTCAACTTTATCTGCATCTCTTTTATATGTTTGTATCTTAAGGAAAACTTTACTTGAAGAATGGGTTCTAATGCTTATTTAAAGTTTATAAACTCCTGGATCATAGGAACTATGAAGGAAATTACTTTGCTGAAGTTAAAATAAAGCATTCAATTTAAATAGGGCCTTCTCCTTACACCATGCAACTAATGACTTCCACCCCAGTGAAAGCCTTAAAATGCAAAACAGAGATTGAATCTGATCTCTGGCTAGAAAGATCCAAAAGCTGAAGATATAATCATAAATGAGAACATAATATTATTATACCTAAGTGGATAAAATGTGTATACTTTAATTAAAAAACCAAGAATAGAAGTAAGAGACAAACAAACTTAGAAAAACATTTGCAAAACATATATCAAAAGTTAATTTTTTATATTGAGTGAATATGATTGGAAAGTAGAAAAACAGGTAAAGAACATGAACTGACTATTATCAGAGAAGGAAATATAAATGACAAGTAAACTAATAAAGGCATGTTCATGTTTACTAATTAAGTATGCACAAACTTGAATGCAAGAGCCTCTTCTCCCTATAAAATCAGCAGAGATGTAAATTCTGCTGACAGCCAGAAAGGTGCAGATACTGCACGACAATGGTGACTTTCCTATACCATGGAATAAAACACAGTTGGGTGCAAACTTTCAGGGTGGCAGTGGTGGCAGATATGGGGGGATTAGTAACATATTTTGTTGTATAATCTGTTATTATATACCTGAAAGCTTTTATAAAGGCTCAGTTTACTGTAATACTATAATTCTACTTATAAGAATTTAACGAGTATAAATTTTTTATGTAAAACATGAACAAAAATTTGTGAACAAAGATATATACTGAAGGAAAATTGATAATAGTGAAAAATTGGAAACAATGTATATGCCCAACAGTACCATTCCCATTAAGTCATCTTTGGTGCAATGGTTATGTTGAGTTTCTAGTGACCTGGAAAAATATTTATGATGTTTTTACTGAAAATTAAGCAGGACATAAAAGAGTATGTACATAATTATTACAACTACAAAAGTAAAAGGTATTAAAAGTGCCAGGTGTGATGTCTCACCTGTAATCCCAGCACTTTGGGAGGCCAAGGCAGGCAGATCACCTGAGGTTGGAAGTTCAAGACCAGCCTGACCAGCATGGAGAAACCCCGTCTCTACTAAAAGTACAAAATTAGCCAGGTGTGGTGGTCCATGCCTGTAATCCCAGCTACTTGGGAGGCTGAGGCAGGAGAATCGCTTGAACCCAGGAGGCAGAGGTTGCAGTGAGCTGAGATCACACCATTGCACTCCAGCCTGGGCAACAAGAGCGAAACTCTTTCTCAAAAAATAAACAAATAAATAAATAAAAAGTATTAAAAGTGGAATGAAACATGCCAAATTAGATTTTAAAAAGAAAAAAAAAAAAAGTTGCCTCTGAGAGGTAAAATTATTTGTGAATTTTTTTCTTGCTTTTTTATTCTTCCCAAATTTTACATAAGCAAGTATTACTTTTATCATTAGTTATAAATAAACACCAAATATAAAATGTGGATGAGATTAGCTAAATGTAAGACGGAAACTCTATCAGGAGCTTCTTCTTATAACTTAAATATGTGTGCATATATGTATAAACACATGCATATACTTGTGTATGAGTGTATCGATTCTTTATCATGACCTAATAAGGCATACTTGGAATAAAAGAAATAGTAAAAATTGGAGTTAAGAAGAACAGTCTGTTTTCAGAGACAACGGTTCCCTATTAAATAATTGTTTATAGCTGTGCCATAGAACCTGCTTTTTAAAAATTCTTGTTGCTGTTATATCCTTATTAGATATATATGATTATCCAAAGAATAAGATTATTCTCTTTTTTTAAAAATCTTTTTCTTTTGCAATAGCATTTCCTTGTGGAATGATAAAAAGTTGTGTTTGTTGTTGTTAAAAAGAAAAAAAGAAGTTGCCTCTGAGAGGTAAAATTGTGTATGAATTTTTTTCCTGCTTCTTTTATATTCTTTCCAAATTTATAAACAGATACTACTATTATATAGGGAGCAATTGTAGCCAGGCGAAAGTGTATGTTTCCTATATTCTCAGTTTAAAATAGGGTATTTTAAATAATGCTAAACCTTGGGATCACACCAGTTCACTAATATCTTTGCCTATGGAGACTTATAATCTGGCCTGATTTTGTACTTTCCAGCCAGAGCTAATCCAACAGGGCTTCCATTTGAGAGCTTTTGGGATGGTAGAATGTACTGGTGTATCCCTGTCAGCTGGTCCTTAGAACACCTGTTCAGATCACACACACCCACATGTCAAACGGCAGCTTTGTGGATCTTTCATTAATACAAAGCCTTTTATGGGGTAGATGGATGATTAGATAGATAGATAGATAGATAGATAGATAGATAGATAGATAGATAGATAGATAGATAGATAGATAGATAGATAGATAGATAGATAGATAGATAGATAGATAGATAGATAGATTAGATAGATAGACACATTTCCAAATATACTGACTCTTTTTCATGGCTGGGTAAGAAGATCCATCATGGCACAGTGATTCCCAGATTATGTTAGTACTGATGTAAGGCAGTAAGAAATTTTGGTTCACTGATAATGACAACCAAAAACCATATTTATAGAGGAAGTAATAGCCCCTGGCAGAATAAATTCTTGTTACCATAGGAACGCTGTTCTTCCCATTTTGCTTCTTAGAAAGAGACTATATATATTTGATTTTAAGCTTAAAAATGCCTGCCCAGCAGGCAGTCTGAAGTGAAGGTTACTGTAATCCTTGCCCCCATCATCTTTAAGGCACAAAAGATATCCACTGTGGTTTCTACTTTTTAAAGGTATTCTTTAAATAACACCAGTTCCACGTTCTATAAACAGCACTGCACTTTGAGGAACTACAGTGAGTTAGACTTTTGAAATTTGTATTTCTTTTGAATATTTAAAAAATTTTGCCCCCCCCCCCACCCAAATGGGGAATTTCTCTATGAAATTAGATGTGGCCCCATCCACTGTATTACCCTTTGGGGCAATTAATAAACAGTCCAAAATCCTTTGATTTGTACTCCATTTGATCTACCTTGTGAACTCCCATTCATTCTTCAAATCCAGGTCTTGTCACCTTCTCTGAGAAACCTACCCTGATCACCATAGGCCCAAAGGAAATATTTTCTTCTCTGCATTTCCAGGGGCCTTACACACATAACACCATGACCCTGCTTTCCATATCAAGCAACCAGTCATCATTCCCCAGGCATACTCTGCATTTTCACAGCAGCAGACCATTGCACTTGCTGTCCTCCCCCTGCCCACCACCTCCCACACACCTGGAAAACTCTTGCTCATTCTTCAAAGCCCAGCTCAAATTTTCTTCCTCTCTTAAACCTTTCCTGTTCACTGTCTATTAGTAATCTGTTTTTTGAGCACTTCACATTTTCATCTATTCTAGTATTGATTATTATATTATAATTGCTTGTTTTGAAGAATATCTGCCACATAGTAAGTGTTCAGCAATTCTTTACTGAATAAATAAATTTCTCCAAAGAAAGCTCATTGGTTTTTTCCAAATATTTAAAATTGTGCACCCCTTTATTGAATCATATTTCTAGGATTAAGAAAGAAAACCAGCCGGGCGCCGTGGCTCACGCTTGTAATCCCAGCACTTTGGGAGGCCGAGGCGGGCGGATCACGAGGTCAGGAGATGGAGACCACCGTGAAACCGCGTCTCTACTAAAAATACAAAAAAATTAGCCGGGCGTGGTGGCGGGCACCTGTAGTCTCAGCTACTCAGAGAGGCTGAGGCAGGAGAATGGCGTGAACCTGGGAGGCGAAGCTTGCAGTGAGCCGAGATTGTGCCACTGCACTCCAGCCTGGGCAACAGAGCGAGACTCCGTCTCAAAAAAAAAAGAAAGAAAACCAATATGAGCATTTGAACCTTCTATTGATTTCATTTTAAAAATAAAATAAACACAGTAATAAGATGTAAGTCTTGTGGACATTGCCAGGAAGTGTAGGGTGTGATACTTTCTTTCAAGTCAATTGTAATATACATGTTTGACATGAATGTAGGATATGTGGTCCATCAAAAATTATTCCAAGGCTAAGCATGGTGGCTCACCCCTGTAATCCCATACTTCGGGAGGTCAGGTGGGAGGATCACTTGTGCCTAGGAGTCCGAGACCAGCCTGGGCAACATAAGGAAACCCCATCTCTACTAGAAATAAAAATTTAAAAATTAGCCCAGCATGGTACTGTACACGAATACTCCCAGCTACTACAGAGGCTGAGCCGGAAGGATTGCTTGAGTCTGGAAGGTTGAGGCTGCAGTGAGCCATGATTGCACCACTACACTCCAGCCTGGGCAACAGAGCAAGACCCTGTCTCAAAAATAATAATAATAATAATAATAATAATTATTATTATTATTATTATTGCAGAAGTATTTAATTTCAGAATCAAAGATATTTTTATAGGATTTGGAGAGTGTCTTACACTTGGACAATAGGACTTGGAGAGCATTTTTTAAAAATAGTAAACCTCAATCAAGAGTTAGAAAAACTGGAAAATTCACCTTAAAAATAAAAAAGTAGAAATTATAAAAAGGGGCCTCCTAAAATATTGTATATTATCATCTGCTTGAACTGGATAAATTAGTTTGTTCCTATCAGAGTTCTCTGCAAAATGTCTTTTTAGAGTCTGCTCCTCAACCCACCTTGCCAAGGTTTATGATAGAACTTTTGTATGTAAGTGTTTTTAGAGGCTCTTTCCTTCAGTGACTGGCAAATCAGAATGTTTACACATGAAACAACAAAACACATTAAAGCACCTATTAATTGGTTATTTTCATTATTTTTCTTTTACAGAAAAATCTGTGACCCAGGCCTTACTGCTTTTGAACCTGAAGCTTTGGGCAATTTAGTGGAAGGGATGGATTTTCACCGATTCTACTTTGAAAATGGTACATTTATTCCTAATTTAATAACATGCCCTTTTTAAACCTCTCTGAATTTTTCCCAAATTTGCAGATTATTTTGCTCTTTTCTGTAATGAGAGTTTTTACCTTCATCCAGCATTTGAAACCATACAATGGTTTTGTATTCAAAATTGAAAAAAAAAATATGTCAGGCTTGGCTTACAGTTTTGGTGTGTTTTAAAAAATATCTTTGTAAAAAAATTAATGTTGGCTGGGCACAGTGGCTCATGCCTGTAATCCCAGCACTTTGGGGGCCGAGGCCAGTGGATCACTTGAGGTCAGGAGTTTGAGACCAGCCTGAGCAACATGGTAAAGGTTCATCTCTACTAAAAATACAAAATTAGCTGGGCATGGTGGCACACACCTGTAATCCCAGCTACTTGGGAGGCTGAGGTATGAGAATTGCTTGAACCCATGAGGTGGAGGTTGCAGTGAGCCAAGATCGCAAGCCTGGGCAACAAGAGTGAAACTCCATCTCAAAAAAAAAAAAAAAAAGTTATGTTGATTGAATACACTTCAAGCAAGTTGCAGTTAAGGTATAATATGAGCTATAAGGTGGTTACAAAAAATGTTATTTCACGTTTTCATAAAACTATATATTAAAAAATTAGGCAGGCACGCTGGCTCATGCCAGTAATCCCAACACTTGAGGAGGCTGAGGTGGGAGGATAGCGATAGTTTAAGGCCAGAAATTCAAGACCAGTATGAGCAACATAGTGAGACCCCATCTCTACAAACAATATAAAAATTGACCAGGGATGATGACAAGCACCTATCGTCCCAGCTACTTGGGAAGCTGAAATGGGAGATCACTTTGAGCCCAGGAGATTGAGGCTGCAGTGAGCTATGATCATGCCACTGGACTCCTGCCTGGGTGACAGAACGAGACCCTGTCTCAAATTTTAAACATAAGAAAAAGTAGGAGGAAAAAATTTTTAAAAACCACACCATGCCAAAATATTTAACATAGAAGAGTGCTTTCAAGCATATGTGATGCTTATTTTCAAAGTAAAATGAAAATGAAGGTGAGTAATCAGATAAATCTTTCAATTCAAATTTTAAGACTTGTGGTAAGAGAAAGCAGGAAAGATCCAAAATTGACACCCTAACATCACAATTAAAAGAACTAGAAAAGCAAGAGCAAACACATTCAAAAGCTAGCAGAAGGCTAGAAATCACTAAAATCAGAGCAGAACTGAAGGAAATAGAGACACAAAAAACCCTTCAAAAAATTCATGAATCCAGGAGCTGGTTTTTTGAAAAGATCAACAAAATTGATAGACCGCTAGCAAGACTAATAAAGAAGAAAACAGAGAAGAATCAAATAGATGCAATAAAAAATGAAAAAGGGGATATCACCACTGATCCCACAGAAATACAATCTACCATCAGAGAATACTACAAACACCTCTACACAAATAAACTAGAAAATCTAGAAGAAATGGATAAATTCCTCGACAAATACACCCTCCCAAGACTAAATCAGGAAGAAGTTGAATCTCTGAATAGACCAATAACAGGTTCTGAAATTGTGGCAATAATCAATAGCTTACCAACCAAAAAGAGTCCAGGACCTGATGGATTCACAGCCGAATTCTACCAGAGGTACAAGGAGGAACTGGTACCATTCCTTCTGAAACTATTCCAATCCATAGAAAAAGAGGGAATCCTCCCTAACACATTTTATGAAGCCAGCATCATCCTGATACCAAAGCCTGGCAGAGACATAACCAAAAAAGAGAATTTCAGACCAATATCCTTGATGAACATTGATGCAAAAATCCTCAATAAAATACTGGCAAACCAAATCCAGCAGCACATCAAAAAGCTTACCCACCATAATCAAGTGGGCTTCATCCCTGGGATGCAAGGCTGGTTCAACATACGCAAATCAATAAATGTAATCCAGCATATAAACAGAACCAAAGACAAAAACCACATGATTATCTCAATAGATGCAGAAAAGGCCTTTGACAAAATTCAACAACCCTTCATGCTAAAAACTCTCAATAAATTAGGTATTGATGGGACGTATCTCAAAACAATAAGAGCTATCTATGACAGACCCACAGCCAATATCATACTGAATGGGCAAAAACTGGAAGCATTCCCTCTGAAAACCGGCACAAGACAGGAATGCCCTCTCTCACCACTCCTATTCAACATAGTGCTGGAAGTTCTGGCCAGAGCAATCAGGCAGGAGAAGGAAATAAAGGGTATTCAATTAGGAAAAGAGGAAGTCAAACTGTCCCTGTTTGCAGATGACATGACTGTATATCTAGAAAACCCCATTGTCTCAGCCCAAAATCTCCTTAAGCTGATTAGCAACTTCAGCAAAGTCTCAGGATACAAAATCAATGTACAAAAATCACAAGCATTCTTGTACACCAATAACAGACAAACAGAGAGCCAAATCATGAGTGAACTCCCATTCACAATTGCTTCAAAGAGAATAAAATACCTAGGAATCCAACTTACAAGGGATGTGAAGGACCTCTTCAAGGAGAACTACAAACCACTGCTCAATGAAATAAAAGAGGATACAAACAAATGGAAGAACATTCCATGCTCATGGGTTGGAAGAATCAATATCGTGAAAATGGCCATACTGCCCAAGGTAATTGATAGATTCAATGCCATCTCCATCAAGCTACCAATTACTTTCTTCACAGAATTGGAAAAAACTACTTTAAAGTTCATATGGAACCAAAAAAGAGCCCGCATCTCCAAGTCAATCCTAAGCCAAAAGAACAAAGCTGGAGGCATCACGCTACCTGACTTCAAACTATACCACAAGGCTACAGTAACCAAAACAGCATGGTACTGGTACCACAACAGAGACATAGATCAATGGAACAGAACAGAACCCTCAGAAATGATGCCGTATATCCACAACTATCTGATCTTTGACAAACCTGACAAAAACAAGAAATGGGGAAAGGATTCCCTATGTAATAAATGGTGCTGGGAAAACTGGCTAGCCATATGTAGAAAGCTGAAACTGGATCCCTTCCTTACACCTTATACAAAAATTAATTCAAGATGGATTAAAGACTTAAATATTAGACCTAAAACCATTAAAATCCTACAAGAAAACCTAGGCAATACCATTCAGGACATAGGCGTGAGCAAGGAATTCATGTCTAAAACACCAAAAGCAATGGCAACAAAAGCCAAAATTGACAAATGGGATCTAATTCAACTAAAGAGCTTCTGCACAGCAAAAGAAACTACCATCGGAGTGAACAGGCAACCTACAGAATGGGAGAAAATTTTTGCAACCTACTCATTTGACAAAGGGCTAATATCCAGAATCGACAATGAACTCAAACAAATTTACAAGAAAAAAACAAACAACCCCATCAAAAAGTGGGCAAAGGACATGAACAGACACTTCTCAAAAGAAGACATTTATGCAGCCAAAAAACACATGAAGAAATGCTCATCATCACTGGCCATCAGAGAAATGCAAATCAAAACCACAGTGAGATACCATCTCACACCAGTTAGAATGGCCATCATTAAAAAATCAGGAAACAACAGGTGCTGGAGAGGATGTGGAGAAATAGGAACACTTTTACACTGTTGGTGGGACTGTAAACTAGTTCAACCATTGTGGAAGTCAGTGTGGTGATTCCTCAGGGATCTAGAACTAGAAATACCATTTGACCCAGCCATCCCATTACTGGGTAGATACCCAAAGGACTATAAATCATGCTGCTATAAAGACACATGCACACGTATGTTTATTGCGGCACTATTCACAATAACAAAGAGTTAGAACCAACCCAAATGTCCAACAACGATAGACTGGATTAAGAAAATGTGGCACATATACACCATGGAATACTATGCAGCCATAAAAAATGATGAGTTCATGTCCTTTGTAGGGACATGGATGAAACTGGAAAACATCATTCTCAGTAAACTGTCGCAAGGACAAAAAACCAAACGCCGCATGTTCTCACTCATAGGTGGGAATTGAACAATGAGAACTCATGGGCACAGGAAGGGGAACATCACACTCCGGGGACTGTTGTGGGGTGGGGGGAGAGGGGAGGGACAGCATTAGGAGATATACCTAATGCTAAATGATGAGTTACTGGGTGCAGGAAATCAACATGGCACATGGATACATATGTAACAAACCTGCACATTGTGCACATGTACCCTAAAACCTAAAGTATAATAAAAAAAAGAAAAAAGAAAAAAAAAAGACTTGTGGTAGTTTCAGAGGAAACAGCCACTTTTCAAAGAAGGTGACAAAAGAAGTTCATCCTGCAGAAATCCTTCAGGTCATCAAGAAAAATGTAAACCAAGAATTCCCTTTATCCTTCTCTTTTTCCTTACACCTAATGACATTAGACATTATGCTGTGTTTGCATATTGCATTAAGTGAATTTACTATTTTTGCAGAGATCTTATTGAATTAAAAAAGAAATGTATTATAGGAATGATTAGGATAATCACATCACTTTCAGTAATTATAAGCTTTGATAAGAATGTCTGCCTTGGCATGGATTTTCGAATTAAGATGTGTGGAATGAGTTACTTTTTCTTATATGCATTAGTCATTTACAAACAAATAAACAAAAAGAACTATTTGATAAATTCTCTTTAACAAAATTTCAGTAAATGTTATCATGTTCCCTATATTCCAGTGTTCTGATAGCATCTCATGTTTCCTCCAACTAACTCTCTATCAACACCATCTGATCCCTAATGAAAGAATTAACCCATTAATATTTTAACCTATTTCAGTATAACACTATATATCATGTTCCATAAATATAATTCCTTCATAATGGGGTATTTAGGTGACTATAATAATATTTTATATAATTTGAATAGATGTTTTCCGAGAATGGAAAGCATGTTTGGATAACAGCTAAAAACAATTCAACCTTTTCTAGTGATCTAAGAAAGAAACAGCATCAGTAAGTGATGTGCACTAAATCCTCCTCGCATCTCTTGGTGACTGAATAATTAGAATTGGTAGCTACTGTCAAAACACCAGAGGCTGGAGCACAGTGAGGGCTACTCAGTCAAGGGAAAGAGCTGGAAGATCAGAATCAGGCTATGTGCCAACACCACATTTTGAATGTTTATCAAATGATCACAGTGGACTATCATGGAATGGACTCTAGTATGTGGAGGAGTCAGAGGATGAGATGAGAAACAAGTTCATAGACTTGTTCAAAGGCTACCGCCAGCCTTATTTTGAAGACAGTGATGTCTATACCTGAAACTTGATATATTTCCCTTCTCTCAACGTACTTCACCAACTAACAAAAACAAACACCACCACAAGATCCCTGGTCAACTGTCCTAGCAGTTCATTCCTGGAAAAGACAAGCACTGCTTGGCACGCCTGGGCCGGGCCTTCTTC
Organism: Hylobates moloch; assembly: GCF_009828535.3. Classification (NCBI taxonomy): domain Eukaryota; kingdom Metazoa; phylum Chordata; class Mammalia; order Primates; family Hylobatidae; genus Hylobates; species Hylobates moloch. The sequence goes on along the minus strand of NW_026652278.1, from coordinate 106,049,314 downwards.
ACCTGTATTCATATTGTGATTTCTGTTTCTAACCACTTTCCATTGTAAATAAATATATCTCTCCAGCTTTTTCACCCAATCAAAATTTCCAGAGAGCATATAAATGCCTGTAAAGGAAACCAGATAAAATAAAGACTGTATCCGCTTTCGTTCTTTTTTTGCTTTGTACAGTGCCCAGTACCCGATTAGTACAAATAGTAGATTAATTAACTAATTAATTAGTGAGTGAATAAACATCATTTCATTTATTGGTCCTAACTGAAGTTATTACTGGTTTTAGTTTCCTTTACATAGAAACTAAATTTTGCTTTTCATGTTTTTCTCTTTCAGCTTTGTCCAAAAGCAATAAACCAATCCACACTATTATTCTAAACCCTCATGTACATCTGGTAGGGGATGATGCCGCCTGCATAGCATATATTAGGCTCACACAGTACATGGATGGCAGTGGAATGCCAAAGACAATGCAGTCAGAAGAGACTCGTGTGTGGCACCGCCGGGATGGAAAGTGGCAGAATGTTCATTTTCATCGCTCGGGGTCACCAACAGTACCCATCAAGTAAATATTTCCAGGCTGTCAGCTTCTTTGTTAATACACCCATGGTCAGCCCCTTCTACTTATTCCATTGTTAATAGCATGGTATATGTTATTTAATGCTAGTAGTTGGTCACGCTGATGAAAATAAATGCTTTCACAGGAAAGGTTTATGATTCTCTGGAAAGATCAATCAGATCAGCCATTTGTGGGTTGAAACTTGCTATAGTGCAGTATATGATAGGTTTAGACAGGACTAGAGACTACCTTATCAAAATCTCACAGGGTTAAATCTAGGGGATTTGTATAATAAGGCAAAATATTTGTGACTTCATTTTCTCAATTGACAGAAGAAGGGGATATCAGAGGAAAACATAGGGAGGAGTTTCTAAAATGGCCAATACGTTATCAGGAGTTTCATTTCATAGATGATCCCCTAAAGCGCAGTTAGAGAGACAGCATTTAAAAGGCCATTGTCAGGTAGTGCAATGTCGTTCTCACCTCACCACTCTACCTCAGATCATTTGCTTTTCCAGTCGGCGATTAGGCACATATTTATTGTGAATCTCCTAGGTGCTTAATCTGTGCCAGATTCAACACAAGGTACAAGATATTGCTTTCAAGGAACATGTATTCTCATTTAGCCAATCATTGATTCTAAAGAAAAAAATGATATAATAAAGTTTATCATCAACTTCAGAATACAGTAGAATTAATGAACAGTGTAGTAAACTGTTTATAACAGTTTGGAAGTACACTTTGTGTATAAGATAGAATTTTGGACAAAATCTTAAATGATGAGTAGAATTTAGAGACATAGAAAGATTGAAAAAGCAAAGGAGGATAGTCCAAGCTAAAGGAGCATCATGAAGAAAAGTACAATATCAGGATTTAGTTTAATATGATAGAACATTATTGGTAAGGAAGGCCGGTTACAACTAAAGAGGAATAATTGAAAATAGGCTTATTGGTAAAGTGGAGTGAGATGAAAACAAGAAGAGTTTAAACTCAGTGTAGAAGTTTGGTCCACTGTTGATCTCTTTCCAAATTCTCTCACCAGGATCACCTGTTAATATTTGGGATTTGGAATGGGGGGTTCATACAAACAGCCATTCAACTCACTCCAGAGAATCCATCATGATTTCTTAGTTTGATAACATACCACAGTGGTTTTCAGATGCCTTCTGTATAGCCTTGATAATTGTATATCACTGTTAGATTTGTAAAAAGTAGGTCAACAGGGACAAAAATCAAACCAAACCAAACAATAGGCTGAAATTTATTCCCAAAACCATAGCTATGTAATTAAGAGAAAAACACAAGAGGAATATGAAGATAATGAAGACACCTGTTTTTGTGTGTTTTTTACCCCAAAGAGGTACAGCACAAATCACCAGTTAATATAGAAGGGGTTACATTCATACAGTACCAGGGGTTTAGGTTTTTTTGCAATTCCCTGAAGTGTTTATGGGATGAAGCCTATTCAAGAAAACTTCATTTTATGCCAGGTGGCTTAAATGGGGCTTCTTTTAATAGGCCACCCTGTATTCCAAATGGGAAAGAAAACTTCTCAGGAGGCACCTCTTTGTGGCAAAACATCTAAGGCCTGAAAACCATTCACATATGGGTCTTGTAAGTAACATCCTGCTCCGTGATACTTTGTGATTGGAGCTGAATGAAAAGCTGCATGGCTGTTTTCCTTCCTTTTGAGGATATTTTTTCTTGCATAATATTCAATGAAAAACGCACAAGGTCTTTGAAAATTCATAGCAATTTTGCATGAGCTTTTGAATCTAACATTCAGCCCTATTTGGTAGCATAATCCTTATTTTAAAGGTAATAAACACTGAAAAGAATCTTTTCCAACATGTGGATTGTGTCACGTTAGAATCCTGAAGTTTTCACATCAAAAGTAAATTATGTCTGGGTCAGTTCAGATAACTCTCAATTACCCGGACTTAATTTATATTAAGCTTTAGAATCCTTTGGTGTCTTAACCATTCTTTCAAGAGTTTGCAGTTCTATAAGCAGCTGGCTATGGCGAATGTGTAAATCAAGTTGCTGTGCCTGACTGAGTATAATGGTACTTGACCATGAGGACAGGCCACAGGAGGAAATCAAGCTGAAATTTAAAACTCACAAAGTGGGTAATTCCACAGGATAATTGAAAGTTGACTGTAATTAATGTCATGCTTTTATTGTTGTTTTTAATTAATTGTTTCTTAGACTTAGGTTACAAGCATTCAGATATGTATGGTGCTGTTGTGAATATTTGCCTCATTCAGAGAACTAAACCTTATCAGAGCTTTTAACAAATAGTGCTCCCAGCTGTTGCTTTCAACAAAGGAGAGCTACAATTAAAGAGAGTAATCATGTTCTCTCTACTTTTGAGACTATATTCCTTGTTAAATTGACTTCTAGGTTTGATTTCCCAAGGAATCTAATAATAATAACAGAAGCTAAGGATGAACTTGAATTTTAAGTCTATTTCAACAAAAGGATTATATTCATTTACTAATTTGTCCAGTAAACAGGAATGCTTAAGATGTATACTTAGATTTAATAATGTGACTGAAGCCTGTGTCTGTCTCTTTGTTTTTAGCTTAGCTTTGTGTGAAAAAATAATTAATACTGATTTTCTATTTTAATACTCTCTTTGTGTAACATTGTGTATTTCTTCTTGTAATGATCACAAGCAAACATCTCTTACATATAGTGTTTTCTATCTCTTTGTTAGCCAAGTTATAAAACTGTAGCCTAGTCAAATCTATGGCAAAGCAATTTGATGATATTTTGTAAAACAATATAATTTATTTCTTCCTCCCCCTTTCTCCTTTCAGCTAAATATCAACAGTGCCACTTCTGCATTCTCTGTTCTCAAGGCACCTGGATGGTGACCCTGGGCCGTCCTCTCCTCCTCTTCATGCATGTTTCTGAGTGCATGAAGTTGTGAAGGTCCTACATGTAATGCATATGTGATGCATCATCTTATCATATATTCCTTCCTATACATTGTTTACACTTCAACTACGGGGATGTTCCACGTAAACTTAAATTACTGTTGGCAAAACAATAGGGGGAGATTAGACAAAAAAAAAAAAAATCCACAATATTCCAAGTACAACTCTTCATCAAGTTTCTCTGTTAATGCCAAGATTTAACAGACTTAAGAACTATTGTTCTCTGAATGACAGTTTGTAAGAGAAATGTAAATTTTTTAGAACTCTGCTGTTAATCTGTTTTGGCTTGTTTGGGTTTTTTTTTTTTTTTAAGGTAAAAAATACACCTTCAGTTTCCTGGTGTGATCCTGGTTAAAATGGATGATTTTTCATTGAAAGTTTTGCTGATTAACAATTAAAGTGGGTTGATATGTGGGCAAAATCACTTATGAAAGTAGAAGCAAGAATCAGTTGGTTTGCTACCACATAAAGCCATGCTGTTTTTGGTCAAACTGTGTAAACTGGAAAAATTCACATCATTTCTGAGTTTAATCACTTTAGGATATATTCACATTGTTTTGGTGAATTTGCTGAATTGAATTGTTTTTCTTTCTCAAATCTGTGATCTCTTTTCTTTATCCTGTTTCTTTGTTCCTTTCGTTTGCTTCCTTCTTTTTCTTTTGTTCCATTCTTTTTTCTCTTTTCCTTTTTTGGGGACGCGGGCTAGTAGTGTGTGTGAAAAGAATAAAAGTGAAATTTGCATAATGAAGGTAAAAGGGAAATAAAAGTCTTTTGAAGGTAGCTAAACTAGCACTTTTGATCATCTTCAGGGCCCACAAAAATGTTGTCAAGATTTTAAAAGTTTATAATTCTGCTTAAGCTCTAGTTTGGACTTAGGTATCCTAACTATGTGGGAGGTATTTGCGTTGTTTAAAGTTAGGATAAAAGCAAGTTCCTCCTGTGACTGCAACGTCTTACTGATTGGGACAGTTGCCAGGAGGATACCAAGTTGATAGCAGAGGGGGTTTTATGCAAACGCACCCACCTCCGCCTTGGGGAACGAAAGGGTCACTTCTGCATCATCACTAGCTAGTTTTCTAGCGTTAGAGAGGCTTACAAATGTTTACCATTCTCATAAGTGTTTTGAACTTGGTCTTTGTGACTTGTGCTTCTTTAGCTTCTCTCTTGAATCAGAGTATCATTGTCTTCCTCCAAGGAGTTAGGATTTCCCAGTTTAAAACAAAAAGGGAAATGTCCCAGGTTTTCTTTGCGCTTCTCATTTTTCCTTTGTTGATTCAATTCCTGTGATTTTTGTTCTCTTCCCTGAAATGCTTTACAGTGCATGGAATCTCCATCATTGTTATTTTAACGATAGTAATTCCCAGTCCTCAGAAGCCTATTTTTAAAGCAGAAGTAAAAAAAGAAAAACAAAACAACAAAAACAACCCTTCCACTTTTCTCTCATCTCACATTTCTTGTTGGTTACTAATCATCTTAGATATTATTGCTAGTGGATGTATGGTAGATGGGTTGAAGCTTTTCTGATAATTATTACACAATTTAAAACAATATATATTTAAAATAAATATATACAGTAAATATATTGAGCCATGTTAACCTGCCAATGAGATCTGTGAAAAAAAATGGCCTCATTTTTCCCTTTTTAATTTCTTTTACCCTTTTGTGAAGCAGCTATACGTGGCATACATGTATTAAAGAAAAAAAAATAGGTGTAGAGTGTTTTTTTTTACACTTTTAACTTAGCATGTGGTGTTGAAGTATTGTAGATCAAGTTTGTCTTCCGCACTAAGGTGTGAGGAAATTGTGATTTGTTCTCTCCACCACAAATGAATTACACATTTATTATCTTCTATCATTTTGAAACACTGCAGTTTACCATGGGACACTGTATATATTTCTTGCTATAATGGTAAATGACTGATTGATATATTTAAGAGTTAATAAATTTGTGATTTCTGCTGACAGTGTGTCCATCTTTATTTCTTCAGAAGAGGTACTGTATTTATGCCTGCATGGTGCTGGCCAGTGTCAAGGGCAGTGTGGCCTACTCTGGTCTCATTTAGTACATAGCAATTTGCACTTGGTGAGAATGGCAAGTTAATTGTTCTCTATGAGCAAAACAATGGTCTCTTCGGGAAAATGTTGCTGAGAACAATATAGTTAACAACTAAGACTCCTAACAGCTTCTCTATACTGTACCCTCCAATCCAGCCTTCACATGGCTGCTTTTTTTTTTTTTTTTTTTTTTTTTAACACGAACCTGTCCTTGTAACGCTTTGATGTTATTGTTTCTGGGATACAGGCAAGCACCCCAGCTCCTGCTACTCCCCAGCTTGAACTTGAGCATACATGGATGCTCAGCTTCTTTTGATTTGCTAAAAACATCACACTTGCTCACATGCCTGTTTATGCTGTTCATGTTGTTTATGTTTCTTACCTAGAATAAATAGTCTTCCCCTACTTCTTTTCCCGACTTATTACTTTTCCCTAAGAAAGATTCAATGTACAGCATCATGTTCCACAGCAAACCTTCCCAGGCCCTATTCTGGGCTTGCCTTCCCTCTCAAAACTTCTTACATAATAGATTGTATTTACCTCTCCTGCCAACCACATTGTTTTGAAAATATATTTCTATCTGTGTCTCCTCTACTGCAGTATAATGTCTCTATGGGCAAGAACTGTGTATTCATCATTGCATTCCTAAACCCAAACCAAGGCCAGGAATGGAGATGTCGTTGATAAATAGTTGTTGAATTGAGGCCAACCCCTTTTGCTAACAGAAGCCTCAAGGGGTACTCAGATAGTCCTTGATTTAATGATGGGTTCTCTCACCATTGTCTTGATTCTCTGAGCAAGTTACCTCTTCTCTCTGAACCTCAGTTTCCATATTTGTAAAATGAGAATAAACATACCAATTTAATAAAGATATTGTGAGGATTAATGGGTACAGAGTGACTAGAATGATATTTGATAGAAATTAAATGGTAGCAGTATAACTATTCTGATCACTGATATTAATATTCCTATTGTTGTTATTCTTTACTCAGGAGGGTATACAACTCTTGTTTTGCTGTTGGGCTGCCCTCTTTATGTAGGGTTACTGTTAATGCTGAGGATATACTCGGACTCAAATATCTCAGCAGGAGGCTGAGAGACACCAAATGAAGTGGTCATCTAGCTGAATGTAGGAAAAATGAAATGTAGTAGTAAATCAGTATATTCTAAGGAAATTTTCAAGGAATATTAATCTTAACCCAAATTTCGAATTTTTATGTAAAAAAAATTATAATTTAAAGGTAAACAAACATAGATGACACAGCTTTCGAGTGATTTCATTGAATAAAATTCTGCCTTCTGTGAACCTTTCATGGCTCTGTGGTCTCCTTATCAGATTTTTTTAAAGGTGAGAATGTACAAAAAGATTACAATGAAGATCAGCATACTAGACCACGTGTCCATGAGCTGAACAATAGCTGTCATAAACCACCCTGACCTGAGAAAGCAGCAGGAAGCATTTACAGCATTCCTGCTTTTCTCAGACAAAACCAATTCTCAGAAGAGAGCTGGAATGTTCTCCTGCAGACTGGAGTAGGAAAAGCTGATAACAGATAAGAAGTAATTGTACTCCAGAAGGATTTGCATTTAGGCTTTTGCTGCTTTACAGCAGAAAAAAAGAATTCTTGTTTGTCTGTAAAAAGTGTTTTTATGTTTTTTTAAATGTCAGCAACATTTAAAAATTGGATATGTCATGTAAAAGTCAAGATTTCTGGCTTAATTAATTTGAACAAGTGTAAGGTCTGCCCCACTGGTTCTGTGTTCACTACAGCAACAGTCAGAGAAGCTGCTGCCTCTTTTAGAAGGCAGCACACACATACTTCACGCCTGCCCCATGAGTTTGCTGCTGGCTCCTGTGGACACTGAAGAGTTGATCTCTTTCTTTTTTTCTTCTTTTTTCTTTTTTATTTTGACAGTCTCACTCTGTCACCAGGCTGGAGTGCAGTGGCATGAACTTGGTTCAGTGCAGCCTCGTCCCAGGTTCAAGCCTCATGCCTCAGCCTCCTGAGTAGCTGGGATTACAGATGCATGCCACCACACCCAGCTAATTTTTGTATTTTTATTAGAGATAGGGCTTTGCCATGTTGGCCAGGCTGGTCTCGAACTCCTGAGCTCAAGTGATCCGCCTGCTTGGCCTCCCAAGTGCTGGGATTACAGGCGTGAGCCATCGCGCCCAGCCAGCTTTGACCCCTTTCTTAAAGCCAAAGGGCACCTCTGTTGGCACCTCAGGCCCCAGTGAACAGGTATGGGCATTGGTTTGTAGAGGGATTGTTCTCAGCATCCCTAAAACCATGCTACTTAGGCAGCTGTCTTCTTGCTAGGCCTCTGCTACTAAAATGCTTGTCATTATTTTTACTTCGTTTCAAGAAGAAAATCAAGGTCCACAAAAACACAAAGCACAAGGTGTTTCTGTGGTACTATTTAATTTCTTAAAAGGAAGATCTGCAGCTATTTTACAGTAAAATGAGTTTATTTTGTCCTAGTTTCAAAGTCTTCAATGGCCAAGAACTGTTGGGTAATTTTTATTGCTGAGTCTCTAGGCAGGACCAGGACAAATTGTGAAATACTTATACAAATTCTAGTAATTTTCTATCTATAACCAGATGTTTAGAAACTGCTTTGGGATATAATGGTTTGCACTATGGCCTGACTCAATTGCTAGCACATAATGTAGTCTGGGCTTAATCTAAGTTAGCTCTTTAAAAGGCTAGTAGAACCTAACTCACTTGCTCCTTGGACTTTCTCACACCCTTGGAAACTCACAAACATGGATACATCCTCTTATCTGCTTGGGCCATGCTCATAATCCTATGGCTGAATGTAGCTGGAAAAACGTGCACCTGTGCTGACAGGTCTTGTTATATATTCATGGCCATTGACCTCCCTCAAGTAAGCCCCAGAGGCTGCCCAAAAATCATATGTCCCTAATCCATTCTCTCTTCCAGTCTTCTGTCAGCTATTTCAGACTTCATGTACTTTCCCACCTCCAACATTTCTTCCCCTATCCTTACTCAGGTGAGGACCTTGCTGCTTATTTCACTGCAAAAAATGAAGTAATCTCTGCATCTCTGTGTATGCACCCTGCTCTCTCTTTTATTACTGTTTGTAAATAGGTCATGCACCTGACAAAGGCCACCACCTCTGCTCACAGGTATTGCTCTAGCAACTCTCCTCACCTCGCCTTGTCATTATAAATAATTTCCTCCATACTAGTTGTATCCACCAGTGCCCCATTTCTTTATAGCCAGATTCCTTGAAAGCCTTGCCTCAATTGCTGTCTGAAATTTCTCTCCTCCCATTCTCTCTTAAACCCACTCCAGTTACCTTTACCACTCCACAAAACAGTTCTCTAAGTCACCAATGACTACCATGTTGTTAAATCAAGGATCCATTTTCTGTCCTCATTTTTACTTCATCTCTCAGCAGCATTTGACAGAGTTGTTCATTGTCTCAATCTTTAAACATTCTTCTCTTGTCGTTCAAACAATACATTTGCCTGATTTTCCTCCCAGCTTTATAGATGCTCCTTCCCAGTCTCTGACTGGTCCTTTTTCATCAACCTGACTTTTACATTTGGAAGAATTTTTGTTTTCATTATTTTTTTTCTGTCTGTTTTTGAGACAAGGCCTTGCTGTGTTGCTTAGGCTAGCCTTGAACTGGGCTCCAGTGACCCTTCTACCTCAGCTTCCTGAGTAGCTGGGACAATAGCACATGCCACCATGCCCAGCTTGACTTTTAAATTTGGAACTCATCTTCATTCTCTCTCAGGGTAACTGCATCTAATCTCGATGGCTTCAAATTATATTAATGATTCTTAAACATATATCTCCAGCTTAGATCACTCCCCTAAACTCCAAACATATATATTCAGCTGCCTATTTGAAATCTACATTATACATCTAATAGGCATGCCAAATTAACATGTCATAAACTGAACGCCTGATAGTCTGTACCAAAACCCTTTCTTATAACTCTTTCCATATCTCAAGGATGGGTAACTCAATTCTTCCATCGATCAGACCAGAAATCTTGGTATCATTCTTAATTCCTCTCTTTCTATTTAAAATCCCTTCAAAACATAACCAGAATGTGACCACTTCTCACAATACTGTCTGCTACCTCTCTTGAATCAAATCATCATCCTGTTATCTATATTACTGAAATATCCTCCTAACAGTTTCTTGGCTTCTGCCCTTTGTCAGTTCTCAATGCAGCAGCCAGAATGAACTTGCTAAAATATGTCAAAGCATGTCACTTCTCTGCTAAAAATCATCTGATAGTTTCTGCTTTCACTCAAAGAGACAAAGTGAGTTCTGCCTGATGTTCTTCTCCCCATGACTTTCTCCCCTTCCTCTTCTGTGAATGTGCCAGTGATGCTCCCGTCTCGTGACCTTTACACTTGCTGTTTACTGTGCTAGAAATACTCTTCCTCAGAAAGGCAAGAGGCAAGAGGCTGGCTCTTTCACTTTCTTATTTCGTTACAAAATAAAGTCACCTTCTTGGTCAAGCCTTCACTGATAATCCTATCTAAGATTTCAAACTCCCTCCCCCACCGGCACTTTATATCTTCCCTGATTTTCTTCTGCTTGGCACATACTATTTAACATACTGCTTTCCTCATTTTATTCATGTTATTTATCAATTGTCTCCTCTCCTAAATTACACACACAGCGAGAGCAGGGATTTTTATCTGTTTTGTTCACTGATGTATTCCCAACTCCTAGAAGTATCTGGAACATAGTAGGTGCTTAATAAATATTTGTGGCTGAATAAATGAATGAATTGCTCTCTTGCTTCACAGTTGAAAAACCTGAGGCTCCCAGCACATATATGACTTGCTTCAGAGTAATTCCAAGAGCTGTATATTGCTTACATTGTAATCAACTGAAAAAAGAACAACTCTACTGTAGCTAAATAACTTTTAGCCATCATTGCACACATTTAGAATTTCTTAAGCTGTAAGGAACAGAAACTAGATTCCAAACACCTTAAATAATAAGGAAAATACATTACTTCAACAAGAGAGAGATGAGTCAGCTCTGGCTGTTTATTTCAGTAACTTCAACAACATAAAAAAAAGGACCCAGGTTCTTTCCATTTTTTAGCTCTGCCCTTGCAAGAGAGGAGACTGTATCCTCCAGGTTAAGCCACCTTGAGGTCCCAAAATGCATGACTTGGTTCCTCATGTCACATACAGACAGGCCAACACCCACTGGAAGAGGAACGCTTGCTCAAGTCTTCTCCACACCTCCCCTGACCCATCCTCAGCAAGGAAACATTTCCTAGCAGCCCAATTGGCCCAGAACTGGATCACAGGCCACACACTATTGGGCTTAGACTAATAAGAACCTAACCCTCAGCTAAGTATGAGCTACTGTTTTTTAGACCATGGGTGTTCAGGGGAGGGTGGACACTTAGAGACTGGATTGTGTTGCTTTTTTCAAGAAAGAGTTTGGGAACTCATTGGAATCAGGAAAAGTCAGAACAAATTATGTTTGTATTGTCCCCTTTAAGGTTGTTATTCTATGGATATAATGAGAGTTGTAAAAAAAATATATGAAGAAAGAAATTGTTATTTTGTTCAAACTCTAAACTTTATCCGCTGTTGCATTCACTCTTGCTGTAGCTTCCTGATGTGCCCAGCCAGTGCTGGATAGTTTTTCATCACATAATGATTTGGGACTAGGAAACTAAACGTCTCACTCAGTTTAAAGTTCTTGTAGGAATTCCAGTTGGAAGAAGGGTGCGTTAAGCCAGAAGTGCTCTGTATCACCTTTAGATGATACTATCTTTGCCCTGCCCTAACTTCAATGAAAATTTTTTAAAAACAATGAAAAGACTGCTTAGCACCTGAAACTGCATTTAGTGATCAATTTTCATCAGTTCTGCTTTTCTGTTATATTACTTTAAGTACGTAAAATAGGAAAGTGAGCTCGTGGGGCAACTAGCAACCAAGTAAACATCAATGGTCTTATTCACAATCCACCCACTTGATTCTGCCTGGCAAAGTGAACAAAAGAACAAGCAGCTAGTTCACCCACAGAACCTGTTCCTCCAGGGTCTGAAGAAACAATTGCTGTTGTGTGGGAAGAAGGATTTAGCTAAGTAATTTGTGATTAGGTGGTGTTATGTGTACAATGCTTCTTTTTGTCAATATCATTGCTCATCATAGGTGACTCAGAGACATTCTACTGAAGATGGAGTTAGTTAGTCACCACAGCCTTATAAAAGCATTAATTTTCAGAATTTCCCTTCCTCTCCTATTTGCTCTTTTAATCTTGTCATGAGTACCCTTTCACCCCCAAACGAAAGAAGTAGATGCTTTGTTGTTCACACCACGAGGAAAGAACTCCCTCTAAGGCATAGGGCTAAGAGGACTAATTTAAAAAATGACAATCAAGTTTACATTCCTGCATTTCCCTCTTTCAGTTCTTAAGAAAATTAGTTGGCCCATTTTACTAAAAGATGGAAAACTCAATGTATACACCGTGTATATGTAGGTACATATGAGGAGATATGGAAAAAGAGGCACTTTAGAATGGCAAAGAGTCATTTGGCTAGCAAGTAGAGATGAAAAACAAAATTAAATAAAACTTCCTTGCAGGCAGGATATAAGAACTAAAGGAAACATTGATTAAGGTGCCACTATGTTACAGGCACTGTGATAAAAAAACATGTTCCCAGAAGGAGAGAGCCCCTTTCCCGGAAGATTTCACTTTGGGATCATATCTAGTTTCTGACTTGGCTCCACTGCCTTCTGAGGGATTCATGCCTTAGCCAACAAAACTCCTTCTTAAAACTTACCCAAGTAAACATGCTCTACTTTTGGAACAAGTCACACTTAGCCATGGGAGATTTCACCATCTGATTTATTACTCATTCCCCAAGAGCCATTCTCGGGGTTGAGACATTGAGGCTGGAGAAGCATCTTGGGCCTCGCTCAATGTGATCTGTACGCTGATGTTATAATGCCACTTGGCAGGAAAGTGTGAAAAGGAAACGAGGGAAAAAGGGGATGAGAGTTTCGAAGCTCCAGGTCTCAGCAACATGAAACTTCAAGTATATTTCTCTTTCGGGTTAATCCCATCATTGTGTTTCTCATCCACAAAAAAAACCTTGCTGGCTGCCCCATGATCATCAATGTCCTCTCTCATTTTTAGTGTATTTGGTTTCTTTTCTACTTTCCCTTCAAGCTTACCAGAAAAACTGTGGAGCACTATATACTTTTAATGATGATTTTATAAGAGAGATTTTGAAATGCTGAGTATCTTTTGTTCATATCATTCTTCATCTGCATAAAGGAAAAGAGGGTATTCTGTTCTCCCAATTACTTAAATACAGCAAATACAAGATCATACTATACATTCTTTTATGTAACTTGCTTTTTCACTTACCAGCATATAATAAACAATAAATTTTATTTCAGAAAATATGCTTCTGTTATGGCTAGTGGCTTCACTGGAATCTATGTATCTAAATGATACACAATTTATTTATCACCTATTGTTGAACATGTACTTTTTTCTTATTTTATGCTACCAACAATAAGCCAATTAAGTAATTCTTATAGGCAATTTTTTTGCACAGACACTTATTTCCTTAGGGAAATTGCCAGAGGCAAAAATACTGAGTCATCCATTCCATTTTAACTTCCAAAAATAGTTATGATTTATAGTGCAGAAATTACCAGAAAGATAAAATTACATACCCAAGCTAACTTAGTGGCAAAATTTTATCACAAATCCTGGTTTCCTCATTTCATGTCTAGTGTCCTTTGCACTGTCCAGTCATCTGCAGCTTTTTTTAAGCCAGTATGCTTGGCTCTGGCAACAAGTGCAAGGCACCACACAGGAGGGAGATTCCAGAACAATATTGCTATTCATAGCTTTAGTTCTGAGATGCTGTCCTCAACTTGTTCTTTATACCTGATTACATTCTCCTCCAGATCTTCCTATACATGGGCCTTGCTATTGAGGCTGTTGTTTTAGTTTTGTTGTTGTCGTTTCTTCATTTTGACCTTTAAAAGCGACACATTCATTTCTTACATATCTTTTAGGTTCGAAAGTCCTGATAGAACTACTCAGCCTAAATTATTGGTTTCAAAACTACTATACAGATCAGAAAGAATGACACGAGAATGGAAAAGGATCCATTTTTCTTTATAACCCCACCTTAGCTGTTATTTTTGTTATATGGGTATTAGCAGAAAGAAAGAAAGAAGAAGGAAGGAAGGAAGGAAGGAAGGAAGGAAGGAAGGAAGGAAGGAAAGAAAAGAAAGAAAGAGAAAGAAAGAAAAAAGAAAGAAAGAAAAGAGAAAGAAAGAAAGAAGAAAGAAAGAAAAGAAAGAGAGAAAGAAAGAAGAAAGAAGAAAGAAAGAAAAGAAAGAGAGAAAGAAAGAAGAAAGAAAGAAGAAAGAAGAAAGAAAGAAAGAAAGGAAGAAAGAAAGAAAGAAAGAGAAAGAAAGAAAAGGAAATGCTTCCTTTTCAGAAGCCCAGATAAATGGATAGCTTATAGATGCTATCCAATCTAACAGCTAATTTTCTAAGTGAGAAATCCCAAGAAATGGAATAGCCATTGTCCATTTAAAAACTGGGATGGAAACAGGATGAATTTATGAAACCTAGAGCAATGTTTCTCAATTTCTTCCCAGGACCACTTTACACTCCTAAACGTAATTCATAACCTCATAAAGCTTTTCTCTGTGTAGGTTATATTTATTGATATTTGCCATTTAAAAAAATGAAAACTAAAAAAGTTTTAAAACACAAAAATATTCAAGCACATTGTCCATTAGCTCTCAGAGGAATGATGTCACCACACTTTTTTTTCCTTTTTTTTTTTTTTTTTTTTTTTTTTTTTTTTTTTTTAAAGACAGGGTCTTACTCTGTGGCCCAGGCTGGAATGCAGTGGCTCAATCATGGCTTACTGCAACCTTGACCTCCTTGAGCTCAGGTGATCCCCTCACCTCAACCTCCTAAGTAGCTGGGACTACAGGCATGCACCACCACCACACCCAGCTAATTTTTGTATCTTTTGTAGAGATGGAGTTTTGCCATGTTGCCCAGGCTGGTCTTGAACTCCTGGACTCAAGCAATCCACCCACCTTGACCTCTCAAAGTGCTGGGATTACAGGTGTGAGCCACCGTGTCCAGCCTTGCCACACATTATAGAGCCTCTGGAAAACACTGTACACTCGTGAAGGAATAAGAATGAAACAGGAAGTTAAGGTTTTAGTATTACAATGAAAACAGTTTTAACCTCTTGCAGTCCTTGAAAATGTCTCAGGGACCCCGGGATGTTCTTGAATCACACTTTAAGAATGTCTGTGGGCCAGGCACGGTGGCTTACCCATGTAATCCCAGCACTTTGGGAAGCCAAGATGGGCGGATCACTTGAGGTCAGGAGTTCGAGACCAGCCTGGCCAACGGGGTGAAACCCCATGTCTACAGAAAAAAAAAATAGCTGGGTGTGGTGGTGGGCACCCGTAATCCCAGCTACTCAGGAAGCTGAGGCAGAGAATCACTTGAACCCAGGAGGTGGAGGCTGCAGTGAGCTGAGACCACACCACTGTACTCCAGCCTGATGACAGAGCAACTCCGTCTCAAAAAAAAAAAAAAAAAATAGAACTTCTGTACTAGATAAAATAAGAAAGAGGTATAGAGTAACTTATCAGAAATGTAATCATGTACCTAAAGTCTTAACAATCAGGGGACAGACCATTTGGAATCCACCCTCCTCCAATACATTTCTGATGATGAACTATTAACAGTAATTTGGGTGTTAAATAGATAATTAAATGTAGAATAAGAACAAAGGACAAGTAGATATTGATTAATAGAAAAAGATGAAAAATAGATTTGGACAGAAACAGAGAGGGAAAAACAGTCGCCAAACATAGTAATTGACAATATGACTATAGCATTTGGAGGACGGGGGAGAGGTGGAGAAGAAATCAAGCATCCCAAATTATTTAAATTGGCCAAGATGGAGTACGAGGGGCTGGATTTATTCTCCTGCCTGAAATAACTTCAAAAAAGACAAAATCTATAAAACAATCGTTTTCAGACATTGGCTATCAGGCACCACAGGACAGTGAATCCCTCAGAGATAGGAAGAACCAAGGTGAGCCCGGCAATTGCCCTAGCATACAGGCCAGAGGATTTCCAGCCTACAGCACAAGGCAGGTAAAATCCAGGCATTACTCAGCCAAGTACCCAAGTTGAAGAGATAGAGGTGGGAGAACAGGGAGGTCAAAGCAGCTACAATTCATAGGACAATGTGCCAGAGAGAAGATAACTGCATGGAGAATGCTGTGGAGATTTGCAGAGGATTCTCCTTTAGCCTTCAGCTGAGTACTGATTAGCAAGGCTAGGGAAAAATACACCTGAAATAATTAACTGTGAGAGGTGACAGCGTGCTGGCAGTCCTCACAGCCCTCGCTTGCTCTCGGCGCCTCCTCTGCCTGGGCTCCCACTTTGGTGGCACTTGAGGAGCCCTTCAGCCCACCACTGCACTGTGGGAGCCCCTTTCTGGGCTGGCCAAGGCCAGAGCCCACTCCCTCAGCTTGCAGGGAGGTGTGGAGGGAGAGGCGTGAGCAGGAACCGCGGCTGCGTGCAGCGCTTGCAGGCCAGCTGGAGTTCCGGGTGGGCATGGGCTTGGCGGGCTCCGCACTCAGAGCAGCCGGCCGGCCCTGCCAGCCCTGGGCAATGAGGGACATAGCACCCTGGCCAGTGGCTGCGGAGGGTGTACTGGGTCCCCCAGCAGTGCCAGCCCACCAGCGCTGCGCTCGATTTCTCACCAGGCTTTAGCTGCCTTCCTGCAGGGCAGGCCTCGGGACTGCAGCCCGCCATGCCTGAGCCTCCCACCCCCTCCATGGGCTCCTGTGTGGCCCCAGCCTCCCTGACGAGCGCCACCCCCTGCTCCACGGCGCCCAGTCCCATCGACCACCCAAGGGCTGAGGAGTGCAAGAGCACAGCGCGGGACTGGCAGGCAGCTCCACCTGCAGCCCCGGTGCAGGATCCACTGGGTGAAGCCAGCTGGGCTCCTGAGTCTGGTGGAGATGTGAAGAACCTTTATGTCTAGCTCAGGGATTTTAAATACACCAATCAGCACCCTGTGTCTAGCTCAGGGTCTGTGAAAGCACCAATCGACACTGTATCTAGCTGCTCTGGTGGGGCCTTGGAGAACCTTTGTGTCTATACTCTGTATCTAACTGATCTGATGGGGACGTGGAGAACCTTTATGTCTAGCTCTGGGATGGTAAATGCACCAATCAGCACCGTGTCAGAACAGACCACTCGGCTCTACCAATCAGCAGGACGTGGGTGGGGCCAGATAAGAGAATAAAAGCAGGCTGCCCCAGCCAGCAGCAGCAACCCGCTTGGGTCCCATTTCACACTGTGGAAGCTTTGTTCTTTCGCTCTTTGTAATAAATCTTGCTACTGCTCACTCTTTGGGTCCACACTGCTTTTATGAGCTGTAACACTCACCGCGAAGGTCTGCAGCTTCACTCCTGAAGCCAGCGAGACCACAAGACCACTGGGAGGAACGAACAACTCCAGACGTGCTCCCTTAGGAGCTGAAACACTCACTGCAAAGGTCTGCAGCTTCACTCCTGAGCCAGCGAGACCATGAACCCACCAGAAGGAAGAAACTCCGAACACATCCAAACATCAGAAGGAACAAACTCCGGATGCGCCGCCTTTAGAACTGTAACACTCACCGTGAGGGTCCGCGGCTTCATTCCTGAAGTCAGTGAGACCAAGAACCCACCAATTCCGGACACAACTGGAGAGATCCCTGGGGCTCACACAAGCCCAGGAATAGTTTGTGCTCTCACCAGCCAGAGAAAAAAATCCTTGTCATTCACTGGGCATGGGATGCAGTACTCAAAAATATATTGTCCCTATAGTGGGAGAATATTAGCCCTAGACTAAAGGCTTCTCTGATCCCACTTGATGATATTAAAAACAAGTCTCAAAAAAGATCAGACTGTTTGCAAGTGATTTAACGGAGCCCCAGAAAAAAAATTTAAGAATAATTTACAGGAGTATAAAGTGCCCAGCAACAAATAAGGTAAAATTTACTATGGCAGGCATCCAATAAAAAAAATCATCAGGTGTGAATCATGACAGGAGAAAAACCAATAAAAGAAACATGCGGAGAGGACACGAATGACAGAATTAGCAGGCAAAGACATCAAAACAGGTATTACAATTATATTTCATATATTGAAGAAGGTAGAGGAAAAATTGAGCATATTAAATATAAATATTCAAGAATATATGTGTGTGTGTCTAAAGAAATATTTTTTATAATTTTTGGATTCAATTTTTTTGAGAATTTTTATATCTATAGTCTTGAGAAATATTGGTGTATAGTTTTCCTTTCTTATGGTGTCTTTATCTGGTTTTGGTGTTAAGGTAATGCTGGCCTCACAGAATGTGTGCAGCCTGTTTCTATTTTCTGGGAGAAATTGTAGAGAATTTATATTATTTCTTTTTTAAATGTTTGGTAGAATTCTTCAGGGAAACTATGGTCCTGGTGCTTTCTTTTTTTTTTTTTTTTGAGGTAATTAATTATTGATTCAATTTATTTAATAGATCTAGGCCTATTCAGGTTCTCTACTTCTCCTTGTGTGAGTTTTGGTGGTTTGTGTCTTTCAAGTAATTGGTCCATTTTCTCTAAGTTATCAAAGTTGCCTGCATAGAGCTGTTCATAGTTTTCCTTTATTATACTTTCAATATCCATATGATCAGTAGTGAGGATCTCTGTTACATTTATGATATGTATAATTTGTCTATTTTTTCTTGGTGACAGTAACTTCAAATCTCTGAATTTATTTGTATTTGATTCTATCTAAGAAATCATTAGAAAGTTATTTGTATCACCAAAAAGTTATTTTATTTTAAAAATAATCCTCCTTGGAGTATATTGGAATGACTTTCTCCAGATGAAATTCACAGTTCCTCAGACACTAGTTTGCTCCAGGGTAAAGCACATCCACCAACAACGGATTCTGAACTCATTTTTTTCTAAACTACAGCAGGTTAAAATTGCGCTTGAGTGAGTACTGTTAGTAAAATGGCCAGGGCACATTTTTTGAGGCTGTGTCCCATGAAGTCATTTGTTGGCAGTCTTACTTTCTGTCAGATAAAATTGTGGTATAAGGAATGCTCCTGAGAGGTGACAGCGTGCTGGCAGTCCTCACAGCCCTCGCTCGCTCTAGGCGCCTCCTCTGCCTGGGCTCCCACTTTGGCAGCACTTGAGGAGCCCTTCAGCCCACCGCTGCACTGTGGGAGCCCCTTTCTGGGCTGGCCAAGATGGCAGCCATCTCCCTCAGCTTGCAAAGAGGTGTGGAGAGAGAGGCATGAGCAGGAAATGGGGCTGCACGTGGCGCTTGCGGGCCAGCTGGAGTTCCGGGTGGGGGTGCGCTTGGCTGCAGACGTACTTGGCCTCGTACTTGGAGCAGCCGGCCGGCCCTGCCCACCCGGGCAATGAGGGGCCTAGCACCTGGGCCACCGGCTGCAGAGGGTGTACTGGGTCCCCCAGCAGTGCCAGCCCACCGGCGCTACGCTCAATTTCTCGCCAGGCGTTAGCTGCCTTCCTGCGGGGCAGGGCTCGGGACCTGCAGCCTGCCATGCCTGAGCCTCCCACCCCCTCTGTGGGATCCTGTGCAGCCCGAGCCTCCCCGATGAGCGCCACCCCCTGCTCCATGGTGCCTAGTCCCATCGACCACCCAAGAGCTGAGGCGTGCGGGTGCAGGGTGCAGGCCTGGCAGGCAGCTCCACCTGCAACCCCCCATCTGGGATCCACTGGGTAAAGCCAGCTGGGCCCCTGAGTCTGGTGCCGACGTGGAGAAGCTTTATGTCTAGCTCTGGGATTGTAAATACACCAATCGGCACTCTGTATCTAGCTCAAGGTTTGTAAACACACCAATCAGCACCCTGTGTCTAGCTCGGGGTTTGTGAATGCACCAATTGACACTCTGTATCTAGCTACTCTGGTGGGGCCTTGGAGAACCTTTGTATGACACTCTGTATCTAGTTAATCTAGTGGGGACATGGAGAACCTTTGTGTCTAGCTCAGGCATTGTAAACGCACCAATCAGCGCCCTGTCAAAACAGACCACTTGGCTCTACCAATCAGCATGATGTGGGTGGGGCCAGATAAGAGAATAAAAGCAGGCTACCCGAGCCAGCAGTGGCAACTTGCTGGGGTCTCCTTCCACACTGTGGAGGCTTTGTTCTTTCGCTCTTTGCAATAAATCTTGCTACTGCTCACTCTTTGGGTCCACACTGCTTTTATGAGCTGTAACACTCACCGCGAATGTCTGCAGCTTCACTCCTGAAGCCAGCGAGACCACGAGCCCATCAGAAGGAATGAACATCTCCAAACGTGCCACCTTAAGAGCTGTAACACTCACGGCTAAGGTCTGTAGCTTCACTCCTGAGCCAGCAAGACCACAAACCCACCAGAAGGAAGAAACTCTGAACACATCCAAACATCAGAAGGAACAAACTCCAGACACGCCACCTTAAGAGCTGTAACACTCACTGCGAGGGTCCGCGGCTTCATTCTTTAAGTCAGTGAGACCAAGAACCCACCAATTCCGGACACACTCCCATACCATGTCTCAAGAAGTTTGCAGCTGTCCATAAAAACAAACCAAAAGTTACTGGTCTACAAGTTTAGAGAAGTCAGTACTCCACACACATTGCTATGACTCTATTCTCAGTGCCTTGGTCTTCTACAATTCATCATAACAACATGCAAAGAAAATGTAAGGTCGGCCGGGCACAGTGGCTCATGCCTGTAATCCCAGCACTTTGGGAGGCCGAGGCGGGTGGATCACCTGATACCAGGAGTTTGAGACAAACCTGGCCAATATGGTGAAACCCAGTGTACTAAAAACACAAAAATTAGCCAGGCGTGGCGATGTGCACCTATAATTCCAGCTGCTTGAGAGGCTGAGGCAGGAGAATCGCTTGAACCCAGGTGGCAGAGGTTGCAGTGAGCCAAGATCACATCACTGCACTCCAGCCTGGGCAACATAGTGAGACTCTGTTTCAAAAAAAACAAAAAAAGGGGAAAGAAAATGTAATTTCTTCCAATAGAAAACACTCTGTGCCACTGCCTGATTCCCTTCAGATTTCTCTAGATGCCAGTAAATAATGATTTTATTATGAGTGGGGGTGTTAATTGTTTCCAGAAGTAGAGAAATCTATTTGAACTTAATTGTCCAAATAAAAATGAAATGAATAATTAGGAGATGTGACTTATACTCTCTTAAACTTCACAGAGGACAGGGCATGTAATATACAAAATCATATCATTTTGAGGTTAATTTTAGGACAGTGCCACTAAATTAACACAAGTATTTTGATCTATTCCTAAAACACAGATGTTAAAGTTTTGAGCAAATCAGAAATCAGAGAGATTAAATAATACTTTTGATATCACTCATTCTGTAGTCCTAGGCAAATTTCCCAATTCTCTCTAACCTCAGTTGTATCTGGAATGGGAGTAATAAAAGTCGGTTGTTATAGAATAAGATAATGGATACAATGCATTTTAATTGAGTGCCTGGTACAAGTGCCTAATAAATATTAATGATGATGATAATGCTGCTGACAATGATAATGATCATGATAATGATGATTAGCGGAACATGTTCAAAGGAAAGCAGGAAGCACATTGCCTACCTTACTTTAATGGTGACTTTAAAACAGCTTTATTGAAATCTGCTTCCCATACTATAAAATTCACCCATTTAAAGTGTGCATTTCCATGGTTTGAGTATATTTACAGGGTTGTGCATCACTACTAACTTTAGAGTATTTTCATCATCCCCAAAAGAAACCCCTTATTTAATAGCAATCACTTCCCACTCCAACCCCACCCCAGTCCTAAGCAACCACCACTAATCTATTTTCTTTCTCTATAGACTTGCTATTTATATAAATAGAATCATACAATATGTGGTCTTCTGTAGCTGGCTTCTTTCATTTAGCATTATGCTTTCAAGTTTCACCCATGTTGTAGCGTCAATCAATATTTCATTTAATTTTATTGCCAAATATTTTTCCATTGTATGGATACATATTTTATGTATTCACTCATCAGTTAATGGACATTTGGGTTGTTCCCACTTTCTGGATATTATATGTAATGCTGCTTTAAACATCCATTTGCAAGTTTTTGTGTGGACATATGAGTGGACTATTTTTAAAAAGAAATTTTAAAAGCTCCTTTGATAAAGAAGAAGCACTGCCCAAATCTCCTTCAAACAAAGTCTTGCTCTCAGCTTGTGGTGAGTGTGATATTCAAACAACCTACAGCTGTCAGCTTCTTCAAAGTCAGCCTCAGCTACAGAGAATAAAGGCCATGCCCTTTCTGGGGCAGCCCACATAGCATGACGGACCAAAAGTCTAAAGACCAGCTATTTCAAGTTGTTGTGGGATGCTCTGAAGGCCCATACTCCGTTGAGAGCTTCTCATTGGGTTAGCCAAGGTTTGTTGCCACTCCACGGCAGTTCAGCTTCTTCCTATATCAAGTTCTGGTTCATCCCCTTTTCTTCACATGTGTTGATCCTAATGAACATTTTGTGCCCCTAATTTATTCTTGCCTTTCTGGGGATCCAATTTGGAAGACTCCTGGATGAGGGTGATATTGGGGAAGGATTAACCACTTGATGACGCTGATCATGAGTCCTTATCTCTAATCCTTTGATTCCGGGATTGCTTTAAAACCATAAAACTGAGACATCCAGAATGGTGGCATTTTATGGCCCTTGGTGGAAAGTGATACGAGAGACTTCAGAGAAGCACGTTTTCACACATCTTAATCACAGTATGACAAATATGATCCTGGGTTGGTAAAAAAGAATCTGGAAAATTCAAAGGATAACTATGAGAATTGATTATTACTCATTTACTACGCTATGGAACAATCTTTGACAACATAGGAATTCAATACTACTTGACTCTCCAAATCTTTGAATCCAGGTTTTAACCAATCCATACTATCCCAATGAGATATTTACTAAGAGAGAAAAATATAAACGATCTGAACTTGTCTCACATCCTTTGTCCTGTGTTACTTGGGACTTACACAGTTCAATTTTTAAGTAAAATGAATATTTTTAATTATTAATCTAGTATCTCATGAACGAGAAGGAATTTCTTGCCTTCATCTTTACACAGATGGAATACTAAATAAACTCAACATCCACAATTTAATCTGAACAACTGTTCTCCTCTGAAGCCCTTATTTAAGGTAAAATTAGAGAAAGAGTGAGAGAGAGAGAGAAAGAGAGAGAGAGAGAGAGACACTGCTGAGCTGAGCTAGAGAGAGAGACCTGTCTGGATTTCCTAGGTAGGGTAGATGTCCCAGAAAAATCAGAAAAAGACTAGTAAGTAGTCCTTAGCGTGGACCATGGGCAACAGCTGTTAGTAGATCTTATGCACCACAGATTGTTTTAAAACAATCTTGTAATTTCCACAAGTATTTTGCCATCAATCTTGCCGTGTTAGTGTGCCCTTTATTACTGACTACTGCCATGCTCTGTTCTGTGGAAAATCAAGCATCCATCCAACCCAAGCAAAATCAGAGTGTTGTAGGAAATGTGAATTCAATTGATCAGCACATTTCAGACTAAACATGGCCACTGCCTCTTTATTTCCTGCACTTGTTTAGTTTACAGTTCACATTTTGGTATTTTCTCTTCAGTAACCCCATTTCATTAGAGGTCTCTGGAGTCCCTGAATCTATTTTGTTTACTTTATTGGATTTCTTCCAGGCTGCGTCTGAGAAATCATGACTGCTTTTGCTCAGAGCAACTGAGGACTCACTTGCTGTAATTCATCTACAGTATGCCTTTGACCTCAGGACACCCCCTGAGCTGCTCTCCAGATTCACTTGTAGCTGTGTATTTCAGCTTCAGTGTTTTCTTCTGTTTTGCTGTCTTATTACCAAATTGATCTACATCGTAATGTTTTAAATAACAAGATATGTTCACTCTGCTTTCTAAAGATACTCTTAGCTTTTTGTAACTCTTATTAACAAGCTATGAGCCTTTCCACTGAAGAACCATGCAGCCGTCATCTTGCTCCATTTCAAAGATGCTCTCTTTGGAACCAGAATCTGAGCAAGAGTCTTCATATAAGAATATTGGCAGTTGCTGTATTAAAAATTGTGAAATTTTAGAGTGTCATCTTTACAAAAAAAAAATGGTGCTTCATTAGCTATTTGTGCTGAAGTCTGCCTGTATGGTTAGGGGGAAAAGAGAGAAAAAAAAATCTAATTTGAATGCTGTATTTTCTGTGCAGTGATGTGTATGTATATGTGTGTGTGTGTGTGTGTGTGTGTGTGTGTATGTGTGTGTCTGTTAACCCTGGGAAAATTTGATCATGAATCCTTACTTTCACAGTTAAATTTGACTTGAACAGTTGCATTTTCTTTTTCTGGTCCATCTCAATCTCTTTTATGTTCTTTCTCTTAATAAAACATGGTTTCAAAAGCCACATGGTTGTTTCCAGAATGTTTTCAACTGCCTAATTGGCTCTTCTCCATGCAAAACTGTTCACTAGGGTTTCTATTTCCTGTCTACTCAACTTCTGTTTCAGCAGCAGGAAGACATCCTCCCCTCTGTCTCCAATTATCTTCTGAAAAGGCCACATTCTACCAGGAACTCTTCATCATAACAACGTTGTTTGTTCTACAAGACTAAATGGAATACTGCTTTGGTTTTCTATGCACTGTATATACTTAATCTTTTCTTCTAACGACCAGGTAGTTTTGGCTCTTTGAAGAACATGCACATTTAAGGGTTAATGTATTTTTCTATAGCTGTTTTTTGTTTTGTTTTGTTGTTTTGCTAAAAAGCTCACCTTCTCCACTTCCAAAGCAAAGTTAGGCTTTGGAATTGCTTGCTGGAATTCTCACTGCTTGGTTGCATCATTTTATTAATTTGGTTAAATGTTTTTTTGTTAGCAGACGGAAGAGCTACACCACATTAATGAGGCCAAAAGCAATGACTCATCCGCGTCTGCAAGTGCTGATTTTACCCTGATGGGATTGAGAGTAGAAACCTTTTTAATCAAGACGATCCGCCTTGCTGCCATGGTGATAGGAAGCAGGTTTTCACAGGTAGTTAGAATTGGATGACACTTCAGCATTTCTCTGGGGAGAAAGATACCACTACCAGCAACTCCTCTCTGATCCCAGATGCTTTCAGGAACGAATTTCTTGCCCTAATGATGGTTCTTAATTAGGAGTCACAGTATTAGGTCACTCATGTCTGAAAAACTGTTGTTTCGCCCTTACACTTCTTTAACTTTGCTTTAATAAAGATTATAATGATGTTACCTACTGGACACTGTCATTTGGAAAAAATGACTTAAAAAGTTGCTTTTTGAACAAACAGCATCTTCAAGCCCAAATCTGGAAAAGGTTATTAGTAGTGACAACTTTTTAAAAATTCTTATTTTTCTTATATCAGAAGTAATGCATATTAAGTATAGAGCATTTGGAAAATTCAAAAAAGCATAAATAAGATAGAAATTATCAATAACCACAATATTCACAAATTCTTATTAATGAAGATTTAATGGATATTTTTCCTTGTTTCTTCTATTTATAATAGATGCTTTTCTGTTATTACAAAAAATAACTTGGTTACATAAGTATGTCTTTGTATTGCTTTTTCAATTAATATATCAAATGTCACTCTATGAATTCATATTATACATTTTATATTTTATGATATCCCCACGTATTTGCTAGGATACTGCTACCTACTATTCTTTTTTTTTTTTTTTTTTTTTTTTTTTTTTTTTTTTTTTTTTTTTTTGAGACAGGGTCTCACTCTTTCGCCCAGCCCGGAGTGCAGTGGCACAATCTCGGCTCACTGCAAGCTCCACCTCCCGGGTTCACGCCATTCTCCTGCCTCAGCCCCCTGAGTAGCTGGGACTACAGGCGCCCGCCACTCCACCTGGCTAATTTTTTGTATTTTTAGTAAAGACGGGGTTTCACCATGTTAACCAGGATGGTCTCGATCTCCTGACCTTGTGATCCGCCCACCTTGGCCTCCCAATGTGCTGGGATTACAGGCGTGAGCCACTGTGCCCGACCTGGATACTGCTACCTACTATTCTAAATATGCTTCCAACTCTCAGTGACTTAACCCAACAGAAGTTTATTTCTTTCACATGTAGCAAACCAATGTGGGCCCGTCTGGTCTGCAGGCAACATTCCATGTATGGATTCAAGGATCTAGCTTCTTCTGTTTTTTTGTTTTGTTTTTTTTTTTTTTTTTTTTTTTTTGCCTTCTCCTAAAGTTCCAAAATACTCCGCTTTCTGTGCCAGATGGAGAAAGAGAAAATGGAAAATGCACACCTATTTTACAGATTCTAGGTCTGAAAGTGGCCCACATCATCTCCACTCAAATCACATTCACATTGTTGGGAACTATCACAAGGCTCCACCTGGTCACACAGGAAGCTGAAAAACATGGTCTCTAGATGGGCAGCTGATTCTCAGTGATAATTCTTTTCAATGGAAGGGAAGCACATAGTTTTAGTGATCTTACATGGTCCACCATGTAAGTGGACCATGAAGTGTTTCTTACATGTCCACCCAACTGGGCAGCCAATATCCACGTGCAAACTTCTTTCTAAAGACAATACAACTGCTTTCTTTCCAAGGAGCCACGTAAGAGTACACTATGTAAGATGGTTCCTCCAATCACTACATCGTCAAAATCCTAAATTGCTAGGTCATGAGCCGTTCTCTCCACCAGGCTTGAATGTGGCTCCTCCCAAGTTGGCAACATCTGAGTTAAAAGGCACCTCTGACCCCCTATCATGGAGCGGCATGAATGGGATAGCTAGAAGTGTGAGAATTAATGCCTTATATGGCAATATTATTTAGATAAATATTGTGGACCACAATTTGTTGCTTGTTCCAGCAAAATTTTGACTAGGAAAGATAAGTCTGTAAATCAAGAAACAACTTCATAGTTTGCCTCAGGAAATTTCCACAGATCATTTTTCCCCCAAACACAATAGTCTGCTCACTTGGGTGAATGGCTCGCTTATAAAAACAGCTTACGTAGAAAGGCTTTGGTTTAAGACCTTTCTTTCAATTGCATCAGCCATTCCTAAACTATTATGTCACATAGTATTTTGCCCTGTTTCAAATGGTTCTCCACCTTGACCTTGCCTTTAACCAATTGATCCCAGACTCTGAAACCCTGTAAATGTCCCATTTCTGACTTCTCCCTTCTGAGACACTGCTAAGCCTCCATCAAGATGGCATTTTCTCTTACTGCAGTAAGTTCTAAAAATTTTTAGTTTTGCTTTATTAACTAGTTATCTGGTGACATTTGGGAAATGCAATGATGGAGGGGGTGAATGAGAGTCACACAGTAGTCATTGGTCCTTGGCAAAGTTGAAATTCTTCTTGATGAGATATTGAACCAGCTCTGTGGTAGGAATTCATGCAACAAGACGCACGATCCCTACTAGCAAGGGAATGGAGAAATGTAGTCACTCTGTTTAATTGAGAAAAGTAAAGGTTTTTTGTGTTCAATTTTATTCAATTTTATTCAGTTTTATCTATTCATGTTTGAGTTCTAGAATCATGCAGATTTTCCAATTGTGAGAAATCCCAAATAACTGGATTCTCTCTATTCCCTTTCACTTTTGCTTGCACATGTGTCAATTTGTGTCTAAGCTCATCTTTCTTCAAATAACTTGCTAAATATGGCCAGTAACAAGCTAACACAAACATTCTAACTTAGAGCTACAAGTCTGGCAAGTACTCCTTTATTATTGTCAGCCAAGTTTTTTCAAGTTTATTGCCACTGCATAGCATGGCTCTCCATCTTTCCAACATCTTACATCAATTTTATCTACTCAATAATGACACATATTTTAGGATTTTGTTAAAATAGTATCCCAGTTGCAATACCATTTTTTTATGAAAATAAATAAATCCCCAAAATCAATGACTTACAAAACCAGAAGGGTATATATCTTCCTTATCATACAGACCTATGTAGGCATTCCTGGTCAGCAGATGACCTTCCATGCGGAGATTTGGGGACCTTCTTTTAAATTGTGGCTCTGCACCTTTCTGCTGCTCTGCCACTCAGAACCTTGGAATCTTCTACACTTACCTAGTGTATGGTGGATGGGAGACTATAGAATGCACATCTGTTTTGTTTTTTTTTTTGTTGTTTGTTTGTTTGTTTTTAGGTATTTGACTTTAAAAAGTGACACCCAGCATTTCTGTTCACATTCCATTAGCACCAACAAGCCGCATGATCCCTACTTGCAAGGGAATGGAGAAATGTAGTCTCTTTCTAGGCAGCAACTTTCTAGTAACATTATTGTACTGTGGAGGGAAAAAAATGATTTATGGCAGTAAATTACTCATCTGTCACATTCCCTCTTTGATAGCAATTTCTTTTTGATCTGGACATCAGAACACTAATTTTCTCTGGTCACATCTCTAATAATTACCCAGTGAGTTTGCTGTTTTCACTGTTGTTCAGAAGTCTCCATCATTACCTGGATTACTGCAATAAATTCCTAGTTGAAATTCTATTGCTGCTGTAACAAATTACCAGAAACCTAGTGGCTTAAAACAACTTTTATTGATTTTCTTACAGTTCTGAGGGTCAGAAGTCTCACAGGCTCGAATGAAGGTGTTGGAAGGGCTGCGTATCTTCTGGAGGCTCTCAGGAGAATCTGTTTTCCTGCCTTTTCCAGCTTCTAGAAGCCATCTGCACTCCTTGGTTTCTTCTATTTTCAGAGACAGCTGTACACCATCTTCAAATATACCTCCTTCTCTCTCTGTTTCTGTAGTCGCATCTCCTTCTCTTAATTGTTCTGCCTCTTTTTTCCCCTTATAAAGACCTTTGTAGCTATACTAGGCCCACCCAGGTAATCCAGCCATCCCAAGATCCTTAACTTAATCACTTTTGCTATGTATAGTAACTCATGCCCAGGTTCTGGGTATTAGGAGGTAGATATCCTTGAAGGGCCATTACTTTGCCTACCACAGAATCCACATGTGCAATCTTTGACAACTCCAGTATATAATCCACATTGCTGCACTGCTGCCAGGGTAATCTCTCTACAATACAAAACTAATCATCCTTCTAATTAAAACCCTTCGTTAGTTCTCTGTTGTAAATTCTAATATTATAACCATATATGCCATTGGATTCCTTTTGCTATCTGATATTTTAGTAGATTTACCTGCTGGCAGAAAACACAAGGCCACTATTGTCTGTAGTATTGTCTCCTGACACCCTTCCTGCATGTCCACTTTTTGCACCAACAACATGGAACTACATGTAGTTTTCTGAACACACTATAACATTTTACTCTTTCATAGCTTTGCATATTTGGTTCCATCTACCTGAATCTCCTCTTCGGTCCAGCTGGCAAAGTTTGATTAATATTTCAAAATTTAACACATGTATCTACTCATTTGCACTCTTGGATAATTGCTTTGCCTAACCTGACTAAATTCAACTGTTGACATGCTCAGTACCAGCATTCAAGCAGCTGATCATGGCAGGAGAAAAATATTCCATTATGATGACTTGTCTTATTTTAAAATTTGTAACTAAAAATTCTAGTGGGCCTTCAAAAGTTCCTATCAATCTGCCTACATTTCCTTAGCCTGCTAATTCTTCTCTGTCTCAATCCCTAACTACATTTCTTATCTCTCCCATCTCTTCAAAAGCCCAATTTAATGTCTCCTTTATCCTCATACTAAACTGAAGACTTTACTTGCTGTTCCACACTGTCCATCCAAAAATCTACTTTCCTGTCTGTAGGAAATTATAGTTTCCCACCTTCTACCTATTAAATGGAAGGCCTTCCAGTGTTTCCTTCTAAGGTAGCTCTTCCTCTGGGGCACTGCTTCCCATCTCCCCTCCCATTCCGGTGTCATCACCTTTTTTTTTTTTTTTTTTTTTTTTGAGATGGATTCTGCCTCTGTCACCCAGACTGGAGAGCAGTGGCATGATCTCAAATCATTGCAACCTCCACCTCCCAGGTTGAAGCGATTCTCCTGCCTCAGCCTCCCAAGTAGCTGGGATTACAGGTGCATGCCACCACACCCAGCTAATTTTTAAATTTTTAGTAGAGATGGGGTTTCACTGTGTTGCCTGGTCTCGAACTCCTGACCTCAAGTGATCTGCCCGCCTCAGCCTCCCAAAGTGCTGGGATTACAAGTGTGAGCAACTGAACCCGGACACTCTCTGCTGTTTTTAAGGATCATTTCCATCAGTTTTAAAACATACTGCATGTTCTCCTATTTCAAAACAAGCAACAAACAAAAAACATACCATTCTTGGCACCAAATCCCTTCAGTTACTGTATCATTTCTCTGCTTTCTTTTACAGAAAATCTCTTCAAAATAAAATAAATAATTCAACAATTCAAAATAAATAAGAATGAGTCTAGATCTGGGAGCAGCCTCCAGCCTTGTTATCACTAGCTGTGTAACCCTGGGTGTGTTCCTATGCTCTTCATTCACTCCATAGATTTCTGCCTTATCTCTTGTATGGGGATAATAATAGTGCCACTTCATAGGATTGCTGTGAGGATTATGTGAGTATATACCCAGAGAGATGTATTTTGCTTTGTCCATTTTTAAACAAAATAAATAAAATAAAGAGAAAAGTTAAAGTTCTATCTGACCACTTCTTCTAGTCCTGTTCTCTACTTCCGTCTGATGTGTATCCTACTAATTCAATTTTTATACTTCCACATGCATTCAGATGTGTTCATTAACAATGGATAATACTGTCTGGTCATTTTTTCCATTTTCAGAATTGGTACACTGTGCACATTTTTCTGTAATTTGCTTTTTTGTATTTTATTTTATTTTGCTATTTCCATATCCTCATTGTAGGGTTCAAATTCTTATTCTCACTTATAAGAAGCTTTACGTAATCTTCCATTTGAACATGTCAGTTAAAATTTTTTTGTGGTGGTGGAGCCAAGATGGCCGAACAGGAACAGCTCCAGTCTACAGCTCCCAGAGTGAGCAACGCAGAAGACGGGTGATTTCTGCATTTCCAACTGATGTACCAGGTTCATCTCACTGGGGAGTGCCAGAGAGTGGGTGCAGGACACTGGGTGCAGCGCACTGTGCATGAGCCGAAGCAGGGTGAGGCATCACCTCACCCGGGAAGCACAAGGGGTCAGGGAATTCCCTTTGCTAGTCAAAGAAAGGGGTGACAGACGGCATCTGGAAAATCAGGTCACTCCCACCCTAATACTGGGCTTTTCCAACAGGCTTAACAAACAGGAGATTATATCCTGCGCCTGACTCAGAGGGTCCCATGCCCACGGAGCCTCGCTCATTGCTAGCACAGCAGTCTGAGATCAAACTGCAAGGCAGCAGCGAGGCTAGGGGAGGGGCGCCCGCCATTGCCGAGGCTTGAGTAGGTACACAAAGTGGCAGGGAAGCTCGAACTGGGTGGAGCCCACCACAGCTCAAGGAGGCCTGAATGCCTCTGTAGGCTCCACCTCTGGGGGCAGGGCACAGACAAACAAAAGGCAGCAGTAAAATCTGCAGACTTAAATGTCCCTGTCTGACAGCTTTGAAGAGAGTAGTGGTTCTCCCAGCACGCAGCTGGAGATCTGAGAACGGGCAGACTGCCTCCTCAAGTGAGTCCCTGACCCATGAGTAGCCTAACTGGGAGGCACCCCCCAGTAGGTGTGGACTGACACCTCACATGGCCGGGTACTCCTCTGAGAAAAAACTTCCAGAGGAATGATCAGGCAGCAGCATTTGTGGTTCACCAATATCTGCTGTTCTGTAGCCACCGCTGCTGATACCCAGGCAAACAGGGTCTGGAGTGGGCCTCCAGCAAAGTCCAAAAGACCTGCAGCTGAGGGTCCTGACTGTTAGAAGGAAAACTAACAAACAGAAAGGACATCCACACCAAAACCCCATCTGTATGTCACCATCATCAAAGACTAAAGGTAGATAAAACCACAAAGATGGGGAAAAGGAAACTTTAAAAATCAGAACGCCTCTCCTCCTCCAAAGGAACGCAACACCTCACCAGCAATGGAACAAAGCTGGACGGAGAATGACTTTGACAAGTTGAGAGAAGAAGGCTTCAGAAGATCCAACTACTCCAAGCTAAAGGAGGAAGTTCGAACCAATGGCAAAGAAGTTAAAAACTTTGAAAAAAAATTAGACAAATGGCTAACTAGAATAAACAATGCAGAGAAGTCCTTAAATGACCTGACGGAGCTGAAAACCATGGCACGAGAACTATGTGACGAATGCACAAGCCTCAGTAACCGATGTGATCAACTGGAAGAAAGGGTATCAGCGATGGAAGATGAAATGAATGAAATGAAGCAAGAAGAGAAGTTTAGAGAAAAAAGAATAAAAAGAGACAAACAAAGCCTTCAAGAAATATGGGACCATGTGAAAAGACCAAATCTACATCTGATTGGTGTACCTGAAAGTGACCGGGAGACTGGAACCAAGTTGGAAAACACGCTGCAGGATATTATCCAGGAGAACTTCCCCAATCTAGCAAGGCAGGCCAACTTTCAAATTCAGGAAATGCAGAGAACGCCACAAAGATACTCCTCGAGAAGAGCAACTCCAAGACACATAATTGTCAGATTCACCAAAGTTGAAATGAAGGAAAAAATGTTAAGGGCAGCCAGAGAGAAAGGTCAGGTTACCCACAAAGGGAAGCCCATCAGACTAACAGCTGATCACTCGGCAGAAACTCTACAAGCCAGAAGAGAGTGGGGGCCGATATTCAACATTCTTAAAGAATTTTCAACCCAGAATTTCATATCCAGCCAAACTAAGCTTCATAAGTGATGGAGAAATAAAATACTTTACAGACAAGCAAATGCTGAGTGATTTTGTCACCACCAGGCCTGCCCTAAAAGAGCTCCTGAAGGAAGCACTAAACATGGAAAGGAACAACCGGTACCAGCCACTGCAAAAACATGCCAAATTGTAAAGACCATCGAGGCTAGGAAGAAACTGCATCAACTAATGAGCAAAATAACCAACTAACATCATAATGACAGGATCAGATTCACACATAACAATATTAACTTTAAATGTAAATGGGCTAAATGCTCCAATTAAAAGACACAGACTGGCAAATTGGATAAGGAGTCAAGACCCATCAGTGTGCTGTATTCAGGAAACCCATCTCACGTGCACAGACACACATAGACTCAAAATAAAGGGATGGAGGAAGATCTACCAAGCAAATGGAAAACAAAAAAAGGCAAGGGTTGCAATCCTAGTCTCTGATAAAATAGACTTTAAACCAACAAAGATCAAAAGAGACAAAGAGGGCCATTATATAACGGTAAAGGGATCAATTCAACAAGAAGAGCTAACTATCCTAAATATATATGCACCCAATACAGGAGCACCCAGATTCATAAAGCAAGTCCTGAGTGAACTACAAAGAGACTTAGACTCCCACACAATAATAATGGGAGATTTTAACACCCCACTGTCAACATTAGACAGATCAACGAGACAGAAAGTTAACAAGGATATCCAGGAATTGAACTCAGCTCTGCACCAAGCGGACCTAATAGACATCTACAGAACTCTCCACCCCAAATCAACAGAATATACATTTTTTTCAGCACCACACCACACTTACTCCAAAATTGACCACATAGTTGGAAGTAAAGCACTCCTCAGCAAATGTAAAAGAACAGAAATTATAAAAAACTATCTCTCAGATCACAGTGCAATCAAACTAGAACTTAGCATTAAGAAACTCACTCAAAACCGCTCAACTACATGGAAACTAAACAATCTGCTCCTGAATGACTACTGGGTACATAACGAAATGAAGGCAGAAATAAAGATGTTCTTTGAAACCAACGAGAACAAAGACACAACATACCAGAATCTCTGGGACACATTCAAAGCAGTGTGTACAGGGAAATTTATAGCACTAAATGCCCACAAGAGAAAGCAGAAAAGATCCAAAATTGACACCCTAACATCACAATTAAAAGAATTAGAAAACCAAGAGCAAACACATTCAAAAGCTGGCAGAAGGCAAGAAATAACTAAAATCAGAGAAGAACTGAAGGAAATAGAGACACAAAAAACCCTTCAAAAAATTAATGAATCCAGGAGCTGGTTTTCTGAAAAGATCAACAAAATTGATAAACTGCTAGCAAGACTAATAAAGAAGAAAAGAGAGAAGAATCAAATAGATGCAATAAAAAATGATAAAGGGGATATCACCACCCATCCCACAGAAATACAATCTACCATCAGAGAATACTACAAACACCTCTGCGCAAATAAACTAGAAAATCTAGAAGAAATGGATAAATTCCTCAACACATACACCCTCCCAAGACTAAACCAGGAAGAAGTTGAATCTCTGAATAGACCAATAACAGTCTCTGAAG
Source organism: Hylobates moloch (assembly GCF_009828535.3). Lineage (NCBI taxonomy): Eukaryota > Metazoa > Chordata > Mammalia > Primates > Hylobatidae > Hylobates > Hylobates moloch. The sequence continues at coordinate 106,015,301 of NW_026652278.1, read as the reverse complement.
TTGTGGCAATAATCAATAGCTTACCAACCAAAAAAGAGTCCAGGACCTGATGGATTCGCAGCCGAATTCTACCAGAGGTACAGGGAGGAACTGGTACCATTCCTTCTGAAACTATTCCAATTAACAGAAAAAGAGGGAATCCTCCCTAACACATTTTATGAGGCCAGCATCATCCTGATACCAAAGCCTGGCAGAGACACAACCAAAAAAGAGAATTTTAGACCAATATCCTTGATGAACATTGATGCAAAAATCCTAAATAAAATACTGGCAAACCGAATCCAGCAGCACATCAAAAAGCTTATCCACCATGATCAAGTGGGCTTCATACCTGGGATGCAAGGCTGGTTCAACATACGAAAATCAATAAATGTAACCTAGCATGTAAACAGATCCAAAGACAAAAACCACATGATTATCTCAATAGATGCAGAAAAGGCCTTTGACAAAATTCAACAACCCTTCATGCTAAAAACTCTCAATAAATTAGGTATTGATGGGATATATCGCAAAATAATAAGAGCTATCTATGACAAACCCACAGCCAATATCATACTGAATGGGCAAAAACTGGAAGCATTCCCTTTGAAAA